>NW_021703783.1:55979951-56532643 GCF_005190385.1 Monodon monoceros
TTGTTTTTTTTTTTTTTTTTTTTTTTTTTTTTTTTTTTTTGTGGTACATGGGCCTCTCACTGCTGTAGCCTCTCCTGTTGCGGAGCACAGGCTCTGGATGCACAGGCTCCGGACGCGCAGGCTCAGCAGCCATGGCTCATGGGCCCAGCCACTCCGTGGCACGTGGGATCTTCCCAGACCAGGGCACGAACCCGTGTCCCCTATATCGGCAGGTGGACTCTCAACCACTGCGCCACCAGGGAAGCCCTGTATAGCTTTGCTTTTACTATTTGTCCTAGTGCTCTGTCTTTCCATTTCTTCTTTCTTTCTTTTCTTTTATTACGTTTTACTTTTTTTAATTTTTAATAATTTTTTAAATTTAATAACTTTATTTTATTTTATTTACTTTTCTTTCTTTCTTTCTTTTTTTCTCCCTTTTCTTCTGAGCCATGTGGCTTACAGGATCTTGGTGCTCCAGCTGGGTGTCAGGCCTGTGCCTCTGAGGTGGGAGAGCTGAGTTCAGGACATTGGTCCACCAGAGACCTCCTGGCTCCATATAATATCAAACAGCGAAAGCTCTCCCAGAGGTCTCCATCTCAACGCTAAGACCCAGCTCCACTCAATGACCAGCAAGCTAGAGTGCTGGACACCCTATGCCAAACAACTAGAAAGACAGGAACACAACCCCACCCATTAGCAGCGAGGCTGCTGAAGATCATAATGAGGTCACAGACACCCCAAAACACACCACTGGCTGCGGTCCTTCCCACCAGAAAGACAAGATCCAGCCTCATCCACCAAAACACAGGCACCAGTCCCCTCCACAAGGAAGCCTACACAACCTACTGAACCAACCTTAGCCGCTGGGGGCAAACACCAAAAACAACAGGAGCTATGAACCTGCAGCCTGCAAAAAGGAGACCCTAAACACAGTAAGTTAAGCAAAATGAGAAGACAGAGAAACAAACAGCAGATGAAGGAGCAAGGCAATGACCCACCAGACCAAACAAATGAAGAGGAAGTAGGCAGTCTACCTGAAAAATAATTCAGAGTAATGAGAGTAAAGATGATCCAAAATCTTGGAAATAGAATGGAGAAAGTACAAGAAAAGTTTAACAAGGACCGAGAAGAACTAAAGAGCAAACAAACAATGATGAAGAGCACAGCAAATGAAATTAAAGTTCTCTAGAAGGAATCAATAGCAGAATAACTGAGGCAGAATAACGGAAAAGTGACCTGGAAGATAAAATAATGGAAATAACTACAGCAGAGCAGAATAAAGAAAGAAGAATGAAAAGAATTGAGGACTGTCTCAGAGACCTCTGGGACAACATTAAACGCACCAACATTTGAATTATAGGGGTCCCAGAAGAAGAAGAGAAAAAGAAAGGGTCTGAGAAAATATTAGAAGAGATTATAGTTGAAAACTTCCCTAATTTGGGAAAGGAAATAGTCAATTCAGTCCAGGAAGCACAGAGAATCCCATACAGGATAAATCCAAGGAGAAACATGCCAAGACACATATTAATCAAACTATCAAAAATTAAAGACAAAGAAAAAAATATTAAAAGCAGCAAAGGAAAAACAACAAATAATATACAAGGGAATCCCCATAAGGTTAACAACTGATATTTCAGCAGAAACTCTACAAGCTAGAAGGGAATGGCAGGACATATTGAAAGTGATGAAAGGGAAAAACCTACAACCAAGGTTACTCTACCCAGCAAGGATCTCATTCAGATTTGATGGAGAAATTAAAACCTTTACAGACAAGCAAAAGCTAAGAGAATTCAGCACCACCAAACCAGCTTTACAACAAATGCTAAAGGAACTTCTCTAGGCAGTAAACACAAGAGAAGGAAAAGACCTACAATAACAAACCCAAAACAATTAAGAAGATGGTAATAGGAACATACATATTGACAATTACCTTAAATGTAAATGGATTAAATGCTCCGACCAAAAGACACAGACTGGCTAAATGGATACAAAAACAAGACCTATATATATGCTGTCTACAAGAGACCCACTTCAGACCTAGGAACACATACAGACTGAAAGTGAGGGGATGGAAAAAGATATTCCATGCAAATGGAAATCTGAAGAAAGCTGGAGTAGGAATTCTCATATCAGACAAAATAGACTTTAAAATAAAGTTTGCCTCATATGATCATCTCAGTAGATGCAGAGAAAGCTTTCAACAAAATTCAGCACCGATTTATGATAAAAACCCTCCAGAAAGTAGGCATAGAGGGAACTTACCTCAACATAATAAAGGCCATATATGACAAACCCATAGCCAACATTGTTCTCAATGGTGGAAAACTGAAACCATTTCCACCAAGATCAGGAACAAGACAAGGTTCTCCACTCTAACCAGTATTATTCAACATAGTTTTGGAAGTTTTGGTCACAGCAATCACAGAAGAAAAATAAATAAAAGGAATCCAAATCAGAAAAGAAGAAGTAAAGCTGTCACTGTTTGCAGATGACATGATACTATACATAGAGAATCTAAAGATGCTACCAGAAAACTACTAGAGCTAATCAATGAATTTGGTAAAGTAGCAGGATACAAAATTAATGCACAGAAATCTCTAGCATTCCTATACACTAATGATGAAGCATCTGAAGCATCTGAGCTGGGAAGGCTTGTCTCACTGGGAGTGACTTCACAGCTCGGGGCCAGAATCATCTGGGGGCAATCTTTACTAACTGTGTTTACTTGTTGTTGGCTGTTGTCTGGGCTCTCATTTGGGGCTTTTATCTAGAGCATCTATGAATGGTCTCCCTATGTGGCCTGAGCTTCTTTGCAGCCTAATGTTTGTCAGACTTGTTACTGGTGATTCAGTCCTCCAAAGGTGAGTGTACCAAGAGATGCACACTGCCTGTTCATTCCATTATAAATGGTTGTATAGAATGTATTAGTCACCATCTTTTTTCCCTCTCTTCCTTTTAGCAAGGCAGAGGCTGTATTATCCTTTCAGACCTAGCCTAAGAAGTTAACAGTGTCACTGTTGATGCATTTTGTTACTTACAAACTTAGATTGGTCCGGATTCTAGTGGAGCGGACATAGTCCCCATCTTTCAATGGGAATAGTGTCAAAGAATTTGAAGGCTCATTGGAAAAAATCAGTTGTTATAAGTATTACAGGGATTATAAAATCACAAGCATAGTGCCTGACACATTGTACTCACTCTGTTGATGACAATTAAGTTGATGATATATTCAGAAGTCATAGAAAGGAGTAGGGATATGTAAGTTTGAGAGGTAGATGGAATCTAGATTATGAAAGGACTTGATGTCTGGCTAAATTTTATTTATTTATTATTTTTTTTTTTTTTGCGGTACGCGGACCTCTCATCGCTGTGGCCTCTGCCGTCGCGGAGCACAGGCTCCGGACGCGCAGGCTCAGCGGCCATGGCTCACGGGCCCAGCCGCTCCGCGGCATGTGGGATCTCCCCAGACCGGGGCACGAACCCGTGTCCCCTGCATCGGCAGGCGGACTCTCAACCACTGTGCCACCAGGGAAGCCCTAAATTTTAAAATTATTATTCAGTTAACAGTAAGATCCACTGGAAATTGAAGAACTGGAAGCATGATATGTATAATTTTTATAATCTCCTGGAGAGAAGCATGCAAAATATGTGGATATGAGGAGACTGGAAATGGGGGTCCATTTACCTAAGAAAGTCTGGACTAGGATAATTATAATTTAAATGGATAAGATGGTGTAGTTATGAAAGGCATTTAAAAGAAAGAATTGGTAGGACTTGGTGAGGGATAAAAGATAGGAAAAAGTAAACATTGGGGAAGAAGAAGAGCAAAGAGTCAAGAACGACTTTAATGTTTAAGGTAATCACATCTCTGTAGTTTCTGTCCTCCAGATTCACTATGTATTCTGAACTGGTTATCACAACCAGTGAGAGTTTTCATTTTTTTTTGGCCAATTGGATGCACAACCTACACTACTTGGGTGATATTTTCCTCCTATTATATAACTGATTATATAGAATTTTATTAGTCAGCATTTTTTTTTTTATTAGCAAGTGATAGAAATTCAATTTGAGCTTAAGCAAAAAGGAAATTTATAAGAAGTTTGAGCACTGTGAGAAACTCGGGAATCCTGTTTCAGGTCTTTGTCAGTGCTTCTTCTGCTTTGCTTAGCTCTCTCACTGTGGACAGGCTTCCTCTGTTCTTTGAGTCACATGGTAGAATGTTGCTGCCAGAAGTTCCCAAGTTTTGCATATTGACATGAAGGCCCCAAGAGGGAAACTGACCTATATAAGTTTCCAAACTCATGGGGAGTGTATTGATGGTCCTTGTTTGAGCCATATGATCATCTCTGCTCACTGTGTCTAGAGAATGCACATCACAGGACCATGACATCTTCTGCTTCACCTTGTGAATGGGAATATACGTTACCAAAACAACAGGCGTTTCTAGAGAAGAGATGCTGAGCAAAAAACAACTACTAGTGCCCTAAACATATTTTTCAGGTTATTTTTGTGCGTGTGTGGACTGACTACAATAGGAAGGATACACGAAATTTACAGTGATGGTGTATGTGTACATATACCTATACCCAGGAAAGTATGCACGCTCATACATGTGATGCACATTTGTGATGCTAGGGTTCTAGTGACATTGTGTATACACACTTAAAACACTTAAAAAGTGTTAAAAAGTGTTAAAAAAACACTTAAAATCACTTAAAAAGTGATTATTCAATGTAGTTTCCTACTGGAAATAAAATTTAGGTCTCTTTTTAACAGGAGTAGAAGAGTGTAGGCTAATGTACTCTAAGGTCTTAAAAAATCCTTGATAAAAAATCCAGTTAAAAAAAGTCCATGGTAATAATAGGGGTCCTTTTGTTTTGATTGCATTACAATGCAGTCGAATACAGTAATGGTCCATAGAGAAAGAAAAAAGAAGTAGTGACAAAAGAGTTGGGTTACAATTTATTTAGGAATATAAGTGGAGGCTTCTTGATTATCCCTAGAAGAGATAATCCTCCTCCTTCTCCCTACTCTTAGAAGACTTTGTACACTTATCTCTCACAGTCATTATCTCTCTGTTTATAGTCCTTTCTTGCTGGCCTCTTTGCTCCTCTGGACTGTGGACTCCTTGAAGTCAGGCGCCATACCTTACTCATCTTTGTAAGATCAGCCATCCCTATTGTATATAGAAAATGAGAGGTACTCAGTGAAAGTCCATTGGACATCTAAATAAGTGAATTCCCTTCGGAGAAGTCACAGTGTCAGGAGTTTCCAATACCTTTTGGTTAGGTTAATATATAGGGCGTGAAAATTCATGAGAAGTAATTTTGACCAATATTGAATGTAAAATAGTGAATGTCGCAATAGAGGTATCTTCACTTTTTAGGCACTTTGTTGGAAGATGTTGTTAAGGAGAGCTGAGTTCTGAGAGGTAAAGTTTTACTGCCAAACAGGGAACTGGATTCAGTGCCGAGTCGAGGCTCTGGAGGATCTAGTACAGGGGAGGAGAAATGGGGGTGTTTCTTATAAACCGAAAGACCAGCAATTGTCTCTGTCCTCTAACAAGAAAGGAAAGCCTCTGAGTGCTGGTGATATCTGGGCTATTGGCTAGGCGGCCCTGGCTGCCACCTAGGTGCCTGTGATGGAATTTTGGTGCCCAACTCACCTCTGCTACATGAGAGCTATGCCTGAGCCAGGCTGGGGTCATCCAGTCAGATCTGTACTCTTGTCAGCAGACTATGTGGCCAGGTCAGTAGTTTATTGGAGTCAAGGAGTTTGAGAAGTTAAAAAGAAAAAAAAATGTAATTGATGAACCTCCTTAAATTTCATTAGTGTGGTAGGAATAGAGCCGATGGGTTCTGTTAAGGAGTGAGTGTAGAGTGGACAAATGGATGTCGTGATTGTAGACTATGTCCTTAAGAGTGCTCGTTAAGGGAAAGGATAAGAAAATACATGTATGCAGAGCCCGGTGCAAGTGATTTTTAGATATAGGAGTGCTGAATCTGTAGAAGAGAACAACAACAAAACAAACGTTTCCAGACAGTAACCGAAGAGCTACCAGATGTTTAATAGTTTGTCTTTGTTGGGGAAATATCCAACACTCCTTTGTACCTTTCTGCAAGTTTTAAGAACCCAGGAATAGGAATAGAGAAAGCAGATGTGGGAGATTCAACCTGGGAGACTGACAAGACACACACGGCCAGCAATCAAGAGGGTACGACATCTAGAGTGATGATGAAAACATTGTTGAAAGTATAGGCCATGATTTCCAGAGAGGCAAGGGAACCCAGAATGGGAGTGATAGTCATGGAAAATGGATTGGGACAGATGAAGAACAGAAGCCACTATGGGAATAAGAAGTCAGAGTAGAGTGGTGAAGTGGATGAAGTAGAAAGCTGTCACAGAAACGAGGTTTCAGATTTCAGGGTGAGTTGGAGGAATTTTAATTGCAGTTTAATTGCAATTTTAACTGCAGTTTAATTGAGTTGGAGGAATGGTATTGCAAAGTTGGATGGATGAAGGGGATTGACGTTAGAATCATGGAGGGAGCTGAGTTAAAATAACGCCGAGGCTGTATTGGAACAAACATCAAAACAATTGAGGGGAAATCCTTGAGAATGTTAGTAAGAAAGCTGTAGGCAGGCTTCAGACTTTTGAAGTGTGAGTATCACACTTGGAGGCCTAGATGGGGAAGAGAATTAGCGAACTCCGTTAACTTCAAAAGAGGAGAGTTTTTTCATGAAAGCGGAGGAATCGTGGTATAAACGTAGCAGTGGAAGAGTCAGGAAAGTGCTCATCCCTCTCTGGCTCTGAGGGTGGGTGAGAGAGGATCTAAATATAGATGAGAACATGAGTAGAAGTAGCAGGAGTCAGGGGTTTGTGTAAACGCTAAGAGCTGTTGATAATGAACATTAATTACACAGAGGGTAGAATGGTAGGCTGGAGGGATGTGTCAACAGCAGAAGAGGGAGAGGACTGAGTAGGCAGAATTCAGTTAGTGGAGGAGCTTATGGAACTATCCAGCTCCAAGGTTCCCATTGGGATGTTGGTGTGGTGATGCGTGCCTCAGCAAATCTCCATCCCCTGGTGGCTGGCCTGGGCTGATGGTGGATTAAGTGATGGATGATAATGGGTTTTGTTGCATAATCCACGATTTATCTACTGTTCTGAGGTTTAAGAGTCTACCTATTGAAGAGGCTAATAGAGGCTAAAGGAAAAAGGTTTAAATAAAAATAAACAGAACAGTTTAGTCATTGTAGAGTATTCGTGGCTGTAGTATGTTTAAGCTTGATGATGTGTGTGATGGATCACGTGGTGCGTAACCCGGTCGATTCTCTCTTGGTAGAGAGAAAGGAGGTGATTCTGGTGGTGATCCTCTTTCCCTCAATCGTACTGCTAAAATTTTGGGTGGTTGCCATGGAGGCCACCAATCCAGTTGCCTCTTAGATATGGTCCCGGCATATCTAGAGTAGCATGATAGCGTATAATCTGTTAATCTGAAAGAGTTTGCTTTTCCTTTCTTTGCTGTGTACTTTCCTTATAACTTAAGATTTATTATTGTTATTTTTGATCTTACTTTTTCTTTTTACTTCTAGTTCTTTAGGACTTTTACTTTAAAGAACTGTTTTGCCCAATCCTTTATAATGTAAGGGAGGTAGAGTACTTTGTAATATTGAGGAAGAAAGTGGTGAGAGATGAGGTTGGAGATTTATGCAGGGGACAGATCATGGAGGGATTTGTATGTCATTGATTTTATCCTTTAAGAAGAGGGAAGCATTAAAGGATTTGAGCTTGGGAGGGCTTCAGATTGTATCAGGAGTTTTCTGTAGAAGCATGGGGATAATACGAAATGTCTTATCACCTTTCCCAAGAGACTCTCAGTTCCTTTTGTCCATTATTTACCTGACCAGGATCAGTTTTCCTGTTTGATTAAAGCTGTCATGATGGTCTAGCTCAACTTTCCTGAAGATCTAGGAACAGGAAGTAAGTGGAGGTATGGCAAACAAGTGGAGAGTCTTAGATCATGGCTGACACGAAAAGAGTATCCAGACTTTTGCATCTGGTCTCAGACATAAAATGTGCTTCAGTCCAGAGAAAAAATCTCTGGGTAATCATGATATAAAACAAATGATGAAACTAAATTATATTCTAAAGGTTGATGTTACTGAGATTCAAATGATTTTTACAGGATTTGATGTCAAATTTCAGAGACTAACTAGGGTATTTGGTCGAGATATATTAATATTTCTGGAGGTGGAACTTGCATGAAACAAAGAGGAATATTCTAGCTGAAGAATCAAATACTATTCCTGGAAGGTCTTTGTATTCAGTTGGATATATAAAGCTGAATATTCAGAGTGGAAGAAGACATCCAAGTACTAATAGAACTGTGTTTAGCCCCTGCCACCTACTAATGTTTCTTGACTTCCTTTTCAGACCAGATGGCAGGAGGAAACTTGCTGGGTCTGTGAAATGCTGCTGTTTTCTGATTAGGTTCAATTGGGGTGGGGGGGATTGGTGAATGCCTAAAACCAATCACTATCCAAACGTACTGTTCACATGCCACTGAAAAGTATTTATTTCTTATCACATTTCTTAAAACCATAGAAAACCATTGCTTTATCCATTCACAAATCTGTATTAGGCAACTGTGTTCAGTACTAAACTGAGATAATTGGAAAATCCTGGCATAGTTAAGATGACCAAAGAGAGAACAGACTGGGCAGAATTCGTAAGAAGTTCACAAAGATGTAGGACTTTGAGTGACAGAGAGGAAAAGTTCTCAACGTTTTGCAGTTAATCAATCAGCCAGTTAGTCAATCAGTTAATCAAAAGCAAACAGTAATCAACCAGGTTAAATACTGCTGTAAACCAATGTATAAGGTATAGATTTCATTTGCAAAGGGCTTAAGAGCCAGTTGATTAGACAAGGTAAACACATTACCACATACTGGATGGTACAAGGCAGGATTTTATAAAGGAAAGGTAAATTCAGTGCTATGTTAGATGTCAAGGAAGAACACAGAAGGAGATCAATGTGGACAGATACTTACTGAAGGGTATTGGAACTTGAGGGAGGGGTGAATATGGGAAGGTGAAAGGCAAATTAGAGAGCCTTCTTTGTGAGATGAAGAGAGTGTCTAAGGAAGGGATGACCATGGGGTTTTCTTCAGAGTGAGATGATTAATATATCACTTAGTTGGTTGTAAGTATCTGAAAGCAACTCAGGAAAACTTAAGCAAAAGAGAAAATCAGTGGTGGGATCCTGGCCAGCTCACCGGAAAGAATTAAATAATTATGTCTTGGGAAGAACAGACTTGAGCATCTAGACAGTAATTACCAATTACCTATCTTCTTGGGGCGCTGTCATCCGAATGTTTTGGCTGCAGTCCTCAAATTCCCAGGAGAGAGAGAGGGAGCAATTTGTTTTGCCTGAATAGAGTGCCCATCTCCAGGGATGATGTAGATTCTGGGATTCCTTCATAGGGGCAGATGGAATCTGGGGAGAGGTAATTTCTCAAAGGAAAACCAGTATAACATTATGATAATGATGAAAGGGAAGAAGTATATCCTGTCAGCAGTCATCAGACAAATATATATTTCATTTACTGAGTACTTAGCAGCTGCCAGGCACTGTTCTAATACTTCATTTAATGTTTTGAGGCAAGAACTGTTGCATTTTCTAGATGAGGAAAATGAGGCACTGAGAGAGTGAATACCTAGCTGGCCCGTGGTTGCATGGCTCACAGTGGCAGAGCCAGCATTCACACCCAGGGAGGTGGGCTGGATCCCAGGGAGGATGAAAGGTGGAGTCACAGGAAGGGAAAGTAAATAGGTGGAGTAGGGTCAGAAAGACAAGTTTAGATTGGAAATGGAAAGAAGTCAGGATCCCCAAAGGATAAGGGAATGACATGATACAAGTGAGGTTTAAGAAATGCTAATCTTGAAGAAGCATGCCAAATACATTGGAAGGGAAGAAAGCCTGGAGTTTTGAAAGCCCATCTCCAGAAGGTCATGGCTGAGTGTGGATAATGGTGCTTTAGACCTGGTGAAGGCAAATGCATTGACTGTTCTTATGTCTTTTTTACATGGCAATGAAGCTTTTTTTTTTAATATAACTGCATGAAGTGCTGTACTTTAATTATTGAATTGCGATTTTAAAGAATATTAATATGACAAGAAGGAATTACCCCAGCACAAGAGCTTAACTGTTCTTCTAGGCAATTTTAGGTTTCATTTTTGCCATGAAGCCTTGCCCTAGCTAGATTCTTTTTCTTCTTTGAACTGTAATAGCCCTTTAATTATAACTGTCTTTGGATCATTGTCCTAATAAATTTATTATGTTGTTTTCTGCACATCTTTTTTTTTTTTACTTATGAGATTGCAAGATCTGTGAGGATAAGAACTATTGCCAGCGAAAAACACACTCATATACTATATTATACATATAATCACATAACACATATATATATATTCTGGGCAGCTTACAGAAATTTTATGTTTAGTATATACTATATACTCCATGGTGTATAGCATATTTCCTTGCCCATAGCAGTCACTCAGTAAATATTCAAGGCATGGGTGTTATAAGATGCGCTTGAAGGAAAAATCAATAGGTCTTGATGAGTGTGTTGATTTGGGTGACAAGGGAATAAAAGTAATCAAGCAAAACCTCAGAGTTTCAGTTGCTTGACTGAGAGGACAGTGCTTTAGTACTGTGTCTTTACTTCTTAGTTTTTCTCTTCGCTTTCTTTCCCCTCCTCTCTTACTTTCTCTCCCTCTTCTCCATACAGTTCTAGGTTCAGGTGGAGGCTTAGCCAGAGTGAGGCATTTCATGTTTTCTTCCGCTCTGACTTAACACTACACTTGCCTGTCATGCCAGAGAAAGAAAATGAAGAAATACAGTGTTCTGTTTTTTAATATGGTAAATTTATTATATGTGTCTCTCTGATGAAATGTAAATCTTTTAAATGGCAAGTCAGGCTGAAAGTTAGGTTATCTCCACACATGCCTAGAATTAATGCAGATGTGTCTCCGAGCATTTCAGAGAGGAAAAAACAATCATTTGAATCAGGAACACTTTTCCTGAATGGAGAAGTGTTCTTATTTATTTATTTTTCAGTAATTCATTAAACAATGAGAAATTTCATCAGAAGGACCTCGTGGAAATGTCTGAAATGCTCATGGTGAGAGCAGTTCTTTTACCTCCCCTTTCCCTAGGGCAGTGGTCCCCAACCTTTTTCGCAACAGGGACCGGTTTCGTGGAAGACAGTTTTTCCATGGACTGGGGCGGGGGGTGGGTGGTTTCGGGATGATTCAAGTGCATTACATTTATTGTGCACTTTATTTCTATTATTATTACATTGTAATATACAATGAAATAATTATACAACTCGCCATAATGCAGAATCAGTGGGAGCCCTGAGCTTGTTTTCACTTGCCACTCACTGATAGGGTTTTGATATGAGTCTGCAAGCAGTCAATGTATTATGGTCTCCGCACAGTCAAACCTCTCTGCTAATGATAATCTGTATTTGCAGCTGCTCCCCAGCGCTAGCATCACGGCCTCAGCTCCATCTCAGATCATCAGGCATTAGACTCTAACGAGGAGCGTGCAACCTAGATCCCTCGCATGCGCAGTTCACAGTAGGGTTCGCGCTCCTATGAGGACCTAATGCTGCCACAGATCTGACAGGAGGTGGAGCTCAGGCGGTAATGCCAGCGATGGGGAGCGGCTGTAAATACAGATGAAGCTTTGCTCGCTCGCCAGCCTGCCACTCAACTCCTGCTGTGCGGTCTGGTTCCTAACAGGCCACAGACTGGTACCGGTCCGTGGCCTGGGGGTTGGGGACCCCTGCCCTAGGGACAGGCAGTGTGAACAACGAGTGCATGGGGTAGTCCTGTGTAAAAGAATCAGCCGAGAGTGGAGGGATTCTATTACATGATGTGTGTTTTCCAGGAAGCCGTAAAGGAGTCAAGCACAGGTTGGGTCAAGAAGGATAGTGAAAATAGAATTGGTGTTTAGCAGATGGGGGTTAGAGTCTGGATTCCATCACTTACTAGAGGCAGATATCTCAACTAGAGCCACATTCTCTGATAGGAATGGGATAAAAATGCATGCCTGGTAATACTGTTGAGAAACTTAAAAGAGACAATGGGAGTGAAACATCCATCACAGTACTGGGCACATAAGAATGTTCAATGCATGGCAGCTATACTGACAAGGCTAAGTTTCTGTCTCGCTAGTGAGTTAGCTAAGGTAGGCTGGATGGAGGAGGAGCACAGGAGGGTAAAACGGGAGCCTTTGTGGCAGCAGCTTAAAAAAGATAGTTTTCAAAGGCCAAGGAGGATTATTCAGAGGGGGAAGACAAGAAACGCTGCTGTTTCATCTTGACACCCCAGCATAATGCCACTGTGAAAAAGTGTTGCAAAAATTTGTGGTGTTTATTTTTCCTGTGATTACCAACATTGTGCAAGTGACTTATAAGCTCGTTATTAGAGGAAGGAAGAAGGGTGTGAGGGATGTTTCTCTGTGGTTCTGTCATATGTGGGAAGATGGAATCTTCTTAGATTTATAGAGGAATTGCTCCCGGAGGTGGGGGGTGGGAAACCAGGGAAAGAAAGGTATTTGAAGACATGGAGATCCTATGTCTATTATCTATGTTCATATATTAAAAAACAAAGTTATTTCCTACTACTTATCAGGATATGATTTAAGGTGGGTTGTAACAAAAGGACATAGAGGTTGAAAGATGGAAAAGATGGAAGAGATTTTCTGCACTGTTGGGGCATCATAAAAGTATTCATTCCTTCACCAAATTGTCTTATTTATTACTTTATTTTAAAATAGCATTATTTTATTAATCATGTATTATGTGTCAGATACTGTTCTAAGAACTTTACATGGATTAACTCGTTTAATCTTCATAATAATTACCTTAGGAAATTTTTAGTAAGTGGTCTTACTGCAGAGCCCATGCTCCTCACTGCTACGCTGTACTGTCTCACAGATGTTAAGATTGGATGTCTACAGGGCAGACACAGGGCTGTGCACAATAAACATGGCCTCTTTCTTCACAGAGCTTATGTCCTAGCTAGATGCGAGCTGCTTCTCAGAGACTGTGTATTTGGGCATTCCGTCCACGTGTCTGTAGGGGAAGGGGTTCTTTTAACACCCTTTGAAACAGTTTCTCAACCTTTGGCACTGTTGATTTTGGATTGGATAACATTTTGTTGTGGAGGTCTGTCCTGCGCATTATATGATGTGTAGCAGTATCCCTGGATTCTCCCCGGTTGTTGCTAGTAGCCCCTGCAGTCATGACAACTGCAAATGTCTCCAGACATTGTCAAATGGGCCCTGGCAAAATCACGCCTGTTTGAGAACCCCTGATCTAGAAGAATGACATAGTGGTTGATGACTGTATGAAAGCTATGGAGATGACTCCATCTGGAGGTGTGCAGCCAGCCTGGAGCAGGTATTCAAGAGGTGACAGAGGGCTCATCAAGACTGCTTTCACTCACTGATATCTACTTACTTCTTCAGATAAATGTGTGCACAAATGCAATTAAGGGAAATCTAGACTACGTTATTAGACACTGAGGTTCTGGATGGGAAATGGATTAAGAGACAAAGTTTTTCATAATTAAAGGACATAGCTCACCATGTAGAAAGCACAAATGAGCAGGAACTTTTTATGCTGTGTTCTGTAGTCAGGCATTGTTTGGCTGTTTTAGGGATAGTCTGAGTCTTGTTCAGTTTGCAGTGTTTCCAATGTACTGTTTGATTGATATTCCCTTAGTCTTCATGTTCTAGATGTAGGCGACTTGGTGGAGACTCTACAGCAGTGGTTCTTAAACTACATGTTCATATAAGAATCACCGGTGGACTGTTTTTCAGGTTCACATTTATGGGCCCTACTGTACAGACATGGTGAATTTGAACCTTCAGACGTGGGGGCTCGGCTTCGAGAGGATATTGAAGTGCTCAGATATACACTCCGAAATGAGAAGCATGGACTCAAGCTTTTCTTCTCATGCTTCTTTATCTGGGATGATCTTTTGTGACTCTCCTCCCTCCTTTTGAAGGCATATCCTGAAAGTCACACGTAAAGCATTAAAACAAAAAATTCCCATTGGCCTTATAACTTTCTTACATGTACCTAAGTGCAAAGGATGTTGGGAAATGTAGTCTTTATTCCATAAAGCCATGTGTTGAGCTAAAAGCGAGGGGTTCCAAAACTGAAGAACAAGGGGATTGAGCATTAGTAGACAATTAGCAGCCCCTGACACAGATTATTTATCATTAAAACATAATGAGAACATTGGACATTTATTGAATACTAAATGTGTGTCAGGAGCAGTGAAAAGCAACCATGTGATGTTGCTGCTATCATTATCCTTATTTTATAGGTGAGGAATTGGAATCTCAAAGGGCCTACCAACTTGTTCCTTGTCACATAGTTGGTGGATGTTAAAGCTAAAATATTCAATGGATTCTGTCTACAAGCATTTTCTATGAGACAATCTAATTACACTACCTCAATTGCCCCAATGAACCCAGTAGTTACAGTTTTTAGATTCTCTAGCTTTAGATATGAAAAATGTTTGACCGTTATTGATAATAGTAATGTCAATAGTCCTTTCTCCTTCAGATTTTATTAGAATTTTACTACTATATATATTTAATTTAGTATCTACTTTGTTTTCATAGTTCTAAATGAGAACAGAAAAATAGTACCATAAGATAGGATAGCTGCAGAGAGAGCCTGATACTATTTAGTAAATTTGGCAACATTTTCAGTATATAGTGCCCAATAATCCAGGGGATCATTGATAAATATTAGGAAATTTTGGAGTGGCAGTGATCCCACCAGAGTGTGATTCATAGAAAATCTGAATTGGACTTATATAAATATATAGGCCTCTCTCCATGATAGCTAGTTCATGAATCAAATAGGAAAATACCTGGTTAGGCTTATTTATCCTCTTGAGATGACACAAACAGCAGTCTCTGAAAAGTCTTAGTGCAGTCTGTCTGTAATCAAAAGGCCAGTTAATAAAGAGTTCCTCATAACCAGGTCCAAATCTGAGATGGTTATTCTCATCAAGAGTCTTTCCTTAGATTTCTTTTGACTCCCAGTATCACTGAGACAGATTATACACATAACTGAACCAGGAATGTTTTAGGAAATTATTAATATAAGGAATATATTTTTCCAAGTCCATGACTGACCTTTTAAATAGTAAGTCATTCATAGCATGCTGGTCTCTTTAGGGAAGTATTTCCTCTGTAAGCAGTTGTATAGGTTTGTAGGTAAGCAGAAATCAATCTTATTGTCCCATGTGTCTGTCATCTTATCCTGTGGTTTGATAAATATTCTGAGAGAGAGATGGAGATTAACTTTTTATTAGAATACCCCACCAAAAAAAAAAAAAAAAAAAAAAAAAAAAAAAAAGAACCAAGACTCCAATAAAATCAATGTCCTTTTGGTAGTTTTTGTTCAAAAGTATCCAAACCTGAACAATAACAACAGAATAACTCTGACAAAGTTTTAAACATGACATGTGACATTCTCATTAGAAAATAATAAATGTTATTCCACAAATTAGACTAAATCACTTTCAAAAGTTTATCCTTTCTGAAAAAATATATTACTAAATCCCACTGATAGGCTCTAGGCTCAGTCATTCCAGACAGTTCCTAAGGGAGATATTGGAGCATCATTGGTGCTCATGATATGATTTTTGCAAATGAGATCGTAGAGGCATAAACTGCCATTGATGACAAGCCAAGTAATTAATCACCAGATGATGACTAAGAATCCCAGAGGATTTGGGCTGCAAGAATCCTTTGCCTCCTCAGTAATAGGTCCTAATATTTGCAGTAGGATATACCCCAAATGTGTGAGGACAGTCGTATCAGGATGTATCTGCAGCTAGAGGAAGGGAATTTCCCAGTCTGGTTTCATATAGGAGCAGGGCATTGCCAAGCCAGGCAAAAAACCCCAACAGAGATGAGATTTTATTGCTGAAGATGCAAGGTCTGTCTAAAGGTATAGATGCAATCTGGCAAGAGTAAATCATTTTCTCCAGTAATTTTACTGGTTCCACTGACTCTGTGCCTAAAACTCATTTCTTTTCAAATATGGCTACATTACCCCTCCATACACTGCAAATCTTGGAAGACATTCTTGGATTTCCCACTTGGTGTTCTTCCCCTCTCTGCCTTGGCTGTTATTACTTTTTAGCCCATTTGGATGTGACATCTCCATCTTACAAAGAACTCCATCTTGCTGGGTTACTACTAGTGAGAGACGCTGGTACTAAACAGGCCCTGTGCAGTTTGGGTAGGTCTGTCATCTCCCTTTTCCCTGCCTCATGGCCTAGAGTTTGTTCTCCTGGTGGATATCTAATTGAAACTCTCTTTTGGTTTCCTTCTAAAAAAATTATGAGATCAGATGTCTAAATCTAATATTTTGCAGGAGAAACAAGTAGGCTTTATACATATTTATCTCTTATGAATGTTTTCCATATCAGTAATATTCACTGAAAACAACTAAAGGACAGTATTCATCAATCCCCCCATCAGTTTTTGATTCTGTGTCAGAAAGTAATTGTGGACTAAGCATAATATTTCTGTAAATAACAGCCTAGAAAATGCTTTTTGAAAATCTGCATAATGCTAACATTGTTAACTCACGGAGGGTAGGAATCATTTTATGATACACACAATTCCAGTACTCAGCCATGTAAAGCAGACTTTTGCCCTAATTTCTCATTTATTTTAAATTTACATTAAATGACTTGGCAACAGTACTAGAGGAACAGTACATACTTCAGCTGTAGCAAACAAGAAGATAAAGTGTTCTTCTCGGTGTAGATGTTAGGATTTCATTCATTCAGTCATACAGTAATGTTCACTCACCAAATATTTACTTGAATTTTCGTATGTTCCAGGCACTGGGAGCAAAGCAATGAATAAAGCAGATAAAACTTTATAAAGCTTACATTCTGTTTCACTGGGGGGAGATTGACAAGAAAATAAGGTACATAATATGTGAGATTGTGATATGTGCTAAGGAGAAAAACAAAACAGGGAAAAGAGCGATGCAATTTAAAATAGGGTGATTAAAGCCTCTCTGAAAATGAATGTTTGAACAAAGGCTTAACTGTAGGAGTGAGAATTGGGGTATCTGGGGAAAGGATTCCAGGCAGAGGGAACAGACAGTGCAAAGGTGTTGAGTCAGGGGAATGCCTGGAGTGTTCCAGGTGCTAGAAGAAGAGCCCTGGGGTGAAGAGGAGAATAGTAGATGATGAGGTCAGGGGTGTGTGTGTGTGTGTGTGTGTGTGTGTGTGTGTGTGTGTGTGTGTTGTGCTGTGTAGGTAGGGCCTTATGGGTGATTATAGAGACTTTTGCTTTCAATCTGAGTGTGATGGAAAGCCTTTGGAAGATTTCAAACAGAAGAATGACATATCAGACTTATATTTCAATAGGGCCCTTCTGGCTGCAGTGTGGAAATATACTATAGTTGGGTAAGGACAGATGCAGAGAGATCATCTAAGTGGTGACAATGTGTGGGTAGTGGAGTGTAGCAAAGTAGTGGAATATGGGCTATATTTTAAAGGTAGAATTGCTGGGATTCATGATATATTGGCTGTGGGTTGTGAGAAAATGAGAATTCGAGGAATACTCTCTGTTTTATGCTGAGATGATACCTGCAATTTCTGTGTTATACAGGGAATGGCTGAGTTAGTTGCTCATTGTCATCAGAGAGAACAGTTCCGAATTTGCGCAACTGAAACTGAAATTGAAATGTTTCCATTCTCTGAATGGATAATACTAAATAACTCCACCCAACAAGGTAATTAATTGAGCTTTTGAGAGTGCATTTTGCAGCTAACACATTTTATGTGCACCTATAAAAATGTAGTTTTTATTGAAAAACAAATGCTTTATGGTCAAGGTACTTATTATGGTCATGCCTGCTTCTTCAATATTATATGGTGTAGGACTCTTGGGATTCAACCAATAACTGCCTGAAGGTAATAGAAATAAGGTTGATCACATGTTTTTTGCTTTCTTGAAATTCCTCCTCTGGTCCACATCATTTGAGAGGACTGAGGGAGAGTACAGGTGAGCTCTCAGTGTAGAGACTCTGACTTCCGCATTTCTTGGTGGCTAAAGCACATTTATTTCTCCTAGTCCATTTCTCCACAGGTCCATAGTCTGTGCACGCATGAGTGAATGTGAGGACAAATTGCCTGTGACCCAGCATTTGCCAATGACTTCCTCAGGCAACTGATATCTGAGAGATCACTTAATGGGCATGTTGACAACGCACTTCTGTAGGTGATTGGATGTGTATGGCATGGAGGAAGGGTTTTAAGCTTGATGGATTCTGGAACTGATTCTGGTTCGGCTACATATTAGCTGTGTTATTTAACCGCTTAAATAAGTGATTTCATTTCATCTAACAAGCTTTTATTATGCATGTTAGATGAAATGAGATTATATATATGAAGTATCTGGCATGCAGAAGATGATTTTTCTTCAATCCTGGTCTGTTTCTGCAGTGTATTATACTGTCAGAAAGTAACAAGCCCAGTCCAGGCTTTTTATCGGTAGCTGTAGAAATTCTTTCATCGAGTATAATTTAATGTTTCGCACTTATTCTTTTTTTAAGGGTGGAATTTAATCTTTATTTACAGGACACTGCAAGATATGAAATTCCACATAGAAATAAGAAACCCACTGAGAGGAGAAGCTTCATACAGTATGTACAGTTTGGAACTGTTCAAGTATAGTTTCTTTGTAAAAAGTGCTACAATAACAAACCACTCTGTAAACAGAGTTCTTAGTAGAGAAACAGTAAGACAAACTTCTACCGTAGTACACAACAAACAACTTTATGCCTCACATGTACAGTCCAAAAGTTGAAGGTCCCAAGAGTGCCATCCTGAACTTTGCACTTATTTTTAAAAAACAGTTGATACATAAAATGTTCAACTAAATATTATATCTATATTTCTAAAAGCTGTTATGTTACCTAAACTCTAACTGTGAAGACTAGGTGATATGTTCCTTGTTTAATTCTAGTACCATGAAGTGGTTTCTCTAGTCTAATATTATTCCTTTTCTTATTTGATTGAGAAGAAACTCACGTCTCAACTTAGTATCTAGTTACATAATTTATCTTATTATACCTGTTGATAACTCTAGTCTACTTCCTTTTAGTTCATTTCTTTTTTCTTTGTTTAACCTTAGAACTCATCACACTGAATTTATTTTTATTTATTTATTTGCGACACGGGCCTCTCACTGTTGTGGCCTCTCCCATTGCGGAGCACAGGCTCCGGACGTCCAGGCTCAGCGGCCATGGCTTATGGGCCCAGCCGCTCCGCGGCATGTGGGATCTTCCCGGACCGGGACACGAACCCGTGTCCTCTGCATCGGCAGGCAGACTCTCAACCACTGCGCCACCAGGGAAGCCCCTGAGTTTATTTTTTAATCAACTTTATTAACGTATAATTTATGAACAATTAATGGCACCCAATGAAAGTGTAAATTTCATTGGGTTATGACTGATGCGGCACTGCTGACAAAGATACAGATTGTTTCCATCACCCCCAAAACGTTTCCTAATGCCCCTCCCTTCATCCCAGCCCCATACAACTACTATACTGAATTTAATTTTGCAAGCCTTTGCAAAGTCATTTTTGAGGTAAAAGACATATGACACTGTTTGGAGGGACAAAGAGGAGGTGAAGAAGAGGAGACAACGAGCATCTACTCTTTCAACGTGTTAGATTGTGAAGAGAAAGTCTACGAGAGGTAGTCAGACACAAATTAAGAGAGAATTTTTAAAAATAAAAAAAAGGTTTTAGCATGTTTATAGGCTAAATGGAAGAAAGCAGTGGAGAGGGAGATTGCAAAGCTACTGGAGAGACAGGCGACCAATGATGAAAGAAATCCTGAAGGGGTTGAGAGGGGCTGGGATGAAAGGTATAACTGGGGGAATAACTGGAAACAAGAGGAAAAACAGCTTTTCCCCCAAAAGTGGAGGTGTGGTGGTACAAGATAAAGCAAACAGGAATATTACTAAATGTGGAGACAATGAGTTGAAGATTTTATATCAGCTGGTTCAGCTTCTTGAATTAAGTGCCAGAAACGTTCATGTGTTGAGAGATAAGGAGAAGTGAGAAGGTACCCAGGCAAAATAATGAGGCTTTGCAATAGCAGCTGTGGAGGAGTGGGCGAGTGGGAAAGGGAGTTGTTTTGTATGACAGAGATCACTGAGTGGTCGTAATGTCTAGCTGACACTGGAGGTCAAGACTTCATGGAGAAACCAATCTCATGGTGATTTTTTTTTTTCAGTTGCTCTTTGTGGCTAGGCTGTAGCAGCAAAGGACGTAGAAGATGAGGTTTTTCAAAACCAGGGAGAAGTTGCAAAGAAGGTGTAGAGGAAGGACAGGAAAATCAGGAAGAGTATCTAATAGAGTAGTTATGCACCGTGGGGTTTAAATGGATTAGGAACGTGGCCAGTCAGGAGACAGGATAGGGTGAAAAACAGTTCACTTTCTGTCAGATCTGAAGCCCTACAAAAAGGAGTGAAACACTGATCATTCTAATTTGTTGCTTGTTAATTTAATGCAGTTTCCATTAAAACAAACTTATCGTTTAGAGGAGACCTTATGCCTAGTGCAGAAATAATAGAAGATGCTGTGACACACAATATTCCAGGGTGTTGGACTGTGAATCTGGAACCCTGTTGCCTGAGTTTGAATGCTGGTTCCTCAATTTTGTAGCTGTGTGACCTTGGCCAAGTTACTTAACCCCTAAGGAAACTTAACAAGATTCCACACTTGTTAAAGGGAGGCAATAATAGTGTAATAGTGCCCAATTCATAGTGTTGTTGTGCAAATTAAATGCTTTAATATGTGCTAATAGGTAAGTCTAGATATTATTATTAGGAGTCAGAAAACCTGGGTTCAAGTCCCATGTCAAAATTCAGAACCTTAGATCTGAGACTATGGGCAAATCATCTAACCATTGCCAGTTGCTTTTTACTTACCTCTTTTGTAAAATCAGTTTAATAATCTTTACTGCATATGCTTTAGTGACAATTGAAGGAGATAGTATACATGTAAGTCCTCTGCGACTCTGAAATACTATACAAAATAAAGAAGTCTTATTATTCCCACATAATATACTACATTGTGTGTCCAGTTACGCAGGAATTATGTAAAGCAATGAATGTGAAAATGCTTCAAAATGTGAAATGTTGACATAAATGTAGAGCAGCATTGGGAATTGGAAATGTTTTTAGATTTTAATTATAATAATTTTAATTATATATTTGATTATATTTTTAACCTACAGCTCTGAAGAAAAAACTTATTAGAGGAAAGGGAGCCATTTAAATTCCTAATTAAAGTGAAGTTTTTGCTTTCCTCATGGATTTTATTTCCTTCCTTTGCCTTAGCATGTGGAGTTGAAATTTGACCGTACTTAATCAATACCAATTTCAGTTGATTCTGACCTTTAATGGTATTGAGTTCAGGAATTTATTCATGTATAGAATGTTGTAGGTTCTTTTAAAGATTTGTGACAACTCTGCATTTTAGCTTCATGGATCATTATTGGAGGATAAATTATAGCATTTGTTGTCAGGAAGGGTCCCTCTACTTTCTTTTCCCTTTTCCAATTTGCTGGCTTTTATTAAAGTCGGGTTTATTGGTCTATAAGTTACAAACAGCAATATTCACCCTTTTTAGGCATATAATTCTATGGATTTTGACAAATGCATACAGTCATGTAACCACCACCACAATCAAGATATAGAATATTTCTGTCACTCCCCAAAGTTCCTTTATGCCTCTTTATGGTCAATTCCTTCTACTGACCTCCAGCCCCTGGCAACCACTGATATTTTTTCTTTTCCAAATGTTTTGGTTTTTTCCAGAATGTCATTTATATCAATCAACTATTTTAAAATAGTGTCTGGAAACCTCTTACTGGGCTTCATTACTAATTACACCCTAATTTATTCATCATCTATGCATGTGTGGTGTATGAATGTATGTGTCTGTGTATCTGCCTGTGGAGTGGAGATGGAGCTAATGAGTCCACAGATGCAGGCTTCATTATAACTTACAGCACCTAGTGTGGGCAGTGCAATTGTCATAGGTGGGCTCAGTGCATTAACATTGTTGAAAATGCAGGGAAAGGAAGAGGCTGTCTTTCTCAGTTCCTACTCAGTAAATATTGTTGACTATTCATCAAATCATCACCATCAAATCATACATCACATCATACATTGTACGATGTATCATGCATCATCAAATGTATGATATTTTAATGGAACATTAATGAAATTGCTAACACAACTGCCATGGAGAAACTCAGTTAATCTGTATGATAATATAATAATAAGAGAATTGAATTATATTTTGTCCATCACACTAGCCAATCTGGAGTGCCATGCTTGAGTCAGTACATTTTGGTAGGTGTCCAGTAACACAACCAGAGAAAATTGAAAGGCTTATATAAGCTCTTCCCACAACATATGAGGGAGAATGAAACTCACTATTTAACTGTCTGCTATGATAGCTTTGAGTCATTTGGTACCTTCCTTGGAAAAAGGCTTCTTTTTACTCTTCTTTGTTTTCTTTTCTTCCTATTTTCTTCATGAGGACTATTATATAGATTTTGAAGTCTGGATTGTAGCATTAGTATAGATGTAAATAGATGGGGAAGCAAAGTGAGCAAACATTTGTTGAGTGAGATAGACACTTTAAATACATCTCACTGAATCCTCACACAAACCTAGAAGTAGGTATTTTTATCACCGTTTTACAGGTAAATAAATCCAAAAGGAGCTTGCCGCGGGTCATACAGCTAGTAAAACCAGGTCTGCCTTTAAAGTCTGTAGTCAAAGCACCTCACCTTGCTGATTGACCTTCTTGCTGCTTATTATGCTGTATGATGACTTTTCAGTGTCATCCCTTAGGCTCCATTTATCTGCTGGCTAAATGTATTGATATCGTTCACAGTACATCAACTTTATGATTGTGTGCAGTTGTTCAACAAACAACAGGAATTGCTTTTTATTTTCTGTATTTAGGAGTTCAGAATGACTTAAAATAAAGATGATGACCTAAGGTCAGACATTTCCTGTAAAGTGATGACCAGAACTCCTCCAGCCTGCTATTAATTATGACCCAACAGCACTCAGCCATTGCTTTAAAAATAATAAAAAAAATAAATAACACAACAAATGATACTCTGGTTATTATGTAACAGTGTGGTGGGTGTTAAAAAGGTAATATTGGTAGCATGTGACTATTTCCCGTTACTCCACTTCAGAGCAGATGCACACACTTTCCGGTAGGTCATGAATTTACCAGATTTCATTAAGCTATATTATCCTCTCAAACCTTAATAAAATTTCATGAAGATTATAATTCTGTGAACTTTTTAAGGTTATGCCATTAAAAAAAATATGAGATAAACATCAACGTCAACTTCTTAGGCTAATGAGAAAATATTGTTCCAGAAGTTTTAATAAGTAATAAAGTAGTGACCCATACGTCTGCTGTTATTTCCCTTTCTCCTTTTTTTTTTCTCCATCTCTATGGATATACCTGAAGAAACCTCTATCTAGTTTTAGAGGGTCTTGAAGCAAACATTTTTTTTTCTTTTAAAGGAGGCTTGTCTTTCCTTCCCTCCCTCCCTCCCTCCCTCCTTCCTTCTTCCTTCCCTCTTTCCTCCCTTCCTTCCTTCCTCCCTCCCTCCCTTCCTTCCTTCTTAGCCATTTGAAATATTTTTGCTCTTGTAAGACTTTAGATTATCTTGAATTAGATTAGAAACATTAAAATTCTTCTGAGCTATCAAATTTTATGATTTTATTATTTTGGGCAATATTTATAGTTTCAAACTACTAGGTCAGGTAGGCAGATAATTTTGCTGCTATTTTCCGAAACCCAAAATATTTGGCTACTTTCAGAATATTGGCTGATTTAAAAAAATTCTACACATTTTTTTTTGATATTGTAGAGCACCTGATAGACCAGATATTAGCACAGGTTTCTGTATAGTCTCTTTGTACTTTTCCCTTACCTTTTAACTTTAGTTAAATTTATTTAAATTAAATAAATTAAATCTAATTTAAATTAAAACACACAAAATATTTGTAATACTTGTTAAATGTTCTAATGAGTGTTTTTAAAAGGTTCTTTTATGAGAATAAAATATAATTGTGATAGTATAAGATATAGCCCAAATATATATTAATTGTACTGAAATTAATCCTACCATCAAAAAAGCATTATTTTTCTTTCTGTTTGTCAAAATCAAACTTCGCACAGTTTTATCTTTGGAAAAATTTCTCATAGAACTAGTGCAAACTTTTTAGTTTTAGATGAAGTGTGGAACTCTTTAGAAGAAATAATTTTAATAAAGGATGGAGTACGGCACACAAAACCGTTGGGGGACAATTATCCATGGTGTCTCTACAAGTCTTGTGACAGATTTTGTTTTGGACTATATTTTCAAGGATGTTGGCATAGCACACAGCTTTAGAAGCTAGAGGTAGTGCCTCCTAGGGAAGAAGGCAGATTTGTTTCCTGACCAGGATAAATTCCCTCAGGGACAAAGGTTAGGCAGCTTTGCTTGCAGTTCTCTTTGGAAGATCGGCAGTTTCCCGAGCTTGGGACCCACTGTGTGTGCAGCATCCCTCTTGGCCACTCTGTATCATCCACATTGGACTTGGGGCCAAGAACTCATTCGAACAGGAAGCTCATGCTGCCTGCTTTTCTATGGGAATAAACTCCTTTGCCTCTGACCCAGGCATGTCTTTGCCAAAATCTATGAAACTGTGGCAGGCTAAACTGTTAGCTTGCAAGCAGGATAAAATTTCTGACCCTTCTCAGTTTTTGACAAGAAATTATTTTATCACACGTGATCTGAATGTGAAAGACCAGAGCATCAGGTATTTCTTAAAAAAAAAAAAAAAGAAACAAAAACACCTTACAAATTGCAAACTTGCAATCTGTTACTCCTGATTTCTGGTTGATTTTGCAAATTAAATGTACTGGGAATGAGTTGTTCCTATATAATATTTACCTTATAAAACGTAATCCACTATGGCAGCATTTATCATAGACACGGTACATGAATATGAAATTAATTTTATTTGCATAAAACTGCTGCTGTTTCAAATGAATGTCATGGAAGGAAAAATGGTAGTTCTGTGGAACCCTTTGGCCCTACTAAGAGTTGCAGGTGAAATTTATATCTGAATTGTAGCAACTGCATAAAAACATTCCAGAATTTTATAAAGTAAAGATGCCCGGTTACTGTGATCTTGTTTTGCTTTCTGATATTGTGTCTTTTTCTTTCAGATTCAGCTCCACTGATTAAATGAAGGAATTAGGGATTAGGATTTGAAATGTGGTTATGTTTAAACATTTTTTTAAACATCACTTTTAGACCAGTGTTCAGACAATGAGGTGGCAAGTTTGTACTCACTGAACCACAAATCCCTGTTAATATAATTCATATTTTCATTGCAAATTGACCAAATTAACTTGGTACTACTTATTTAAAAATAGTTAGGCAGGTATATCTAATATTGGTAGCATGTGGGAATAATGCCTTGTGCACTCTCACCCCTGGCTCAACTATCCTATCTAATAGTTTTTTTGTAGCATCTTTAAGATTTTCTATATATAGTATCATGTCATGTGCAAGTAAAAACAGTTTCACTTCATCCTTTCCAATTTAGGTTTCTTTCATTTCTTTTTCCTGTCTGTTTGCTGTGGCTAGAACTTCCAAAACTATGTTGAATAAAAGTGGTGAGAGTGGGCATCCTTGTCTTGTTCCTGATCTTAGGGGAAATGCTTTCAGCTTTTCACCTTTGAATATGATGTTAGCTGTGGGTTTGTCATATATGGCCTTTATTAGGTTGAGGTAGGTTCCCTCTATACCCACTTTGTTGAGATTTTTTTAATAATAAGTGGATGTTTTTTGTCAGAAGCTTTTTCTGCATCTATTGAGACGATCATATGATTTCTATTTTCAGTTTGTTAGTGTGGTGTATCACACTGGTTTGTGGATATTAAACTATTTTTGCCTCCCTGGGATACATCCCACTTGATCATAGTGTATGATCCTTTTAATGTATTGTTGTATTTGGTTTGCTAATATTTTGTTGAGGATTTCTACATCTATGTTCATTGGTGATATTGGCCTGTAATTTTCTTTTTTTGTGGTGTCTTTGTTTGGTTTTGGTATCAGGGTGATGCTGGCCTCATAGAATGAGTTTGGAAGTGTTCCTTTCTCTTCAATATTTTGGAATAGTTTGAGAAGGATAGGTGTTAACTTTTCTTTAAATGTTTGGTAGAATTCACCTGTGAAGCTGTCTGGTCCTGGACTTTTATTTGTTGGGAGCTTTTAAGTTACTTATTTAATTTTGTTACTGGTAATTGGTCTGTTAATATTTTGTGTTTCTTTCTGATTCAGTCTTGGGAGATTGTACTTTTTTAGGAATTTATTCATTTCTTCTAGGTTGTACATTTTATTGGTTTATAATTGTAGTAATCTTATGATCCTTTGTATTTCTGTGGTGTCAGTTGTAACGTCTCATCTTTCAGTTCTGTTTTTATTTATTTGGGCACTCTGTCTTTTTTTCTTGATGAGTCTGATAAAGGTTTATCAATTTTGTTTTCAAAGAACCAGCTCTTAGCTTCATTGACCTTTACTATTGTTTGTTAGTCTTTATTTCATTTAATCCTGCTCTGATCTTTATTGTTTCCTTCTATTAACTTTGGATTTTGTTTGTTCTTCTTTTTTTCTAGTTCCTTTAGGCATAAGGTTAGATTGTTTATTTGAGATTTTTCTTGTTTCCTGAAGTAGGCTTGTATAGATATAAACTCCCCTCTTACAACTGCTTTTGCTGCGTCCCATAGATTTTGGATCCTTGTTTTTCTATTTTCATTTGTCTCCAGGCATTTTTTGATTTCCTCTTTATTTGTTGACCCATTGGTTTTTAGTAGTGTGCTGTTTAGACTTAATGTGTTTGGGTTTCTTGGCAGTTTTCTTCTTGTGTTGATTTCTGGTCTCATGCTGTTGTGGTTGGAAAATATCCTTGATTTCAGTCTTTTAAAATTTATTGAGACTTATTTTGTGTCCTAACATGCAATCTATCCTGGAAAATATTCCATGTGCACTTGAAAAGACTGTGTATTCTCTGTTTTGAGATAAAATTTTCTGTATATATCTATTAATCAAATCTACTGTGTCATTTAAGGTCAGTGTTACTTATTGATTTTCTGTTTGGATGATATATCCAGTGATGTAAGTGAGGTGTTAAAGTCCCTTCCATTATTACTGTCAGTTTTTCCCTTTATGTTTGTTAACATTTGCTTTATGTATTTAAGTGCTCCTATGTTGGGTGCATATATATTTTTATAATTGTTATATTCTTGTTGGATTGATCTCTTTATCATTATGTCTTGTTACAGCTTTTAAGTCTATTTTCTGTGATATAAATACTGCCACCCAGCTTTCTTTTTGTTTGCACTTGTGTGGAAAACCTTCTTCCATCCCCTCACTTTCAGTCTGTGTGTGTCTGTAGATCGGAAATGTGTCTCTTGTAGGCAGCATATATATGGGTCTTGTTTTTTTATCTATTCAGCTACTCTGTATCTTTTTATTGGAGCATCTAGTCCATTTATATTTAAAGTAACTATCAATATCTATGTATGTATTGACATTTTAAAAATTGTTTTTTGATTGTTTATAATTCTTTTTTGTTCCTTTTTTATTCCCTTGTCATTTGATGACTGTCTTTAGTCTTATGTTTGAATTCCTTTTGTGTGTGTGTGTGTGTGTGTGTGTGTGTGTGTGTGGTTTTTGGTTACCTTGAGGTTCTTATATAACAATATGATATTTTAAGTTGATTATTTTAAGTTGATGATCTCTTAAGTTCAAATACATTCTACCCACCATACATTTTTACTATTTTTACTCTCCCCTCACTGTTTAATGTGTTTGACATCATATTTTCCATCTTTTGGTTTTGTGTAGCCCTTAACTACTTATTGCAGATATAGATGATTTTACTACTTTTATCTTTTAACCTTCTTACTAGCTTTATAATTGGTTGGTCTCCCCCCTTTACTATATGTTTGCCTTTACCAGTGAGATATTTCCTTCCATTATTTTCATATTTCTAGCGTGCTTTCTCTTTTCTGCTTAGAGAAATCTCCTTAACATTTCTTATAAAGCTAGTTTAGTGGTGCTGAACTCTGAGCTTTTGCTTGTTTGTCAAACGTGATGTCACTCCTTCAATTCTGAGTGGTAACCTTGTCAGGCAGAGTATTCTTGTTTGTAGGTTCTTTTCTTGTTTTGTTTTTTGAATATATCATGCCATGCCCTTCTGGACTGCAAAGTTTTTGCTAAAAAGTCACCTCATAGTCTTACGAGAGAGTTCTTGTATATAACTTGTTGATATTCTCTTGATGCTTTTAAAATTCTCTCTTTGTCTTTAATTTTTGCCATTTTAATTATAATGTGTCTTGGTGTGAACCTCTTTGGGTTCATCTTGTTTGGGACTCTGATCCCTAGACCTGGGTGTCTGTTTCCATACTCAAGTTAGGGAAGATTCCAGCTATTATTTCTTCAAATAAGTTATCTGCTCTTTCTCTCTTCTTTTTCTCCTGTAATGTGAATGTTAGTATGCTTGGTGTTTTCTGAGAGGTCTCTTAAACTATCATCATTAAAATTTCTTTTCTTTTTTTCTGTTCAGTTTGGGTGATTTCCACTACCCTGTATTCCATATTCTGTTCCAATTCTGTATCATCCAATCTACTGTTGATTCCTTCTAGTGTATTTTTTATTTCAGTTATTGTATTCTTCAGCTCTGTTCGGTTCTTCTTTATATTTTCTAACTCTGTTGAAGTTCTCACTGTGTTCATCCATTCTTCTCCTGAGTTCAGTGAACATCTTTATGATCGTTACCTTAAACTCTTTATCAGGTAGATTACTTATCTCCACTTCATTTAGTCCTTTTTCTGAGGTTTTGTCTTGTTCCTTCATTTAGAACATATTCCTCTATCTCTTCATTTTGCCTAATTCTTTGTATTTATTTCTCTATATTAGGTAGGTTGGTTACATTTCCTGGTCTTGGAGAAGTGACCTTGGAGATGTACTATGGGGCCTAGCAGTACACTCCCCTCTGGTCACCGGATCTATATGCTCCAGAGGTGTGCCCTATGTGGATTGCGTATGTCCTTCTGTTGTGGCAGGGATGACTGCTGTGGGTGTGCTGGTAGATGGGGCTGGCCTCTGGCCCTGTTGGCTGTGAGGCTGTGCCTTGTGCAGTGGCTGTAAGTCCACTGGAGGGTAGGGAAGACTCCCTTTTTGGCTCTTTGGGTCGCCGTGGGAGGCTCAGGGCTAGTGCTGGCTCACTAGTGGCTGGGGCGAGTTCCCTGGAGCTAGTGGGCTAGAGCGAGGATTCCAAAATGGCACTTGTCAGCACTGGTGTTATTGTGAGAGAATGAGCTCCCCCAAATGGGTGCTGCCAGGGTCTCTACCATCAGGGGGAGTCCCAGTTGCTTCCTGCCTCTCTAAGAGGCTAAGATCAGCAAGTGGGTCTGACCCTGGCTTCTTTCAAACTGCTGTCTCTGCATTGGAACTCAGAACATGTGAGATTTTGCACACACCCTTTAAGAGTGGAGTTTCTGTTTCCTACTGCCCTCTGAGGCTCCTGAACATAGCCCTGCTGGTTTTCAAAGCCAGACATTCTGGCGACTCATCTTCTTGGTGTAGGAACCCTGGGCTGGGGAGCTTGATGTGGCTCAGACCCCTCACTCCTTGGGGAGGACCTCCAAAATTGTGATATTCCTCCAGTTTGTGCGTTGCCAACCCCGGGGTGTGGGTCCTGACTATACCACATGTCTACTCCTCTTACCTGTTTCACTGTGGTTCCTTCTTTGTCTTTAGTTGTGGAAAATCTCTTCTGCTAGTCTTCAGGTCATTCTCATAGATATTTGTTCTGTAAGCAGTTGCAATTTTGGTGTGTCTGTGGGAGGAGGGAGTTCAGGGTCTTCCTCCCTCACCATCTTGGCCAACTCTGACCTTTGCTTTTGTAAAGGATATTTTTTTGTTCCGTTTATTTATTTTTTATTTTTATTTATTTATTTTTAAGTTGACTTGTTTGAAGGTTTTCTCAGCTACTTCCCTCAAGATCTTTCATTTGCATAATCTATGTGAGGAAGATAAACCATTACCTTAGTCTTTGGCGAGATTAGGAATTATTTCAAAGTGATATTTATGGGTTGCTTTCTACTAATTTTGTAAGAAAAAAATGAACAAACTGATAAGTCTTACACAAGTTCCTCAAGGTGGCAATATTTTATGAAACAAGTAGTTTAGTTTTGTAAAGTCCATATAAAATTTAGATTATTGTCAAGCAGCCATCTGTAGCATAACTCATGACTTCTTGTGCATTTTTAATCAGCATCTAGTTATGCATGGGCCCAGCATTATTGCCGACTAAATACTTAAAATAGTAAAGTGCTGCAGGATATTAGGACTCATAGCTGTAGAATTATGGTGTGTACCTTTTCTCTGTACCTGAGCAGATGATCTGCGAATCAGGGCCTCTCAGAGGCACATCTGCTGAGCTGCCCGAGAGTATGGCTGGCAGCAGAACCCCTGGGCTCATGTTTGTGGCTACCAGGGGGCCTGGCCTTCTTGTGGTTCAGCCTTGGGTTCTCCCATCAGGGATGATGGCCTTGTGCACTCTCACCCCTGGCTTACTCTGACCAGCCTCTCAGAACTGATGGAAGAGGAGAGCTGGCAATGCAGCATTATTGCCATGTTGCCTGATTTTCTGTAGCATTTTAATTGCATTGTGTGGCCTTGGAATTATGGTTACCTTAAATGGATATGTAACGATTTTTCCCCACTTTATGTGTAATTTAGCTGGGAAAACCAGAATGCAACTAAATCTCATTTCAAACAGAAATGTGTTGCACCAGCTGCAGATTGAGGCCTGGCCTTAATTTGCAAATTTTCGCAGATTCAGAAGATGTTCTGCCAGCAGCCAGTGTAATAGCTGGGATATGGCCAAAGAGCAGCTTTTCATCGAATATATTATACTCCAGCTTCCGAATGAACAGATCCAAGGAACTTTTTCCTTGAGAAGACATTGATATATTTACATGGAGTAACATTGTACACACATAAATCAAGAGCCCTGGCAAGAAAATCAGTATTGCAGGTTTTAGTTCGGAGTCATGGATTTGTTATATGACTTTCAGGCCGTCACTTACGCTGCCGCACCCTTCTCATTTTAAAAATGAGCGCATTGCCTATAGTACAGGTATCACTGGGAGCCTGACAGCTACCATGGAGTATGGCTAATACTTGACGCTATCATTCTTTTAATAATAAACATTTTCATTAAAGTATAACAAATGTCAAGAAAAGTGGCTAAGTCATATGCTTATGTCTCAATGAATTTTTACAAGGTGAAAACAGCCATGTAACCACCGCCCAGATCCAGATCAAGAAATGGAATCACCAACACCTAAGAAGTCCCCCTCAGTCTTCCTCTTAGTCACTAATCCTCTTTCCCAAAGAAAAGCGCTATTCTGACTTCTAACAGCATACTTCAGTTTTTGTGTGTTTCTTAACCTTTCGTGAATGGAATCACCCGTATACGCTCTTTGTTTCTGACCTTTCACTCATGTCTGTAAAATTCATTCATGTCTGTAAAATTCATTCATGTCTGTAAAATTCATTCATGCTGATACGTGTGGCAGAATTCCATTATATGAATGTACAGTTGATCCTTGAACAACAGAGGTTTGAACTGCATGAGTCCACTTATATGCGTTTTTCTTCAATATATACATGCAGTGCTACATGATTGGCAGCTGGTTGAACCTGCAGATGTGGAACCATAGATACAGAGGTCTGACTAAAAGCTATAAGTGGTTTTTTGACTGAGGGAGAATTGCTGCCTCTAACCCCCATGTTGTTCAAGGGTCAAGTGTACCACAATTTATTTATCTATGTAGAAAATAAGAGTGCATTGGATTAAATAACTGTAGTCTCTCCTTGTTCTAAAGATTATAACTGAATGGTCATTCAGAGAAATGTGTTGTGATGTATAAGTTACACGGTTATCTTGGACTAGCTCGTATAGGATAGCATTTAATGAAAACTCAGATTCCTGAGAATGTAGGTTATGGCAACTTAAAAACAGAGGGGTTTGACATAATACATATCAAAAGAAGAGTTACATATATTTTGTCGTGCTCTGTATGTTAAATTCATTAAACATGTCAGGTATCCCCTGCTTTTCGAAAGTTTGCTTTACAGCACTTTGCTTTTATGAAAGATCTACATTAGTACCTGTTTTTGCTAATTAAAAGAAATCCAAGGAGGATATTCACTTTCATGAACAAAAAAGGTGAAAAGTGAAACTAGCGCTCAGTGTTTGTTTTGCAGCAAGCTGTTACAGAGGCAGCACACACCCTGAGCTGAAAGACTGGCACCGCCAAGCTCCTTCCCTGGAAACTATACTCAGTATCTTGGCATCAAGCCTCCGTAGCTTTCAGCTGTGTCTGTGAGCATCTGTGCTTTATCTTGATTTATTTTGTACATCCGTTAGCAAGATGTGTTCTAAGGCCATTGTTTTTTCACTTTATGCTGTTTTGGCTTACAAAAGTTTTCATAGGAATGCTCTACTTTCAAATAGCAGGGGAACCCTGTATTGAGTGTCAGACACTATACTAGGTACTTTCAATTTTTAAAGCAACCCTACATGGTATTATCATTTCTTTTTTTTTTTTTAATAGATGAGGAGACTGAGTCTCAGAAAGTTTGTTAGTTGTCTGTTTTTATACATGTTCTAAGTAATTTAGCCTGTTTAATCCTGCTTTTTCTACTGTATCCTCTTAATGAATTACTTAGGCATGATACTTGCATGCCTGGAGCTTATATTCTGGTGAAAGCTGGAGCTACAAGTGGGCAGAGCAGATCAGTTAAATTAAAAGTTTAATCTAGTGGAGAAAAGTTGTATTAGAGGTATGGGAGCTGTAGGTACGTGGAGGGGGAATGCCAATGGCAGCCTATATGAGGAAGGGGTTGCAGAAGGGTAGGGAGTTGTAGGATGGAATGGGCAGAAAGTATTCAAGGCAGAACAATGGCATGTGTGAAAGTGTGGAATATTTGGGAATGTTGCTATAGTAAGACGTCAAGGTGAATGTTAGGGGTGGGGTGGTAGAAGTAAGGATGTGTTAGGAGTGAGGCTGAAGAAAGGCAAGGATAAGAGCATGGAGGAGTGGGTTTTCCTCCTAATGAATTTTTCTGTGTAGGGGATGTGTAGCCACCAAAAGGCTTTTTTTCATCACGGAAAACATCATGATTAGAGGTAGTAGAGCACTGTGGTGTCACTGTCCTTTAGCCAAAGGCATAATCTGTAAGGGAAAAATTGGATTATTGCTTATTACAATGAGGGACAATCCATGCTATTGGCAATAAGGGGACATCTCAGTAAAAAGGTGTTAGAAAGGACTTACTAGATCTGGGTGATTTGTGGGAGTGTCCTAAAAAGTGGGGGTTCATTCTGGATTGGGGTCTATCAGGAAATAGGGGTAATAATATGATTTGGTGCCTTAATCAATCTTATCCATAAGAAGTGTAGACTAGAGGGATTTAAAGCTGTAATTGGTAGAGGGGCAGCAGTCACTCATGTTAGTTGGAGAGGGGGATGTTTGCTATTTCTGTCATTGGCACAATGACCTTATTTGTGTGTGTGCTTAGACCTGATTTTGAAGTGGTCTTGGGTTTGGTCTCACTTCATCACAGTCATAGTGACCGTGGCTGATGTTGGTGTACTTTGAGATTGTTTATACCAACAGCAGAACATTGTGGCCTAACTGTGAGTTTCAAGCCAATTTGCAGATGTCAGGGGCTGCTTTTCTGTTTCTCAGTGGTTAGGAGTGCAGTGTATGAATTCAGACTGGTCTTCCTTGTATCCTGGCTCCATTATGTCCCAGCTGAGTGAACTTTGAAAAGGTATTTATTTTCTTTGTGACTCAATTTCCATATGTGAAAATGGGATGATTTCAAAGAGTTATGAAGAATAACATGTATGCACTCAACATAGGAGCACCTAAATATATAAAGTAAATATTGACAGACTTGAAGGGAGAAGTAGACGGCAATACAATAATAGCAGGGGATTTCAGTACCCAGTACCTGACTTTCAATAATGGATCATCCAGACAGAAAATCAATAAGGAAACATTGTATTTAAATTACCTGTTAGACCAAAAGAACTGAACAGACATTTACAGAACATTTCATCCAACTGTAGCAGGATACATATTCTTTGCCAGTGCACATGGAACAGTTTCTAGGATAGATCATATGTTAAATCACAAAACAAGTCTTAATAAATTTAAAATGATGGAAATAATATCATGCATCTTTTCCAACCACAATGGTATAATACTATATGTTAAATTAGATAAAACTAGATGGTGAAAGATCCATTCACTGAAAACTATAAGACACTGATAAAAGAAATCAGAGAAGACACAAATAATTGGAAAGATATTCCCTGGTCATGGATTGAAAGAATCAATATTGTTAAAATGTCCATACTACTCAAAGCAACGAACAGATTCAGTGCAGTTCCTATCAAAATTCCAATGGAATTTTTCACAGGGATAGAACAAGTAATCATAACATTTGTATGGAACCACAAAAGACATTCTTGAAAAGAAGAACAAAACTTGAGGCATCACATGCCCTGATTTTAAACTATATTACAAAGCTATAGTAATCAAAACAGTAAAGTACTGGCCTAAAAACAGACACAAAGATCAATGGAACAGAGGAGAAAGCCCAGAAATAAACATACACAAGGATGGGCAATTAATGTATGACAAAGGAGCCAAGACTATACAATGGGGAAAGGATAGTCCTTGCAATAAATGGTGCCGGGAAAACTGGACAGCCCCATGCAAAAAGAATAAAACTAGATCACTATCTTATACTATAAACAAAAATCAATTAAAAATGGATTAAAGACTTGAGTACAAAACCAGAAATCATAAAATTCCTAGAAGAAAACTAGGTAGTAAGTGCCTTAATATTGGTCTTGGAGATGATTTGACACCCAAAGCAAAGGGGACAGAAGCAAAAATAAGCAAGTGGGACTACATCAAACTAAAAAGCTTCTGTGCAGCAAAGGAAATCATCAACAAAATGAAAAGGCAACCTATGGAATGGGAGAAAACATTTGCAAACCATGTATCTAAAGGGGTTAATATCCAAAGTATACAAAGAACTCATACAACTCAATAGCAAAAATTAAACAATCCAATTAAAAAATGGGCAGAGGAATTGAATAGACATTTTTCCAAAGAAGACATACAGATGGCCAACAGACACATGAGAAAATGTTCAACATCACTAATCATCAGGAAAATGCAAATCCAACCCACAATGAGATATCACCTCACACCTATCAGAATGCTATCATCAAAAAGACCACAAATAACAAACGTTGGTGAGGATATGGAGAAAGGGAACACTTGTGTACTGTTGGTGGGAATGTAAATTGGTGTGGCTACTATAGAAAACAGTATAGAAGTTCCTCAAAAACTTAAAAATATAACTACCATATCCAGCAATCCCTCTGCTGGGTATATACACAAAGGAAATAAAAATAATATATGGAAAAGATACCTGCACTGCCATGTTCCTTGAAACATTATTCACATTATTCATTTAGGAAGCAGCCTAAATGTCCATCAACAGATAAATGGATAAATAAGATGTAGTATAATTTGCAGCTACATGGATGGACCTAGAGATTATCATACTAACTGAAGTAAGTCATAAAGAGAAAGACAAATACCATATGATATCACTTATATGTGGAATCTAAAATATGACACATGAATTTATCTGTGAAACAGAAACAGACTCAGACATATTATGAGTCTTGGCAGCCACAAGTCTATGGAGAGGGAAGGGAAGGGTTGGATTGGGAGTTTGGGACTATCAGATGCAAACTATGTAGAATGGATAAACTGAAAAGTCTTACTGTATAGCACAGAGAACTGTATTCAATATCCTGTAATAAACCATAATGGAATAGAATATGAAAAAGAATAAATATGTATATGAATTACTTTGCTGCACCAGAAACTAACACAGCATTGTAAATCAACTACACTTCAATTTTAAAAAAAGAGATGTGGTATATATATATATATATATATATATATATACAATTAAATATTATTCAGCCATGAGAAGGAAGGAAATTCTACCATTTGAGACAACATAGATAGACCTTGAGGACGTTATGCTAAGTGAAATAAGCCAGAGAAAGCAAATATTGCACAGTACCACTTATATGTGGAATCTAAAAAAGAAAAAGTGGTTGCCAGGGGGTTGGGAGTGGGGGTCGGGGAAATAGGAAGAGGTTTGGTTTGTCAAAGTATACAAACTTTCGGCTATAAGATGAATAAGGTCTGAGGATCTACTGTAAAAAATGCTGACTAGAGTTGTTAGCACTGTATTGTATAAGAGATTTGCTAAGAGAGTAGAACTTAAATGTTCTCACCAAAAAAAAAAAAAAATTATATGTGAGGAGATGAATGTGTTAATTAACTAGATGAGGAAAATCCTTTCACAATGTATATGTAGAGTAAATCATCATGATGTACACTTTAAATACCTTATAATTTTATTTATCAATCATTCCTCAATAAAGCTGAAGTTTAAAAAAGGTGTATGAGATAATATACATAAAGTATTTAGAGCAGTGCCTGGCGTGTGGTAACGTCTCAATAAATGCTGCTATTATTATTATTATTTTGGAAAGATTACTCCATCAGAATGAAAGAGGATAGGTGTGAAGAAGGAGAGACAAGGAAATGATTAGGAGCATAATTCAGGAACCTCTATGAGAGGTAGTTCTCTCCTGAACCAGTGCAGCAGAAGTAGGTGTGGAGAGAGGGCACAGTGGGTGAGAGCTAACCCTGGAAGACTGGGTCACCCATGGTGGGGTGAAGGGAAGGAGGGGAAACAGAAAGTCTCCCTGTGGTTCTGGTTTGGATGAATGGGTAGGAAGTGAGGTCATCACTGAAGATGGGGAATACAAGAATAGAAAAAGCACACTGAAGGACACATTATGGCCAGATGGAGATGTTCAGCAGGTTGCCGAAGATACAGGACTGAAACTCAGGAGAGGGGTCAAGTGCCATAGCCTGTGTCACTTTCTGATCTCTCATAGAGGGGGCCAGCTGTCTAGGTGAGAAAAGAGGTGTCACTGACCTTGCCCTCAGTGCCTCCCTTGGCTCCCCTCCGTAGGACTGTGGGAAAGGGCTTCAATTATTTCGTATGCAGTGTCAAGCCTAGACCCACCTCGTTCACTCTCAAAAGTTATGGATTTGTCTTTAATCAAGAAACATGAAATTTTTCAGTACCAAGATCTTGTCAGAGACTTTTAACCTTGAACTCTTTTCTGCACAATACATAATCAAAAGCTTGAATTGGAAAAATAGTACGTATGGAATGCCTGAAATGTATGCTGCTTATAGATACTTTCTTAGATATTCTTTCTATGTATCTACATATTTATCTATCTACCTAATTCTATCATCTATCTTTTTATTACTCTGCACGTAAAATTTGCTAAGTAACTAGACTATTTTATATTTAGTAGGATTGCTTTTACTGAATTATGATTTGGCATTATGCCATCAGCCTGCTTTGGGAAATATACGAAATAGCCAAGGGAAACATGGTTTATTGTTTTATTCACTGTTTTAATTTTGTAGAGAATCAGGGTCTTTATATTGCATCAAAGGGAGTTTATGAGGACTCTCGGGGGAAAATCTCTCTCCGACATCGGTAACATATTTTTTTCCTTGATATGGTGAACTGGGTAGCTGACGACGTTTCCCTCTGTGCACCGATCACTGGGAAGCTCGGAGTAAAATATATGGTCTTGAATGAAGCATCTGATTATTATGGCATGTACTCATGAGGAGTGTATATGCACACGATCATGCACACACAGAATCGTATATTTTTTAGTAGCGTTAATGGAGCGATGTGGACAAAAGTATCCTTATTCAAGTGAAGTTGACTCTTCTGTGTGTAATATAAAAGCAACACCTTAATTTCTATCACTCTGGAATTTTACCTTGATGACAAGAATATATTTAAAAAGGGAAATATGCAATAAAATACGGATCAGCCCTTTGGCCCATATGTAGACTATAGTAGGAAAAGCTCTGAATTTGAAATTAGAAAATAGGATTTCACCTTCCTTAGTCTGTTACTAGCTCTGTGGCCTTGGACAAGCTGTTTAATGGCTATGGGCTTTGGATTTCTTGGTAGAGTGAGGATGAAATTACCTGCTCTACCCACCGTACCTTTCTTGCAAAGATTACATTAGATAATGCATGAGCCTCTGTGAACTGTAAAAAGCTATAGGTAAGATCATTATCCAAGGTTTGATTCCGTATGGAGGATATTTTAACTTCTTAGTCAGAAGGGTGTCTACCTTAGCTTTAGAATAGGAATCACCAACTCCAATGCTGCTGTGAATAAGCAAGATGCAAGAGAATGAAAACTGTGAATCTCAACTGTTTTTTGGTCTCAATTTGGAAAGATTAGTAAGAGAAATAATTAACCTCCCTCTTAATTTTATAAAAGGAAAATGCAACTGAGATATAGTCATAGTGTGAAGGGTAATAGGAAGTTCCAGAAGCTGAGGCCAACAGGAGAGGGCAGCTGCCCTGCGCTGGAGGCAGCTACTCTTCAGTGCTGGCTAATGGCTTCCAGGCAAGAATGGGGAGCAGTGTTAGCACACAATTTTTTTTTCAAGAGAATTCAGAAAATTATACTTTTTCTAATTAGTTCTCTTAATTTATAAATTTCGGAAATTAATTCAAATTTTTAAAAAATACATTGAGTAGATTAACACTGTTCAGGAAAAACAACATGATATTCAACCTTTGGGCTACTAGTTCATGATCTCTGCTCTAGAAACTTTTCAGAGGTCACCTTGTGTTTGAGGCTATATAGACCCAGGGAAGAATACATTTGTATGTTGTTACTTTTAGAAAGTAAATGTGCATCTATTTAACCAAGCGTTTAAAGCCTTTTCTTTAGCGAATATTCATTAAAGTCTATATGTGTTCTAAATGTATTCAGTTTTGTTTCTAAAAGGCACTCTTTACTGTGAATGCATTACAGAGGTATATGTTAAAATGCAAGGTTAATAGTTATAAAGTACAAAAGTAGCAGTACTTAACAATTATTTGTAAGTAATGTACCATTTTGCTTAGTGTTGGTGCTCTCTGCCTATTTGTAGGTAACATAATATTATCAAAGAACAGTAGTCCTGGAGGCTATATTCCACAAACATCAAAGGAACTCTTGACTACTCATTTTATTATAATAGTCTCTATGGCTAGGAAATCACAAAATATCAGGGAGAAAATGGAATGCAATTTAATCACCTAGGTTATATATAAATACAGTCAATCCTTATTGTTCACAGATTCTATTTGCAAATTTGTTTACTTGTTAAAGTTAATTTGTAACCTCAAAATCAATACTTATGGCACTTTCATGGTTATTCTCAGGCATGTTCAGAATGGTGAAAAATTTGAGTAACCTGACATAACTGTTCCCAGCTGAGCTCAAACAAGATGGTGTTTTGCCTACTTGTTTGAGCTCTTGTACCATAGACAAGCGTCCTCTTCATGATCTATTTAGTGCCAGTTATTTTTTCCCCCTGCATTTCTGGGCTTTTTTTAGAGATTTCACAGTTTAAAGTAGCCCCTAAGCATAGTGCTGACGTGCTGTCTAGTGTTGCTTAGCACAAGAAAGCTGTGATGTGCCTTATGGAGAAAATATGTGTGTTAGGTAAGCTTTGTTTGGGCATGAGTTATAGTGCTGTTGACAGTGAGTTCAGTCTTAATGAAAAACGTGTAATAAATAGCTTGTCTTTAAGTAGAAAAGGACATAAAACAAGGCTGTATATTGATTGCTTGATGAAAATGTGACCAAGGCTTGTAGGAACCTGATCCTGTATTTTCCCTAGGAGCAATGGGTCAGTATTCATTAGTTCAGTGTTTGCAGAACATAACTACTGTAAATAATGAGAATAGACTGTGTATGAAAATATTGATTGTTGACTATTTGTTCAGTACGTACACAGACTTATAGATACCTCTCAAGTACTGAAAGAAGTACCTGACAAATTCAGTAATAGCTCCATAACTTGTAAATGAGTTTTTAGTATTTGCGATATCCATGTGCATGTATCACATCAGCAATAGATATAGGGGATGCGTGAGCTGTGGGTAGGACCTTAGCCTTGTTACTGATTAGTTGTGTGATCTTAGACCAACAAGTTTCCCTGTCTTAGACTCTATTTTCTCATCTCTGAGACAAGGATAGGAGTGCAAATTTCCAAAGTTCTTTCCAATTTTAAAATTATATATGTCTACGAGAGTATTAATTTAGCACTTAGGTGGTTACCCATCATCTTCAGGTAGGGGAAAAAGAAAGGTTACAAAGACGTGTCTCTATAAAGTACAATACCTTAATTAAGAAGGTCACAATCAATTTGGGGTGACTCAATAAATTTAAACAGTAAACAATATGAAAAGAAGTATAGTTAAGAGATAAATTAGGTCCTATTGAGTAGTGGTTTTCAACCTGGATGTGGATGGTAGAGTGTGGCTTATTAGAATTACCTGGTGAGGAGCAGAATTTTTCAGTCTAACTACACATAACCCTCTTTTCCACTTTGTGCTGTCCCTCAGAATGTATTCTAAAATAAGATTTAGAACCCTTGGTGATTAGTGTTGTATGAGTTTCTAGAAAAGGACAACAGTCTGTTTGCTGCTGTTCTCAGGGTCTGGCCTTCCCACAGCTCCACTTACATGGTCACACATTGAAAGGGCTGTTCTTTTGCAGCCATGTTTGTTCCAAGTGCTCCTGGCTCTGCCTTCTCAGCCCAGTTCCACAATTGATTGGATTACATGAAGGCATCTGACGCAGAGGAAGCCAGTTCAGTGGTATGTGTTGGTGCAAAAAGAGGAACTGGGGCAATTAGGTTTCCCCTTAGCAACTTTGAACCAGGAAATAATTATAAAAGGAGGCAGATGTGGGAATGAGGGTGAAAGTCAATGATGGAGAGAGAAGTTGGGTTGGTCATGATGGATCTCTTGCAAGATGAAATTATAAGAGAGAAGAGAGATAGAGATAGAGACAGGGATGGGGTTAGGCATAGGGATAGAAATAAGGTGAGAGGAAGGAGGAGAAGAAGGAGAAGAAGAAGAAGAAGGGAGGGGGACCTTCAAGCTGGCAGAGGAGTAAGACATGGAGATCACCTTCCTCCCCACAAATACATCAGAAATACATCTACACATGGAACAACTCCTACAGAACACCTACTGAACGCTGGCAGAAGACCTCAGACCTCCCAAAAGGCAAGAAACTCCCCATGTACCTGGGTAGGGCAAAAGAAAAAAGGAAAAATGGAGACAAAAGAATAGGGATGGTACCTGCACCTCTGGGAGGGAACTGTGAAGGAGGAAAAGTTTCCACACACTAGGAAGCCCCTTCACTGGTGGAGATGCGGGGTGGGCGGGGGGAAAAGGAGGAGAGCACAGGAGAGCCATGGAGGAGAGCACAGCAACACAGGTGCGGAGGGCAAAGCAGAGAGATTCCCACACAGAGGATCAGTGCCAACCAGAACTTACCAGCCTGAGAGGCTTGTCTATTCACCTGCTGGGGCGGGCGGGGGTTGGGAGCTGAGTCTAGGGCTTCGGAGGTCAGATCCCAGGGAGAAGGTTGGGGTTGGCTGCGTGAACACAGCCTGAAGGGGGCTAGTGCACCACAGCTAGCCGGGAGGGAGTCCGGGAAAAGGTCTGGAACTGCCTAAGAGGCAAGAGACCATTGTTTCTGGGTGCGTGAGGAGAGGGGATCCAGAGCACCGCCTAAACGAGCTCCAGAGACGGGCGCCAGCTGCAGACACCAGAGATGGGCATGAGATGCTAAGGCTGCTGCTGCAGCCACCAAGAAGCCTGTGTGCAGGCACAGGTTGCTATCCACACCTCCCCTTCCGGGAGCCTGTGCAGCCTGCCAATGCCAGGGTCCCGTGATCCAGGGCCAACTTCCCTGGGAGAACACACTGCACGCCTCAGGCTGTTGCAATGTCACGCCGGCCTCTGCCGCTGCAGGCTAGCCCTGTACTCCGTACCCCTCCCTCCCGGTAGCCTGAGTGAGCCTGAGCCTCCTAATCAGCTTCTCCTTTAACCCCATCCTGTCTGGGTGGGGAAAAGACGCCCTCAGATGACCTGCATACACCGGCGGGGCCAAATCCAAAGTTGAACCCCAGGAACTGTGCAAACAAACAAGAGAAAGGGAAATTTCTCCCAGCAGCCTCAGGAGCAGTGGATTAAATCTCCACAATCAACTTGCTGTGCCCTGCATCTGTGGAATAACAGAAAAGACAACGAACATCCCAAAATTGAGGAGGTGGACTTTGGGAGCAACTGTAGACTTGGGGTTTGCTTTCTGCATCAAATTTGTTTCTGGTTTTATGTTTAACTTAGTTTAGTATTTAGAGCTTATTATCATTGGTGTATTTGTTTATTGATTTGGTTGCTCTCTTCCTTTTTTTAATATACATATATTGTTTTCCTTTTTCTCTTTTTGTGTATATCTGTGTGTTTCTCTGTGTGATTTTTGTCTGTATAGCTTTGCTTTTACCATTTGTCTTAGGGTTCTGTCTGTCCGTTTCTTTTTTTTTATTTAATATAGTTTTTAGCACTTGTTATCATTGGTGGATTAGTTTATTGGTGGGTTGCACTCTTCTTTCTTTTTTCCTTTTTTTATTACTTTTAATTTTTAATAATATTTTAAAAAATTTTCTATTTTAATACCTTTATTTTATTTTATTTATTTTTCTTTTCTTTGCTCTCTTTTCTTCTGAGCCTTGTGGCTGACAGGGTCTTGGTGCTCCAGCCAGGTGTCAGGCCTGAGCCCCTTAGGTGGGAGAGCCAAATTCAGGACATTGGTCCACCAGAGACCTCCTGCCCACGTAATATCAAAGAGGGAATGCTCTTCCAGAGATCTCCATCTCAGTGCTAAGACACAGCTCCACTCAATGACCAGCAAGATACAGTGCTGGACACCCCATGCCAAACAACTAGCAAGATAGGATCACAACCCCACCCATTAGCAGAGAGGCTGCCTAAAATCATAATAAGTTCACAGACAGCCCACAACACACCACCAGACGCGGTCCTGACCACCAGAAAGACAAGATCCAGCCTCATCCACCAGAACACAGGCAACAGTCCTTTCCAACAGGAATCCTACACAACCCACTGAACCAACCTTAGCCACTGGGGGCAGACACCAAAAACAACAGGAACTACGAACCTGTAGCTTGTGAAAAGGAGACCCCAAATGCAGTAAGTTAGGCAAAATGAGAAGACAGAGAAATACACAGCAGACGAAGGAGCAAAGTGAAAACCCACCAGACCAAACAAATGAAGAGGAAATAAGCAGTTTACCTGAAAAAGAATTCAGAATAATGATAGTAAAGATGATCCAAAATCTTGGAAATAGAATGGAGAAAATACAAGAAACGTTTAATAAGGACCTAGAAGAACTAAAGAGCAAACAAACACTGATGAACAGCAAAATAAATGACATTAAAAATTCTCTGGAAGGAAACAATAACAGAAAAACTGAGGCAGAAGAACGGAGAAGTGACCTGCAAGATATAATAGTGGAAATTACTGCAGAGCAGGATAAAGGAAAAAGAATGAAAAGAATTGAGGACTGTCTCAGAGACCACTGGGGCAACATTAAACACACCAACATTAGAATTACAGGGGTCCCAGAAGAAGAAGAGAAAAAGAAAGGTTCTGAGAAAATACTAGAAGAGATTATAGTTGAAAACATCACTAATATGGGAAAGGAAATAGTCAATTAAGTCCAGAAAGTGCAGAGTCCCAAACAGGATAAATCCAAGGAGAAACACACCAAGACACATATTAATCAAACCATCAAAAATTAAATACAAAGAACAAATATTAAAAGCAGCAAGGAAAAAGCAACAAATAACATACAAGGGAATCCCCATAAGGTTAACAGCTGATGTTTCAGCAGAAACTCTGCAAGCCAGAAGGGAGTGGCAGGACATATTGAAAGTGATGAAAGGGAAAAACGTACAGCCAGGATTACTCTACCCAGGAAGGATCTCATTCAGATTTGATGGAGAAATTAAAACCTTTACAGACAAGCCAAAGCTAAGAGAATTCAGCACCACCAAACCAGCTCTACAACAAATGCTAAAGGAACTTCTCTAAGTGGGAAACATAAGAGAAGAAAAAGACATACAAAAACAAACCCAAAACAATTGAGAAAATGGTAATAGGAACATACATATCGATAATTACCTTAAATGTGAGTGGATTAAATGCTCCAACAAAAAGATACAGGCTCGCTGAATGGATACAAAAACAAGACCCATATATATGCTGTCTACAAGAGACCCACTGCAGACCTAGGGACACATACAGACTGAAAATGGGGGGATGGAAAAAGATATTCCATGCAAATGGAATTCAGAAGAAAGCTGGAGTAGCAATTCTCATATGACACAAAATAGACTTTAAAATAAAGACTATTGGGCTTTCCTGGTGGCGCAGTGGTTAAGAATCTGCCTGCCAGTGCAGGGGACACGGGTTCGAGCCCTGGTCTGGGAGGATCCCACGTGCCGTGGAGTAACTGGGCCCGTGCGCCACAACTACTGAGCCTGCGCTCTGGAGCCCGTGAGCCACAACTGCTGAGCCCGCGTGCCACAACTACTGAGGCCCACGATCCTGGAGCCCGTGCTCCCCAAGAAGAGGGGCCACCGCAATGTGAAGCCCACGTGCCAACTGGAGAAAAGCCCTCACGCAGTGATAAAGACCCAACACAGCCAAAAATTAAAAAAAAAAAAAAAGACTATTACAAGAGACAAAGAAGGGCACTACATAACGATCAAGGGATCAATCCAAGAAGAAGATATAACAATTATAAATATTTATGCATCCAACATAGGAGCACCTCGATACATAAGGCAAATACTAACAGTCATAAAATGGGAAATCGACAGGAACACACTTATAGCAGGGGACTTTAACACCCCACTTTCACCAATGGACAGATCATCCAAAATGAAAATAAATAAGGAAGCACAAGCTTTAAATGATACATTAAACAAGATGGACTTAATTGATATTTATAGGACATTCCATCCAAAAACAACAGAATACAATTTCTTCTCAAGTGCTCATGGAACATTCTCCAGTATAGATCATATCTTGCGTCACAAATCAAGCCTTGGTAAATTTAAGAAAACTGAAATTGTATCAAGTATCTTTTCGGACCCCAATGCTATGAGTATAGACACCAACTACAGGAAAAAGTTTGTAAAAAGCAAATATGTGGAGGCTAAACAATGCACTACTAAATAACGAAGAGATCACTGAAGAAATCAAAGAGGAAATCAAAAAATACTTAGAAACAAATGACAATGAAAACACGATGACTCAAAACCTATGGGATGCAGCAAAAGCAGATCTAAGAGAGAAGTGTATAGCAATAGAATATTACCTCAAGAAACAAGAAACATCTCAAATAAACAACCTAACCTTACACCTAAAGCAATTAGAGAAAGAAGAACAAAAAAAACCCCATAGTTAGCAGAAGGAAAGAAATCATAAAGATCAGTGAAGAAAAAATAAAAAAGAAATGAAGGAAATGATAGCCAAGACCAATAAAACTAAAAGCTGGTTCTTTGAGAAGATAAACAAAATTGATAAACCATTAGCCAGACTCATCAGGAAAAAAGGAAGAAGACTCAAATCAATAGAAATAGAAATGAAAAAGGTGAAGTAATAACTGACACTGCAGAAATACAAAGGATCATAAGAGATTACTACAAGCAACTATATGTCAATAAAATGGACAACCTGGAAGAAATGGACAAATTTTTAGAAAAGCAGAACGTTCCGAGGCTGAACCAGGTAGAAATAGAGAATATAAACAGACCAGTCACAAGCACTGAAATTGAAACTATGATTAAAAGTCTTCCAACTAACAAAAGCCCCAGACCGGATGGCTTCACAGGCGAATTCTATCAAACATTTAGAGAAGAGCTAGCACCTATCCTTCTCAAACGCTTCCAAAATATAGCAGAGGGAGGAACACTGCCAATCTCATTCTATGAGTCCACCATCACCCTGATACCAAAACCAGACAAAGATGTCACAAAAAAAGAAAACTACAGGCAGATATCACTGATGAACTCAGATGCAAAAATCCTAAACAAAATACTAGGAAACAGAATCCAACAGCACATTAAAAGGATCATACACCATGATCAAGTGGAGTTTATCCCAGGAATGCAAGGATTCCTCAATATATGCATATCAATCAATGTGATGCACCATATTAACAAACTGAAGGAGAAGAACCATATGATCATCTCAATAGATACAGAAAAAGCTTTCGACAAAATTCAACACCCATTTATGATAGAAACCCTCCAGAAAGTTGGCATAGAGGGATTTTACCTCAACATAAAAAAGGCTATATATGACAAACCCATAGCCAACATCGTTCTTAATGGTGAAAAACTGAAACCATTTCCACTAAGATCAGGAACAAGACAAGGTTGTGCACTCTTGCCAGTATTATTCAACATAATTTGGAAGTTTTAGCCACACAATCAGAGAAGAAAAAGAAATAAGAGTAATCCAAATTGGAAAAAAAGAAGGAAAACTGTCACTGTTTGTAGATGACATGATACTATACATAGAGAATCCTAAAGATGCTACCACAAAACGACTAGAGCTAATCAATTAATTTGGTAAAGTAGCAGGATACAAAGTTAATGCACAGAAATCTCTTGCATTCCTATACACTAATGATGAAAAATCTGAAAGTGAAATTAAGGAAATACTCTCATTTACCATTGCAACAAAAAAGAATAAAATACCTAGGAATAAACCTACCTAAGGAGATAAAAGACCTGTATGCTGAAAACTGGAAGACACTGATGAAAGATATTAAAGATGATACAAACAGATGGAGAGATATACCACGTTCTTGGATTGGAAGAATCAACATTGTGAAAATGCCTCTACTACCCAAAGAAATGGACAGGTTCAGTGCAATCCCTATCAAACTACCAATGGCATTTTTCACAGAATTAGAACAAAAAATTTCACAATTTGTATGGAAACACAAAAGACCCCGAATAGCCAAAGCCATCTTGAGTTAGAGAAACGGAGCTGGAGGAATCAGGTTCTCTGACTTCAGACTATACTACAAAACTACAGTAATCAAGACCATATGGTACTGGCACAAAAATAGAAATATAGATCAATGGAACAGTATAGTAAGCCCAGAGATAATCCCATGCACATATGGTCACCTTATTTTTGATAAAGGAGGCAAGAATATAGAATGGAGAAAAGGAAGCTTCTTCAATATTCAATAAGTGGTGCTGGGAAAACTGGACAGCTCCACGTAAAAGAATGGAATTAGAACACTTCCTAACACCATACACAAAAATAAGCTCAAAATGGATTAAAGACCTAAATGTAAGTAAAGCAATACACTATAAAACTCTTGGAGGAAAACATAGGCAGAACACTCTATGACATAAATCACAGCAAGATCCTTTTTGACACACCTCCTAGAGAAATGGAAATAAAACAAAAATAAACAAATGGCACCTAAGGAAACTTAAAGGCTTTTGCACAGCAAAGTAAACCATAAACAAGACGAAAAGACATCCCTCAGAATGGGAGAAAATATTTGCAAATGAAGCAACTGACAAAGGATTAATCTCCAAAATATACAAGCAGCTCATGCAACTCAATATCAAAAAAACAAACAGCCCAATCCATAAATGGGCAGAAGACCTAAGTAGACATTTCTCCAAAGAAGATATTCAGATTGCCAACACACACATGAAAGGATGCTGAACATCACTAGAGAAATGCAAATCAAAACTACAATGAGGTATCACCTCATACCGGTCAGAATGGCCATCATCAAAAACTCTACTAACAATAAATGCTGGAGAGGGTGTGTAGAAGAGGAGACCCTCTTGCACTGTTGTTGGGAATGTAAATTGGTACAGCCACTATGGAGAACAGTATGGAGGTTCCTTAAAAAACTAAAAAAAGAACTACCATATAACCCAGCTATCTCACTACTGGGCATACACCCTGAGAAAACCATAATTCAAAAAGAGTCATGTACCACAATGTTCATTGCAGCTCTATTTACAATAGCCAGGACATGGAAGCAACCTAAATGTCCATCAACAGATGAATGGCTAAAGAAGATGTGGCACATGTATACAATGGAATATTACTCAGCCATAAAAAGAAATGGAACTGAGTTATTCGTAGTGAGGTGGATGGACCTAGAGTGTGTCATACAGAGTGATGTAAGTCAGAAAGAGAAAAACAAATACTGTACACTAACACATTTATATGGAATCTAAAAATAATAAATCGTTCTGTAGTACTTAGGGGAAGGACAGGAAAAAAGACGCAGATGTAGAGAATGGACTTGAGGACACAGGGAGGGGAAGGGTAAGCTGGGACGAAGTGAGAGAGTGGCATGGACATATATACACTACCAAATTGAAAATAGATAGCTACTGGGAAGCAGCTGCATAGCACAGGGAGATCAAGTTGGTGCTTTGTGTCCACCTAGAGGGGAGGGATAGGGAAGGTGGGAGGGGGATGCAAGAAGGAGGAGATATGGGGATATAAGTATACGTACAGCTGATTTACTTTGTTATACAGCAGAAACTAACACACCATTGTAAAGCAATTATTGTCCAATAAAGATGTTATAAAAATTAAAAAGAAGAAGAAAAAAGAGGAGAGAGAGAAGGGGTATGGGAAGGACAGGAATTTGGTCTATAAAGAAGACAGACAGAGAATAGATGCAGAAGAACTGAGTCACATTAATGGAAGAATATATTCATTGAAAATCCCAAAGTTCACCTCTACCACATAGTTTTGTGCTTTCTAAGACCAAGATATACTGTAATTCCTGCCCTTCTTCCTACCAGGTTGTTCAGTACTTCCTGCATATGTTTATCCTTATAGTAGCCTCTCTGGTTGTATCAGCTGCTTAGCACTGAGTTTCTCTTCCTTGGAACCAAGGTGTCTAACGAAAGTGAGTAATGAACCTGGAATAATCAAAACATTCATGTTTAATGAATACCCACTGGATACTTTCTGTTTGTTACATCAATTTAAAACCAACAAGATACTGAGAGACAGCGCAGGCTCAGTGGGGTTAAACAACAGACACCTGTAAATGTGTCAAAGCCAGGACTAGAACCTGCATCTCCCTGATGCAACAGTTATTGATTTTTATATACTGACCCTGTGGATGTAGAAAAGGCCTCATGCAGGAAGTAGGGGTGCTGGTGATGGGGAGGATGTACCATTTGTTGAGCAAATGGAATCTGTTGCCTGTTACTATGAGTAGACGTGCATAAACAACAATTTTATATTGAGGATAACTTCCTCCTGAAAGAGTAAAATTTTTTTTCCTGTGACTCTCTGCAGACCTTCATTTACTCTCTAGATTTTTGTATCTGAAAGAAGCCTCTTACATAATCTTCAGTATTATTTTATAAAACTCCTTAATGGGTAATGCTATTTAAGTGATATTTTTTCATTTTTCTGTCATCAACATCCTTCTAGACCTTGGGTATAACTTGACATTTCAGAAAACATGGGTGATAATAATGGTAAATGTACAATAAGTTGTGCTTCTAAAGTTGTTGCTCATCAGTTGGGAGCTCTTGAGCTAAAATATTCCTCTCAGGGATAGCACAAGAAAGCAGCAAATTGTTTGAAACAAAATGAAAAACAAATTAAAAGAGAAAAACAAAACAAAACTCAGCGGAATTCTTTTGGCATAAAACATTGCCCATAACCATTTGCTCCATATTTTTAACCTGAAAAAAACATTCTTATTGGTTATGTAGACATAACATTGTTATTTTAAAAAAGGCTTAATTCTAAATTAAATCCTATTTTCTTCAGTTTAAGTCTGCACACTCCAGTTTTCTTCTCACGAAGGCACCATTATACAACAGGATAATTGTTAAACATTTTTTCATGTACTTTAAAGCATTGCACACTAAAGAGATTTAGATTTCATCTTCAGAGATTTATGTATTTTTACGTGTTTACTTAAATCCCAGAAAGGAAAAAGCTGAGAAAGAAAATCAGTAAAACAAATGAACATTTTTGTTTACCAAACAGCATTCTGTAAAGAAAAACGACAATGGCAATTGTTGTTGGTGTAACTGGAATTTGATGCTTTAGGAGCAAAGAAGCTATGCGAATATAACAAATAACAAAAACAACAAAATAAGGGATTTTATCCCTAGGAACATAAAGCTAGGAAAAATACAGTATTGTCTTTTTACCTATATTTTATCATTTTTACCTATATTTTACCATTTCCTGTACGTGTAGATCTCCGCTGTTTTCAATCTTTCAAAGATTTTAGTCAATGATTTTGAAGCCAAGTCTCTGTCTGTGTGAAGCACCACAGTGAAACCTTTTCATTATAAAGATGAGTTTAATTACTTTTTTTTTTAACATCTTTATTAGAGTATAATTGCTTTACAATGGTGTGTCAGTTTCTGCTTTATAAAAATGTGAATCAGTTACACATATACATATGGCCCCATATCTCTTCGCTCTTGCATCTCCCTCCCTCCCACCCTCCCTATCCCACCCCTGTAGGTGGTCACAAAGCACTGAGCTGATCTCCCTGTGCTATGCGGCTGCTTCCCACCAGTGATCCATTTTACGTTTGGTAGTGTATATATGTCCATGCCACTCTCTCACTTTGTCCCAGCCCACCTCTCCCTCTCCTCGTATCCCCAAGTCCATTCTGTAGTAGGCCTGCATCTTTATTCCCGTCTTGCCCCTAGGTTCTTCTGACCATTTTCTTTCTTTTTCTTTTTTTTTTAGATTCCATATATATTTGTTAGCAGACGGTATTTGTTTTTCTCTTTCTGACTTATTTCACTCTGTATGACAGTCTCCAGGTCTATCCACCTCAGTACAAATAACTGTTTCGTTCCTTTTAATGGCTGAGTAATATTCCATTGTATATATGTGCCACATCTTCTTTATCCATTCATCTGTCGATGGACACTTATGTTGCTTCCATGTCCTGGCTATTGTAAATAGTGCTGCAATGAACATTGTGGTATATGACTCTTTTTGAATTATGTTTTTCTCAGGGTATATGCCCAGTAGTGGGATTGCTGGGTCATATGGTAGTTCTATTTTTAGTTTTTTAACGAAACTCCCTACTGTTCTCTGTAGTGGCTGTATCATTTTACATTCCCACCAACAGTGTAAGAGGGTTCCCTTATCTCCACACCCTCTCCAGCATTTATTGTCTATAGATTTTTTGATGATGGCCATTATGACCAGTGTAAGATGATATCTCACTGTAGTTTTGATTTGCATTTCTCTAATGGTTAATGATGTTGAGCATTCTTTCATGTGTTTGTTGGCAATCTGTATATCTTCTTTGGAGAAATTTCTATTTAGGTCTTCTGCCCATTTTTGGATTGGGCTGTTTGTTTTTTTGATATTGAGCTGCATGAGTTGCTTGTATATTTTGGAGATTAATCCTTTGTCAGTTGCTTCATTTTCAAATATACTCTCCCATTCTGAGGGTTGTCTTTTCATCTGGTTTATGGTTTCCTTTGCTGTGCAAAAGCTTTTAAGTTTCATTAGGTCCCATTAGTTTATTTTTGTTTTTACTTCCACTTTTCAAGGAGGTGTGTCAAAAAGGATCTTGCTGTGATTTATGTCATAGAGTGTTCTGCCTATGTTTTCCTCTAAGAGTTTGATGGTGTCTGGCCTCACATTTAGGTCTTTAATCCATTTTGAGTTTATGTTTGTGTATGGTGTTAGGGAGTGTTCTAATTTCATTCTTTTATATGGAGCTGTCCAGTTTTTCCAGCACCACTTATGGAAGAGGCTGTCCTTTCTCCACTGTACATTGCTGCCTCCTTTATCAAAGATAAGGTGACCATATGTGCATGGGTTTATCTCCGAGCTTTATATCCTCTTCCATTGATCTATATTTCTGTTTTTGTGCCAGCACCATACTGTCTTGATTACTCTAGCTTTGTAGTATAGTCTGAAATCAGAGAACCTGATTCCTCCAGCTCCGTTTTTCGTTCTCAAGATTGCTTTGGCTATTCGGGGTCTTTTGTGTTTCCATACAAATTGTGAAATTTTTTTTGTAGTTCTGTGAGAAATGTCAGTGGTAGTTTGATACGGATTGCATTGAATCTGTAGATGGCTTTGGGTTGTAGAGTCATTTTCACAATGTTGATTCTTCCAATCCAGGAACATGGTATACCTCTCCATCTATTGGTATTATTTTTAATTTCTTTCATCAGTGTCTTATAATTTTCTGCATACAGGTCTTTTGTCTCCTTAGGTAGGTTTATTCCTAGGTATTTTATTCTTTTTGTTCCAATGGTAAATGGGAGTGTTTTCTTAATTTCACTTTCAGATTTTTCATCATTATTGTATAGGAATGCGAGAGATTTCTGTGCATTAATTTTGTATCCTGCTACTTTACCAAATTAATTGATTAGCTCTAGTCGTTTTCTGGTAGCATGTTTAGGATTCTTTATGTATAGTATCATGTCATCTGCAAACAGTGACAGCTTTACTTCTTCTTTTCCAATTTGGATTCCTTTTATTTCTTTTTCTTCTCTGATTGCTGTGGCTAAAACTTCCAAAGCTATGTTGAATAAGAGTGGTGAGAGTGGGCAACCTTGTCTTGTTCCTGATATTAACGGAAATGGTTTCAGTTTTTCACCATTGAGGACGATGTTGGCTGTGGGTTTGTCATATATGGCCTTTATTATGTTGAGGAAAGTTCCCTCTATGCCTACTTTCTGGAGGGTTTCTATCATAAATGGGTGGTGAATTTTTTCGAAAGCTTTCTCTGCATCTACTGAGATGATCATATGTTTTTTCTCCTTCAGTTTGTTAATTTGGTGTATCACGTTGATTGATTTGCGTATATTGAAGAATCCTTGTATTCCTGGGATAAACGCCACTTGATCATGGTGTATGATCCTTTTAATGTGCTGTTGGATTCTGTTTCCTAGTATTTTGTTTAGGATTTTTGCATCTGAGTTCATCAGTGATATCTGCCTGTAGTTTTCTTTTTTTGTGACATCTTTGGTTTTGGTATCAGAGTGATGGTGGCCTCGTAGAATGAGTTTGGGAGTGTTCCTCCCTCTGCTATATTTTGGAAGCGTTTGAGAAGGATAGGTGTTAGCTCTTCTCTAAATGTTTGATAGAATTCGCCTGTGAAGCCATCTGGTCCTGGGCTTTTGTTTGCTGGAAGATTTTTAATCATAGTTTCAATTTCAGTGCTTGTGATTGGTCTGTTCACATTTTGTATTTCTTCCTGGTTCAGTCTCAGCAGGTTGTGCATTTCTAAGAATTTGTCCATTTCTTCCAGGTTGTCCATTTTATTGGCATATAGTTGTTTGTAGTAATCTGTCATGATCCTTTGCATTTCTGCAGTGTCAGTTGTTACGTCTCCTTTTTCATTTGTATTTCTATTGATTTGAGTCTTCTCCCTTTTTTTTCTTGATAAGTCTGGCTAATGGTTTATCAATTTTGTTTCTCTTCTCAAAGAACCAGCTTTTAGTTTTATTGATCTGTTCTATTGTTTTCTTCATTTCTTTTTCATTTATTTCTGATCTGATTTTAAGATTTCTTTCCTTCTGCTAACTTTGTGGTTTTTTTGTTTTCCTTTAGGTGTAAGGTTAGGTTGTTTATTAGAGATGTTTCTTATTTCTTAAGGTAGGCTTGTATAGCTATAAGCTTCCCTCTTAGAACTGCTTTTGCTGCATCCCATAGGTTTTGGGTCATTGTGTTTTCATAGTCATTTGTTTCTAGGTATTTTTTGATTTCCTCCTTGATTTCTTCAGTGATCTCTTGGTTCTTAAGTAGTGTGCTGTTTATCCTCCATGTGTTTGTATTTCTTACAGATTTTATCCTGTAATTGATATCTAGTCTCATAGCATTGCTGTAGGAAAAGATGCTTGATAGGATTTCAATCTTCTTAAATTTACCAAGGCTTGATTTGTCACCCAAGATTTGATCTATCCTGGAGAAGGTTCCATGAGCGCTTAAGAAGAATGTGTATTCTGTTCTTTTTGGATAGAATTCCCTATAAATATCAATTAAGTCCATCTTGTTTTATGTATCATTTAAAGCTTGTGTTTTCTTATTTATTTTCATTTTGGATGATTTGTCCATTGGTGAACGTGGGGTGTTAAAGTCCCCTACTATGATTTTGTTACTGTCGATTTCCCTTCTTATGGCTGTTAGTATTTGCCCTGTGTATCAAGGTGCTCTTATGTTGGTTGCATAAATATTTACAATAGTTATATCTTCTTCTTGAATTGATCACTTGATCATTATGAAGTGTCCTTCTTTGTCTCTTGTAATAGTCTTTAAGGTCTATTTTGTCTGATATGAGAATTGCTACTCCTTTCTTTTGATTTCCATTTGCATGGAGTATCTTTTTCCATCTCCTCACTTTCAGTCTGTATGTGTCCCTAGGTCTGAAGTGGGTCTCTTGTAGACAGCATGTATATGGCTGTTGCTTTAGTATCCATTCAGCCAGTCTGTGTCTTTTGGTTGGAGCATTTAATCCACTCACATGTAAGGTAATTATTGATATATATGTTCCTATTACCATTTTCTTAATTGTTTTGGGTTTATTATTGTAGGTCTTTTCCTTCTCTTGTGTTTACTGCCTGGAGAAGTTCCTTTAGCATTTATTGTAACGCTGGTTTGGTGGTGGTGAATTCTCTTAACTTTTTCTTGTCTGTAAAGCCTTTAACTTCTCCGTCAAATCTGAATGAGATCCTTGCTGGGTAGAGTCATCTTGGTTGTAGGTTTTTCTCTTTCATCACTTTCAATATGTCCTGCCACTCCCTTCTGGCTTGCAGAGTTTCTGCTGAAAGATCAGCTGTTAACCTTATGGGGATTCCCTTGTGTGTTATTTGTTGTTTTCCCTTGCTACTTTTAATATTTTTTCTTTAAATTTAATTTTTGTTAGTTTGATTAATATGTGTCTTTGCGTGTTTCTCCTTGGATTTATCTTGTATGGGACTCTCTGTGCTTCTTGGACTTAATTGACTATTTCCTTTCCCATATTAGAGAAGTTTTCAACTATTATCTCTTCAAATATTTTCTCAGTCCCTTTCTTTTTCTCTCATTCTTCTGGGACCCCTAATAATTCAAATGTTGGTTCATTTAGTGTTGTCCCAGAGGTCTCTGAGACGTTCCTCTATTCTTTTCATTCTTTTTTCTTTATTCTGCTCTGCAGTAGCTATTTCCATTATTTTATCTTCCAGGTCACTTATCCGTTCTTCTATCTCATTCTGCTATTGATCCCTTCTAGAGAATTTTTAATTTCATTTATTGTGTTGTTCATCTCTGTTTGTTTGCTGTTTCGTTCTTCTAGGTCCTGGTTAAACGTTTCTTGTATTTTCTCCATTCAATTTCCAAGATTTTGGATCATCTTTACTCTCATTACTCTGAATTATTTTTCAGGTAGACTGCCTACTTCCTCTTCATTTGTTTGGTCTGGTGGGTCATTGCCTTGCTCCTTCATCTGCTGTTTGTTTCTCTGTCTTCTCATTTTGCTTAACTTACTGTGTTTGGGGTCTCCTTTTCACAGGCTGCAGGTTTGTAGTTTCCGTTGTTTTTGGTGTCTGTCCCCAGTGGCTAAGGTTGGTTCAGTGGGTTGTGTAGGCTTCCTGGTGGAGGGCACTAGTGCCCGTGTTCTGGTGGATGAGGCTGGATCTTGTCTTTCTGGTGGACATGTCCACGTCTGGTGCTGTGTTTTGGGGTGTCTGTGGCCTTATTATGATTTTAGGCAGCCTCTGTGCTAATGGATGGGGTTGTGTTCCTCCTGTCTTGCTAGTTGTTTGGCATGGGGTGTCCAGCACTGTAGCTTGCTGGTCGTTGGGTGGATCTGGATCTTGGCATTGAGATGGAGATCTCTGCGAGATTTTCACCATTTGATATTAGGTGGAGCTAGGGGGTTTCTTGCGGACCAGTGTCCTGAACTTGGCTCTCCCACCTCAGTGGCACAGCCCTGATGCTGGAGCACCAAGAGCGTGTCCTTCACATGGCTCAGAATAAAAGGGAGAAAGGAAGAAAGAGAGAGAGAGAGGGAGGGAGGGAGGGAGGGAGGGAGGAAAGAAGATAAAACCAAATAAAGTAAAATAAAATAAAGTTATTAAAATAAAAAAAGTTTTTTTTAAGTAATAAAAGAAAACAAACAAAAAAACCAGACAGACAGAACCCTAGGACAAATGGTGAAAAGAAAGCTATACAGACAAAAGCACACAGAAGCGTACACATACACACTCACAAAAAGAGAAAAAGAGGAAAAAAAGTATATATCCTTGCTCCCAAAGTCCACCTCCTCAATTTGGGATGATTCGTTGTCTATTCAGGTATTCCACAGATGCAGGGTACATGAAGTTGATTGTGGAGATTTAATCCGCTGCTCCTGAGGCTGCTGGGAGGGATCTCCCTTTCTCTTCTTTGTTCGCACAGCTCCCGGGGTTCAACTTTGGACTTGGAGTCGCCTCTGTGTCAAGGTCCCCTGAGGGCATCTTTTCTCGCCCGGACAGGATGGGGTTAAAAGAGCCGCTGATTCAGGGGCTCTGGCTCACTCAGGCCGGGGGGATGGAGGAGCACGGAGTGCGGGGCGAGCCTGCGGCAGCAGAGGCCAACATAACGTTGCACCAGGCTGTTGCGCGCCGTGCGTTCGCCCGGGGAAGTTGTCCCTGGATCATGGGACCCTGGCAGTGGCGGGCTGCACAGGCTCCCGGGAGGGGAGGTGTGCAGAGTGACCTGTGTTTGTATACAGGCTTCCTGGTGGCTGCAGCAGCAGACTTAGCGTCTTATGCCCGTCTCCGAGGTCCACACTTTTAGCCGCGCCTCACACCCGTCTCTGGAGCTCCTTTAAGCAGTGCTCTTAATCCCCTCTCCTCGCGCACCAGGAAACAGAGGCAAGAAAATGTCTCTTGCCTCTTCGGCAGCTCCAGACTTTTTCCCGGACTCCCTCCCGTCTAGCTGTGGTGCACTAGCCCCTTCAGGCTGTGTTCACGCTGCCAACCCCAGCCCTCTCCCTGGGATCTGACCTCCGAAGCCCGAGCCTCAGCTCCCAGCCCCGCCCGCCCCGGCGGGTGAGCAGACAAGCCTCCCGGGCTGGTGAGTGCTGGTGGGCCCTGATCCTCTGTGTGGTAGTCTCACCGCTTTGCCCTCCGCACCCCTGTTGCTGTGCTCTCCTCCGCGGTTCCGAAGCTTCCCCCCTCCGCCATACGCAGTCTCCGCCTGCGAAGGGCCTTCCCAGTGTGTGGAAACCTTTTTTCCTTCACGGATCCCTCCCAGTGGTGTGGGTCCCATCCCTATCCTTTTGTCTCTGTTTTTTCTTTTTTCTTTTGCCCTACCCAGGTACGTGGGGAATTTCTTGCCTTTTGGGAGGTCTGAGGTCTTCTGCCAGCGTTCAGTAGGTGTTCTGTAGGAGCTGTTCCGCATGTAGATGTATTTCTGATGTATTTGTGGAGAGGAAGGTGATCTCCGTGTCTTACTCTTCCGCCATCTTGAAGCTCCTCCAGAGTTTACTTACTTTAAAATGAGGAATTATTTAGTGAAATTGACAATACAGCCAGCCAATTCTTTTTTTAATAGTAGGTTTGGGGCTTTTTGCTTCAATTAACTGGATAACTACCTGTGTGCAATTCACTTTGCTTCTACACAAAATTTGATTCTTGGTTTATGGGACTGTAAACCAAGCATTTGATGTAGTGTATTCAATCAAGTAACTTGCCAGTTTGTTTGTGGGCATGGGGGCAAGTCTTATTCTTGTAGATCACTCAAAACAATTCTCAATCCAGTGCTCTAAGTAGTTGACATTGTTAACAAGTAGAACACAGAGACAGAGCAACTAGAACCTTTGGAGGGGTTTCTGCTTTCTTAACCACCAACTGTTCCATATTATGGGGAAGGTATTCTTTCTTTTTTATTATTATTTTTAAAGAACACCTATGCAGTTCAAAAGCAAAAGGCACTGACTTGTCAAGACACTAATCCTATGTCTCCACCTGGCACTTTATTTCACTGTGTTCTGGTTTTTTTTCTCACCAGCCTTCATCTATAAAATAATAATGTTAGGATTAAATAAAATTTAAGCTTAGGGGATTCACAACAGAAGAATGAATAAACCAATATCCTGGACCAACACAGGTTTCCTAACTTTTAACCTTCTGAGTAAACACAAGGGCCTCTTCCCCCAGCAAACCACCATCATTACTCCCTTCATCTCATCAAAGAGTGTATTTTAACACCAAAAAAGTAGGAACTGCAGTCTCAGAATGACAGATAATTTTTCACATTGAACAAATTAAGCTTTGTGATAACTTGGCACATTGCTCTGACTTTTCTCACTTTGATCTAAATGGTGAATACACTGAGAAAGAGTGGCAGCAGCCTTGCGACCCTTATCTGGAAACTCCTGGGTTAGATTATTACATATCTCTAGCTTTGTGTCTATCCTGATAAGCTCTAAAGTTCTTTGATTTTATGATTTTAAGTTTTATTCCTTTAAGAATACATTTATAGACTAGAGAAAAAAATAAGTTCTATTAACAGATTTTGATTTTGGGGGATATTCTTTGTGAGGACTTTTATCTTACTCATGTTTTTTTTTGTACAAACTGAAGGTTATTTCAGAAAATAGCTTGAGCTGACCTGTCCAGTGAGAAGCAAGGGCGCAGAGGATGGAGACGTGGAACAGGAACTCTAATCAGTGAGAATGAAATCTGAGTGGGGGATCCCTTCCTTATAACACCTTAATTCGTATTAGGACTTCTACAGAGAAAAGGGGGCGTAGGGGTGAGACCTGAGGGCTGGGCAGTCATAGGAGTCTGGTGTGGATTTCCCAAATTAATAAGTAGTGGGTGAGAAAATGAGCCAATGAATGAATGAATAAATGAATGAATGTTCTTTCTCACATCATTAAGTCTTCTTCCTGATTAAAATACTTAGGTTAGGTCCATAATGGTCTAAAACTATTCATATTTGGGACATCATTACGATTTAATGGATTATTTTGTAGAAAACATTGAATCACCAGACTGACGATAGAGATTTCTTTTCATAATTCAGCACAGTATTCACAGTGACACTGTCAATAGAGGAAACTGCTCTGAGACCACAATGAAGAGATGTTCTATATCATTTTAGGGGTGATTTATTTATTTTTCTGCTTGCAGACTTGAACAATTTTTTTTTTTTTCTTTTCATTTGAAGCTCCTTAAATCCCAGATGAAACTAGCTCTTAGCAGTTGTTCTCTTTTATGGGATTAATTTTAAAAGAGAAAAAAAGGTGTAGCATAAAATTAACACCTAAGCTATTTGATTACATATCAGACTGGAAATATAAAAGAACTAGCTTTGACTTTCAAAAGATTGCTTTGGGAATTTGTTCTGCTAAGACTTTGTTCTGTCATTCGTCTCTCACACATTTGCTCCTCAGTTTTCTCACTAGGAGTGTGTACAGGGCAGGCAGCCCAGTTTCAGTAATTGTCCTTGCTTGGCTTTTACCTAATCAACACCAGTCACTCTGTTTTTTGCATACTGACAAGCATTGTAAATGGCCCAGGGGTATCAGAGAGAAAAACCTGGCTTACCAGGTTTAAACAATGTCAGGTTATGAACTATATCAACCAAAGTCAAAATATTTAAATCTGAGTCCCCAAAAGTACATTCTGAGTTTGATGCTAGCTTGGTGTACTTCCGTTTTGCTGTATACTGACACATACTAAAATTAGATCTCTACATTGATAGACATTGATACAGTGGGTGAGGCGTTCAGGGACAGTTAAGATAGAAGCTGAGTGTTATGGACACATTATAAGTAGTTGCCTAATTTGGAATTTATTTTTTGTGGTAGGTCATCTTACTACAATTTAATGGTTCAAATTTAAGTTTGATCGACATTCTTTTCATAAACAGTGTTCACATTGTCTACTGATTTTCTTTTTAAAAGCTTGTTCATAAGCCTAAAGATAGAGATATTCTTACGTTCACCTTTGGATTATCGATGATTTAACTCACCATGGTTTTAGGAAGATAACATAGGAAAGCGATTTGTGTTTTTGATTTGGGGGGCCTTGGGTGGGAGCATGCAGATCATCTTTATTCTAGATACTTCTGAGATTTTAGTACATTTCCACCATACTATATTTTAGAGAGAAACTGTAGTATACATACATCATAAACTGAGCCAGAAAAAATTTTGCTGAAATGGTTTAAAATGAAAAGATTTAACTTTATAGGGAGTGAAGTAATTTTACAGTGAGGAAAAGTTTCTTTGTTGCTAACTTTCTTTGCCCTGTCGTACTGTTAGTTTTCTGGTGGCATAATTTCAAAGGATTTTCCTAATTGACATAATCCTAGTTGAGTAAATAATTTATTATTTGTTTTATCTTATACTATAATATCTAGTTTATTTTAGCAGCTAAATCACATAAGGTTCTGTATAATGACTTATCCTTCTGGTATCTCCATTTTTATCTGGTCGCATTTGTCTGATGTCATTGAAAATAGGTCTGTATAAATATACAAGAAATAGTTTCAAAGTTTTATGGACTTCTTATTCATTCACTTCATTACCAGCGTACTTACGGAGAGTTTGCCATATTCTTAACTTTTGCTAGACTCCCGTTATAGTGCATGCTTCCCAGCTCACAGCCACCTGATGAGGAGACAGATAAGAAAACAAGTGTTTATCGTACATTGTCTAATGTGATAAACCAAGCAGAGGGTATTATGGGAGCATTAAAGGGATATTCTTATTTTTGATATTAAATAAAGTGTTGGTGGAGTTCATCCACTTCAGATAAACCAATCCTTAAATGTTTATATAGTTGACAACAAACTCAACAATTTTAAAACAAGATTTAGGCTACAGGAAAATCTGATTTTATTTGGAGACATGAATTAGGTATATCTAGTGCAAATCATGGGAAGTCAGAGAATTACTATAGTGATAATAAATGCGTTGAACCCATTTTTTTTCCCTTCCTATTGGTAATGTGATACCTTTTTCTATCAAGTTTTTGAAGTGGTTGCTGTCCCATATTTTAAAAGCAAGCAAGTGGAACTTCCTAAAGAACATTGATATCTTTGGTTTTTGAGGAAATTTCTGGCTTGTTTCAATTTTGTTTCACTATTACAGTACAGGTTGCATTGATAGATGGCAGAATCATGTATCTCCATTTTAAAGAAGAATACATGATGGGAGTAGAATATTTTCTTTGATTATTGTTTGGCCTATTTGGATGGACAAAAAAGGCTCTTCTCTGTTTTATACACCATGAAATGATGGCTTACTTATCCCATGCTAGCTCCCTCAGAGAGGAAACGGGTTATCTTGGGGCTTGTTACCCAAAGGAACCATTTGTCTTGGATTCTACCAGTTTTTCATCTTCAAAATTCAAGAACACTGGTACCACAGGAGGGGTGGGAGTGGGGGAAGCAAGAGAAACATAAGGGAAGCAGAGAGATGAAAGTGGGATTCCAACAAAGAGAAATGGTTTAGCTGTCAGTGCAGTGTAATAAAAATGAACTCAGAGTAGGCAGTGCCCATTTCCCTCATCAAGACTAGCCCCAAACACTGCTTTAAATAAAACATATTTCTTTTCTTTCCCATTCCTTGCTCGCTAACTTAAAGATAAATGACTTGCTTGCAAGTGCAGTGAAAAGGAAATAAAATCGGTAACAGGCAGTGCCCAATATGCCCCAGCTGCTTAACTGTCTGGCCTTGAGCAATACACAGTTTTTATGGAAAAGTTTGACTGTTTTGTAGTTAAGGAAACAAAAGCAACTCTCCCCCACCCCTGCCCCCCAGTTCTCAAAAAATAAAAGCAAAGAAAAATAGGAAACCAACATCAAAGCTTAAAAGAGGCAAAGCAGTTCAGAATCCTGCATGTAGTTGGTCCTGGGAGTAGCTCAGAACTGGAGGGCGCAGCTCAGCGCTCAGCCGCCAGTGTTGTTCTCCCAGGTGATGGGAGAGCTCACCGTCCTGCTCCTGTAGCCAGGGGTCAGCCGCTGGTAATTAGACCCACGGGGGTTTCTAGGTAGGCAATTGGATAAGCAATTAAATCGTTTGTGAGCAGCAGTTTGGGGCACCCTCAACGGTTGGCAATTAGGCAGAGCTGTTAGGAAACGACTGAAACGACCAGGTAGTTCAACACACTGGCTCAAGACATGTTAGTGTTAGGAAGTAGAATAAAAGCACTTTTCAAGCAAAAATCATACCCTGTTAAAAATGATAGGAGCCTTTTAGTATCTCCTCTTGTGCCTAACACTAAGCTTAGGTGGTTTGCACCTACAGTTCCTTTAATCTTTAGAATAGTGCTTCTCAAACTTGGTGAGCATCTGATTCATCAGGAGAGCTTGTTAAAACACAGATTCCTGGGCACCGCTCCCAGAGTTTCTAGTTCAGGAAGTCAGGGGCGGGGCCTGAGAATCTGCATTTCTAACAAGTTCCTGGATGATTTTGCTGCTGCCTCTGTGAACCACGTTTTGAGAATGAGAGCCTATATAAAACCCTCTGTGGAAATGGCCACAGTAACAAACTTTGGGCACCTGCTGTGTGCCAGGCACTTGGCTAAACAGTTCACATCTATTATTTCATCTTTACAAACATATTATTGGGTATCATTTCTCCCCTTTAAATGTGGAGCTTTGGGCTCCCACAAGCCAGAAGACTTGGCCAAAGCCATACACATAACAGTGATATAACAGTGATGGAGCCAGGATTTACACCTGGGCTTTGTTTTCCAAAACCCATGCTCTGACCATCATACCACGGCACGTCCGGATGTCTTGTCTTTACATATAACTTGACTCAGATTTTTCACTTGTTCCTGTGTCCCAGGTAAAGAATGGAGAAAGCCTCTCAAGACGATTAATATTCTTTATTTCCTTAGCAGGGACCGTGCAAATATAAGACAGCTCTCTCAGTGAATTTTACTCTGATATAAGGACATTTTGTCACTTTGTCCTCAGAATGACTCATTATCTCTGCTGTGGAGGTGCTCATGTGTCATTTTGCTTTACTTCCAATGTCCAAAATGAACTGTGAGGTGCAGACTTGCTGGAAAGGTGGGAGAGGAAGCTGGGCAAAACTTCATGGAAGAGGTGGGCCTTGAGCTGAAGAGGTTGGTGGACCTTGAGCTGAAGAGGTTGGTGGCCCTAGGTTCACGCTACCATAAAGAGGAACAGGTTATGGGGAACTCTAAAAGATGGGCATGCATTTATGTACCTGCAGTGGGGAAAATGGCCCAGTCTGAGGGGAAGGTGTGCAGGAAGGAGCAGAGGAACAGGGACGATGAGTCAAATATGGATCAGTTTGATGGCCAGGATGTAAAGTTGGGTTTAAAAATGATTTGACAAACTGTATACAACAGAAAAATTGAGTTGAGATGAATGAACTCCTTTCCTATATTCTTTTCTTCTTCTTTAATTATGTCTCTTCCACAACTAATTATTTATTGCAACGATAGCTGCTGAGCATTTACCACATGCTAGGTAGCAGGCTAGGCACTGGTCTAGAGTGAGGCTGAAAGACAGACAAGACACCGCACTCAGAGACCTTCCAATGTAGCCCCTTGCTACTCAGTGCTCTAGCAGCATCAGCGTCAGGCATCATCTGGGAACTTGTTAGATATGCATAGTCTCAGGCCCAGCCTAGACGTACTGAGTCAGAATCTACATTTAAACAAGACTCCCAGGCAATTTATGTGGACGTTAATGTTTGAAAAGCACTAGACAGTTCAGCTTTTAACACTTTGCCCTGTTCTCATTCACTGAAATTACTGTCTGTGAAGGGTAGTCTGATTTAGGAGAAGATGAATACATTTCCTGGAATGATCAAAGTAAATAAGAACATATGAAAAGGCAAAGGAAATTAAATCCCTGACTAAGGGTTGTTAGGTGCTTGATTAAATGTCTCTAGTAATGGGGAGGATGCTCATTACCTGTTTATCTCTTCTTCAGCTCCTAACTCAGGGCCAAGCACTATGATGATGCCCAGTGAGGACTGATGGATTGTTCAAACGGTGGAGAAACTAATAAAAATTAAATCAGAAAATATAGATTGTTTCTGAGTGTTTACCAATATGTATTCATGTCTTACTATGAGATCTAAAGCCAGAATAAAAACTGTAAAGGAAGCTGCTTTTAGCAGATTTGAAGGTTGCCTGAATACAGAAATGTTAAAAATTAGGAATTTGAAATTGGAGAGAGTGATAATCCAGGTGAAGATAATTGAGGTCTAGTTTTAGAAAAGAAGGTGGTTTGGGAGATATTGTGAAGAATTTGTGACAGCAATGGGATTAAAATAATAGCTCTGCACTACTGAAGAGTTCTTTTTCTATGCATTAAAAATGGATGAACATGGGCTGAAGGGACCCAGTAGGTGGAAGTTCACAAACCTCGATGATTAGGTGTATATTAGGTCAGTAATGTATGCCTGTGCCATTAGTAAATCTTGTTTGAGCCTCTTGCCTATGTAGCCTGAAGATGGAAATACACTTCTGAAGATGGAAATGGGGAGAAAAATATCAACACGCCAGACTGAGTTAGTGATTTGGGTTTGGAATTGAGATGAAGTGTTACTTTGGATCTTGGGCATCTGTGTACTTTTTTCCTGGGGTGGATAGACTTCCTATTGGAAATTTTGTTGCTCAAGAAACATAGGGTTTTTTAAAAAAAAGCATTATTACACTGTAAAATTCAAATTTAAGTGACAGTGCATGGAAAGAAGTGATGTTTTATGGTCCAGCTATTTGGGCGTTAAAAATCAACCTTTGATTTTCTATAGTTAGTGGAATGCGTATAATTTTAGGTTTATTGAGAGTCCTCTGAATGGCTTTCCTAATTACTCTCTCTTCTTTTAAAGTGTAAAGAGAAAAGCAGCAGTGGCTTCTGCTGCTAGAATTGTATCTCAAGGGGCACGGTGTAAAATAATGACATTACGGTGCTCACAGAGAGCAAAAGTCTCTATGTAATATATTGTTCAGCAAATCATTCATCATCATAATTGCCATAGTCGATACTTTGCTCATTTGTAGATTTTTCCTTTCTTGCCAGAAAATTTCTTCAGTAAAAATGATTTAAATCGTAGCTATAGGGTTTGATCGTATTCTTCAAGATAGAACAGGGACAAGAACAGTGTATTTTCCAAATCCACTCCCACCTGAATTCTAGTTTATTGTGATCACATTCCTTAGGAGCTTGCCAATCACAGAGCATTTTCTTTATGTTCTCTTGGGGGCAAATTCCATGTTTTGTCAAGAGATTTCAGGGAGTAGACCCTATTAGTACTGTATAGACCTTACATGCCATTTTGTAGCCATTTTAGAAAGGCTGAGCCTTTGAGCTGCAGACATTAAGTTCAAAGGAACCACGGGCACACGTATATGATATTAGAAATTACGTTGGCATTTAAACATCTGTCATTTCAGTCTTTTCTTTTATGGGCCAGAGAGGTAAAGAAGATAGGCATTAAAACAAACAAGTGACTTGGCAGTAAACACCAGCCTTGGGTGCATATACTTGGGTGTGTATATATCATATAGACCTTCTCCCACCTCCTGCTAGCCACCGCCCTGCACATACACAATCACCCGCTAGAGTGTGAACAACTGTAGGGCAGGGACAGTGTCATAACCATGTAGGCTTGCCCCAAAGAGTCTCACGTGTAGGCATGTAAAAATAGACATTTATCAAATTGAGCTTATTGAATTAAAAAAATTTAATACATTCAGAATATTCTGTTTTATATCTCTGGTGACCATATTTTGAAGCCAAAAATTGGAGACAGTTGTTTGATGAGTGGGCAGAATATTTGAAATCAGAGCTGCCTTGAAAAACCCAGGGTGTACGATTGCCATATCTTTATTTCTGTTAAAGAATAGATTCATGAGAAATTATTTTTAAAATGCTGAGTGAGCAAGTGGGATAATACACTTAACACATTTAAAAAAAGGAGCAAAATTTGTAAATTCAATGTGATTTTCCTTAGACATAAGCACATTTAGAGTAGTCAGGAATGGAAACAGTTACGTAGAATGTGGGGAAAACGCATTTATAGTGACTCTGGAAATGTCGTTTATTTTAGGTGTCAGTAAAAGGGGAAAAGAGTTTTAACATTTGTTAAGAATTTATATTTGTTATCTCCTCTAAAACCTGGAGGCAGGTTTTATTATACTTCTTTTACATTGGGAAACTGAAATTCAGAGAGGCTATTTGACTCAAAAGCCTATGCTATTTCTACTCCACACTGTCTTAGGTTAAAACACTGTAAAATCTTATAGGCCAACCCAAGAGAATCAGCAGCTAATAGAATCTCTCCTGATCCTCAAACTGTCTGTGTTAATTATCTATGAATGAAGATCATGAGAATTTCCTGGGTGCTCTTTCCTGGTATTTAATCTCACTAATATCTTCTAGACGCAGCTCAAGGACTGCCCTCTTCAGGAAGCTTGTTTTTTCTGTGTCTCTCAGGCTGGGTTAGGTGCCTATTGCACGTTATCATATTGTATGTTAGTTATTTCTGCGTCTGTCTACACCAAGGGACTCTGAGATCTTAACCCCTTGCCACTCAAAGTGTGGTTCGTGGACCAGCATCAGCATTACCTGTAAGCATGTTAGAAATGCAGAATCTCATCCTGGACTTACTAAATGAGAATCTGCATTTAAGGAAACCCCCACGTGATTTGTATGCACTTGGGTTGAGAAGTACTGTCCTAGCACATGGTAAACATGCATTTGAGCAAACAGATGAAACAATAAATATTTAAAGTACATGTAGCCCAGTTCTCTGAGTTTTAGAAGAGTGTGGATGCTCTCACTTTGGAGTGGCAGAGGCATGTGCAGAGCATTCTGCTCCTGCAGTTGCTCTTTCTGGGCAGGTCTGAGCTGCCTGGCTGGAGAGAGGAAGAGTTAGTCGCGCTTCTCAGGCAGGGCAGACTAGCTACAGGCACCCACCTGTCTAGTGCTCTGTCCCAGTACATCCCAGGCAAGAGCAAAGGGCTCTCAGTACAAACATGTTTTGATGCCACGAAGAAAGGAAGGGAGACGTAAATCTAAAACTTCATTTTCAGACCTCCTTCAGAGACAACGAATACTTCTTCAGTTATTTATGGTGTTACCTTGGTGGTATTTATAGATTATGATCAGGTTCCCTCCTTGAAGCTCATTCTCTAGACTGTATAAATTTAGTTTTCCTGAGTGTGTCTCGTATGTCTTTTCCTCCAAGCCAAGCCTGAAATGCCTTCTATTCCCCTTTGCTTGCTCTGTGATTTATGTGCATTATTCCTGAACAGCTGGACTTAGAAGAGTTCCTGCTTATGGTCTTTGGCTGGTTTAGGTTCACTGCTGCCTGCCTGGTTTTACATGATGTTCCTAATATGCATAACTGAAAGTTACATTGAAATTATTATTATTCTTTTATTGTCAGCCCAGTGCAAACGTTTAAATGTAGTAAGGTGGATAAATACGCCGTTCTCCTGCTGCATGCTCTTGGCTATGGCTAAGCATGATACTAACAAAAGATACTCTGTTTTAGGGAGGAACTTGAGATCTGTGAAAACATATCAACGAAAGCAAATAAATCCTCAAACAGATCCCAGAAAAAATTAACTTGTAGAAATTTTGGATTTGCAGGAATTTTCTGCTAATTGGAACTTAAAAATATGTTTCAGATGACTTTTTGAATAAGTGTCACTGTGCCTACTTCTGTTTTCACACAGAGTGTCGGAAAGGAATGCATTTTCTTATTCTTCGCTATACTTATTTATGCGATTGATGGCGGCTCTTTCCTCTGAAGCTTTTTGTTGCCAGTTTGGGGCTGTATTCTACCATCTTGCCTCAGGCAAAAATCCTGTTGTTTTCTAATGAGGGAGGGTGGTGAAGATTGCTTTTCTTTTTGGCAGTTATGCAAAAAATCCCGATGGATTTTGTAGATAGATTGTGACTTCTTCAATGGGGTATTTCCTACTTGTGGCTCTTACTTGGTAAATTTCAAATAATTCAAGGACAGTGAAGAAATTGATGCTCACTTAATAGCTACACTGAACTTCAGAATTTGGAATTATTGAAAGCAGAGGAAAGAAAATATTTGAGCATCAGTGTGTGAAGGTGACAGTAGAAGTAGTGGGTCAAGGGAGTTGGAGAGGGTAGGTTCTAGCTTTAGATCTACCATGTACTAGTTATATGACTTTGCCCAAGTCACCTGTTTATACTGAGGATAAATTCCTTGTGCTTCACAAGTCTCTAAGGAGGACCGGGTGGTTGATGTATGTAAAGCCCTGGGCAAACGATGATGTGCCGCAAACATATTCAGTAGCAGAGGATGACGGAGATGCAGCTGCTGCTGCGTATGGTGATATAACTCATGTCCTGTGAGGCAGATGTATCCTAAATGAATTTTGTGAACCTACAGCATCTCTTTAGAAAGAGATACTAACAGAAGGAGAATAGTCATGCACATTTTTTTCCTCTGAGAATGCCAGGATTGAACAATCAACATAGTTTGAGTTCTTTAAAGAGGGAAAAGCCTTTAAACTTTTTCTCTTTGAAAGTTAGCCTTACGCTTATTCATAATGGCCAAAACTTGGAAGCAACTAAGATGTCCTTCAGTAGGTGAATAGATAAATAAATTGTAGTATCTCCAGACAATGGGATATTATTCGGCACTAAAAAGAAATGAGCTATCTAGCCATGAAAAGACACGGAGGAAACTTAAATGCATATTACTAAGTGAAAGAAGCCAGTCTGAAGAGGCTACATGCTGTAAGATTCCAACTATATGATATTCTGGAAAAAAAAAAAAAAACCATGGAGACAATAAAAAGATCAGTGGTTGCTAGGGACTGGCAGCGGGCAGTGAGGAGAAATGAACAGGTAGAGCACAGAGGACTTTTAAGGAAGTAGAAATGTTCTGTATGGTATTATAATGATGGATATATGTCATTATACATTTGTCAAAATCCATAGTATATACAACACCAAGAGTGAACACTAAGGTAAACTACGGCATCGGGTAAAAAAGAAATTGGCCTGACATTGGAGAAAATGATCATATTAAATATTTTCATCTTGGAAAAGTGTTTTAAAACCTTCAGAATTAGCTGAATAGGAAGAAGTTAAGATTGGATGATTTAGAGAGTTCTAAAATTAGTGCATTGATCTAGATGGGGAGTGGTGAGGGGCTGGATTTAGAGATACCAATAAGGATGGAACCAAGAGGCAGTATTAAAAAGCTATTTGGAAGGTAGAGTCAACAGGATTTTAAAACTATGGACAAATAATATCCATTAGTAAAAGATGAGTCTGAAGTTTACAAAGGCAGTTCTAAAAGAATCTCCTAAAAACAAACAAAATATTGTACTTCTTGAAAATCCTGAGCTGGTAAGTTATGGGTATATGTTCAGAAGGAGAAAATAGTTGAAAAATGTTTTGGAAGAGCTAGTCTGTGGAAGTGGTAAGCTACAAAACAACAGGAAATAGTTAAGTGGTAGAAAGGATTGAAACAATTCAAAATCAGTGTTCAAGATTTAAATAAGAAAAGACCTTAAAAACTCCCAAATTTCTGTGGATCTAGAGCTATTTGAAATAAAATTGGAGCTCATTTAGAGAAAGAATTACCAGTATTTGGTATTTGTCTTCCTAAATTTTTAGCATGTTTTATTGTTATATTTTGATTCTGTTCACTTATTTGCATCATTATATAATAATTTAAAGAAAACTGGGGATATAACATTTTACTTAGATTGGAAAATACTTGAGAAGTATGGTATAAGTGAAACAAGTTAAATCTACCAGAGCTAAAGACTTGTTTTAGTTCTCAACTAATCATTTCTTTTTAGATGTGTATGCCAAGCGAATTTTCAGTGTTTTCAACTCTCAGAGAACAGAATAGGTTTTCAAGAGGAGAAAGTTCCCTGTATCTACTGAAAAAGTGTATTTCTCCCAAAATAATATCTTTGAGTGCACTCTAGCTTCTAAAGAAAGCAAAAGTGAAGAGAATATGGTTCGTGTAAGTGATGAGATGTGGAATTGGAAGAAGCAGTCTTTTAAATTTTCAGTAACTAGTGAAGTAGGCAATTAATGAATAAAGATAACACCACTGGAGCATAATTTATATATTTTATAAGTAGATTTAGCTAATACTCTGAGGAAGAGTTAGTTCTATTGTATTTCTTAATATTAGAAGAAGATGGAGTTGGACATATAAGAAGTAGAACACATTCATTGATTTTCTTTCTTCATTATAGTGGCATGTAATATAGTTCCATAGATGTGATTTGCAGATAGAGATTTTTTTTTTCATTTTTTTGAACTCAGCCATGTAGCAACTACGCTTTGAGATATGTCTTAGTCATTCTGGGCTGCTATAATAGAATACCATAGACTGGGTGGCTTAAACAACAAACATTTATTTCTCACAGTTCTGAAGGCTTAGATGTTCAAGATGGAGGTACTGGCAGATTTGGTGTCTCCTGAGAGCCTTCTTCCTCTATCCTCACATGGTAGGGAGAGAGAGAGAGAGAGAGAGAGAGAGCGTGTGTGTGTGTGTGTGTGTGTGTGCGTGTGCGCGCATGCGTGCACGCGCCGAGCACGAGCTAGCTCTCTAGTCTTACCTTATAAAGGCACTAATCCCATCATGGGGGTTCCACCCTCATGACCTCATCTAAACTAATTACCCGCCAAAGGCTCCAACTCCAAATATCATCATGTCAGGGGTTAGGATTTCAACATATGAATTTTAAGGGGAACGCAAATATACAGTCTATAACAAGATATTATTTAATTTCAATGAAAATGCTAGTAATCGTCGCCACTATATAGCATTTATTATGTACCAGGCACTATTGCAAGTGCTTTACATATAATACTAACATCCCCTGAAGTGGGTTTTATTACTGTCTCCATTTTGTAGATGAGCAAACTGAGGAGCAGGGAGGTTATATAACATAGTTAATAACTGTCAGAATCAGGATTCTAATCCAAGCAGTCAGGCTCTAGAGTCTATGCTCTTAATCGCTATGCTATTTAAATAACATGTATCAGGGATATCAACAGTAGTAACTCAAAGAAGAAATCAATGAAAGTCACTTCTCCATGTAATGATTGATTTGAAAATTTAAATATTAAGATTTCCATTATTCTGACTGTGATCAACAGTAGCCCAAGTTTTCTTATCTTAGGCCAGGTATAATTGTCAATATTGTTATTGTTACTTTAAATTTAATTTTATGTACCCTCCTGCTTATGGTGCCAAGAGTTTATGTTGTCAGTGTTGAAGGTAATTCATGTCTGCTTATTGGTACTCTTTTTAATTAATATACTTTCTTGTAAATTTTTTTGAAGCAAAAAGAAAATAGTATGACTAATACAATTAAGGATATGATGTAGGGAAACTTAAAGGATCTAAAGAAAGGGTTAAACTTCCTAAAGTATCTTCTTGCTCATTGATTCTAAAAGAAGAGAGCCCTTCTCTCCTTCTCCAGCCAGTGGTTCTCCAGTGGTTGGAGAACCACTAGCTAGTTATAACTTGTAATAAATCATTTATATTGTGTTGTTTTCACTGAACATTTACCTTGTGATTGTTATTCTTGTCTCTCTAAACCAGCTTTATAATAGGTTAGTATTAATCTCCTTTGACTATATTAATTGCTTTTCTTACAATTTGTTTTCATTGGACTCATTAATATTAGCTTTTCAGTACAAGATTTACTAAATATATGGGCAGATTATATGGGCTACTTCTTTGTTAATGTTTTAATAATGTTTTTATTGGAATTTATTGTAAGTTAAACACGGACCCAAATATATTGTTGCTTTTTTAGGCATAAAGAGCTATTATTTGAGTCCTATTATGTGAACATAAACTTCTTAAGCCTCAGTTTCTGCCTTTGTAAAATGGGCATAATAATAGTACCTATCTCCTAGAGTTAAAGTGAGATAGTGTATGTGAAGCAACAAGCCCAGTGCCTAGCAAGTAAGTGCTTAATAAATGTTATTGTTATATTTATCACATGTAATATCTTATTTAATCTTTACAACAAGGTGAGATTTATTTATCCTCACTACTGAGAAAACTAAAGCCTGAAGAGCTTAACTAATAAGTAGTGGACCAAGCACTGGTGCCCATAAAATTCATTTATTCATTAATTCCAATCAAATTTTCAAGTCCTACTGTGTTTCAGGCCATTGGGTTAGCTTCTGGTGATTGAAATAAAGGGGCCTCCTATGCAGGTGGGCAACACGAGCAAGGGCTTGTTGGTGAAGACAACATGGTTTGGGGGTGTGGAGAATTGCAGGCAGTCTGATGCTGTTGGCGTCCAAAAGGCAAACCAATCAAAGAGAGTGGTATGGTGTCTGGACTGCTTCTAATCCATGCAGAGCTAGGTTGGAGTAGAATTGGAAGCTATGCCCAAGTCCCCATGTGGAGGTCTGACCAGCTGCAGTCCTTTTGTCCTCCCACTCCTGGCTTGGTCAAGCATCATGAGGGGCATTTTTCCTACAAGTAAACACCCCTGGCTGCACATCTGTCCCTACAGGTGCACCCCCCAGGTAGCATGGTCCACTCTTGGGAGGAAGGATCAAAGAAAAGTCCAGTGTTGGCCTTGGAAATGGCTTCTGGGCCTAGCGGTATGTAAATGTGTAACAGCTACCTTTCTGAGTATAGTCCCTACATGCATGGTGGTTGATATTTTTATTTACATTAATGAGTAAGATGAAACTGAAACAATGAAGTGGAACTTCACTCTCTCCTCAATGACATGGGTGACTTCTTTGCTAAATTATGTAATAGTTCTTGAATACTAGACCAGATGTTTCTGTAATTTTTTATGCCTATGCATAACAGCTAGAGACACAACACATTTCTAAGGTTAATCTACGTTATTAACATTTTCTTCAGCAGTTTCTTATGCCTAAAGAATTGAGAAGACAATAAGTGAGGTCCTGATTTTTAGCATTTGCTGATTTTTGTGGTGTAAATACTGTTACCACGGCCAATTTCAGGCTAACAGCATGATGTCGCTGAATGCAGATTAAGAGAAGCACAGTAGCCTACCGTTGCACTTCTATGTGTGTATTTCTATGTATGTATTACTGTCATACAGATATAACATAAATAACTTCAAGCTCATAAATAATAACAAAAGAATTAGAAAGTGAGGAGTTTTTAATGTTTATTAAATAATAAATAATGAATATTTACTTTGTTTTCAATATAACTTCTTAAGTTTACATAATTTATTTTAATAATGGCCATGTTTAACATCCAGCTTGCAAAATTTCTGCAAATTTAACAATGGACCTTTGTGAACCATTAGAGGCCAGTTCCAGAACACCACTGTCTGTGCTGTTTGGACATGGAATTCTGGATCCTTGGGTATCTGGAGCATTGTCTATTGTCTATGGGGTGGGGCAATGTGTGGGCTCCACCTTGTCAAACCCCCTGGGTTCCAAGAATTCTTCATCCCTTGGGGAGAGACTCAGCTGGAGAAGAGGAAGAGCAAGGTCCTCCAAAGCCTGGGGCCAGTGTAGAAGCACTGATGCCTCACATTGAAAGACAGTTGAGGCCAGATCACAGGATGCCTTCTAGTCTGCTTTCTGTGCTTCTCAAATAGTGTCAAGTGTTCCTCAGTTGAAGTGATAGAATTAGCATAACACATCTTGATATAACATCAGTTTGACTCAGATGTTGGAGAGGAAAACCCATTATTTTTCTATTAAAATAAGAATGTATATATCACAGAGTAGTATGCAAAATTTGCATATATTTTTCAAGGAAAATGCCATGCAGAACAGAAATTTCATGCTTGAGGTGGTCTGCTTCTGGATACCTCTAGAAGATTCTATCATTCTTCTCTCTATTATGGGGCATTCAGTGGACTTTGAGACCTATCAATATTGTAGGAGCTGGCTCCAGCAAACCCGTCTGGGATGTTTGAGCATGAGGTTCTGGGTTCTTGTATATCCCCAACAAAGAATGGATGGAGAGCCATGAAGGAAACTAGGATTTGAAAGATCTGTGAGGGTTGAGAAGTAGAGTTCTTTACTCAGGTCTGACTTTAATGACTGTACAAGTTGTCTCCTCACAAAAGCATCCAGCCAAGAGGGTGGAAATGCAGGCCAAAATCCAGTAGGCACACCCTTACCAAGTATAATTCTTCTGCCCAGATAAAACCAATGTCTGCCGTGTTGTACTTTTGTCTAATTGTTCCTCTAAGAGGAGCATATTTAAGTTAATTCATTGCTTAGGAGAGAGTACCATTTTTTAATATTCTACCTGGAGATGCCTCACCTTTCTCAAAAACCAGGACACCCTGTGTGCTAGTGTGCTAGCGTGTGTTGCAGCTGTATTTCTTGTTTACTACTGAATGTCTAGTAACTAAGTTAGAGCCTGGCATGTAGGAGGTACTGAGTAAATATTTATTGAATAAATGAATGAATAGATGCAATGACATGGTGAGATTTGTATTTCAAATAAATATCTTTTGGCAAGCTGTGAAGAAGATGATGTATTCGTTTGCTAGGGTTGCTGTTACAAAATACTACAAACTGAATATCTTAAGCAACAGAAATTTATTATCTCACAGTTCTGGAGGCTAGAAGTCTGAGTTCAAGGTGTTGGTACCCTCTGAAGGTGCTAGGGAAGGATCTGTTTTAAGCCTTTTTATTAGCTTCTCGTAGTTCCTTGGCATGTGGCAGCTTAACTCTGGTCTCAGATGTCATTCTCTATGTGCACGTGTCTGTGCCCAAATTTCCCCTTTATATAGGAACACCAGTCACATTTGATTAGGGGCCCACTTATTCTGGTATGACATCATCTTAATTGATTATATCTGCAGTGAACTTACTTCCAAATAAGGTCACATTCTGAGGATTAGGACATCAACATAGGAATATTTGAGGGACAGAAACCCATAACACATGGATTCAGAGGGACAAAACTTGAAGCAAGGAGACAAGTCCACATGAGAGATACCGAAGTTCTGGAATTGCGTAATAAGAATGGGATGGAAAGAAGGATCTTTCCATTCTAAAATCAGTACTATATTTATTCAAAGTTGAAGTCATTAAGGTGTTATTTTTGTTGAATATTGTATGTTATTTTTTGCTGTGTAACAAATTATCTAAAAATTTTGGTGGCTTAAAACCACAACATTTATTGTCTCACAGTTTCTGTGGGTCAACAATGTGGATGCAGTTTAACTGGGTTATCTGGCTCAGGGTTTCTCATGCAGCTGCCATCAAGGTGCTGTCAGAGGCTGCAGTCATCTCAAGGCTTGATTGGGGAGGAGCTACCTCCAAGTTACTGCCATGATTGTTGGTGGGGTTCATTTCCTTGTGGGTTGTTGGACTAAGGGCTTCAATTCCTTGCTGGCATTGGCTGGAGGCTGCTCTCAGTTCTTTGTCATGTGGGCCTCTCCATAGGGCAACTCACAACATGAAAGTTGGCTTCATGAAAGTGAGCAAGCTAGAAGAGCCTGGTAGGGTGCAAGGCAGAAACCATAATCTTTTGTAACCCCATCTTGGAATTGACACCCCATTATTTTTGCCATATCTGCCCATCGGTGGCATGTTGCCGGGTCTAGCTAATACCCAAGAGGAAGTGATTACAGAAGAGCCTGGATACCAGCAGGCAGGGATCACTGGAGATCATCTTAGAGAGGCTTCCCACACATATGCTTTATTGTTTGTAGTAGTTGAGCAACTTTTTTAAAGTTTATATGTGTCAGTCATCTTGGAATTTTTCTCTTTTTTTAATTTTTATTTTATATTGGAGCATAGTTGATTAACAATGCTGTGTTAGTTTCAGGTGTACAGCAAAGAGATTCAGTTATACATGTATCTATTCTTTTTCAAATTCTTTTCCCATTTAGGTTATTATAGAGTACTGAGTAGAGTTCCCTGTGCTATGCAGTAGGTCCTTGTTAGTTATGTATTTTACATATAGTAGTGTGTATATGTCAATCCCAATCTCCTAATTTATCCCTTCCCCCCTTCCCCCTAGTAACCATAAGTTTGTTCTCTAAGTCTGTATCTGTTTTGTAAATAAGTTCATTTGTATTTTTTTTTAGATTCCGCATATAAGCGATATCATATGATATTTGTCGTTCTCTGTCTTACTTCACTTAATATGACAATCTCCAGGTCCATCCATGTAGCTGCAAATGGCATTATTTCATTCTTTTTAATGGCTGAGTAATAGTCCATTGTATATATGTACCACATCTTCTTTATCCATTCATCTGTCGATGGGCATTTAAGTTGCTTCCATGTCTTGGCTACTGTAAACAGTGCATCAGTGAACATTGGGGTGCATGTATCCTTTCAAACCATGTTTTTCTCCAGATATGTGCCCAGTAGTGGGATCGCTGGATTATATGATAGCTCTATTTTTAGTGTTTTAAGGAACCTCCATACTGTTCCCCATAGTGGCTGTACCAATTTACATTTCCACCAGCAGTGTAGGAGGGTTCCCTTTTCTCCACACCCTCTCCAGCATTTATTATTTGTAGATTTTTTAATGATGGCCATTCTGACTGGTGTGAGGTGATACCTCATTGTAGTTTTGATTTACATTTCCCTGATGATTAGTGATGTTGAGCATCTTTTCATGTTCCTCTTGGCCATCTGTATGTCTTTGGAGAACTGTCTATTTAGGTCTTCTGGCCATTTTTTGATTGGTTGTTTGTGTGTTTTATTGATATTGAGCCGCATGAGCTGTTTGTAAATTTTGGAGACTAATACCTTGTTGGTCGCATTGTTTGCAAATATTTTCTCCCATTCTGCGGGTTGTCTTTTTGTTTTGTCTGTGGTTTCCTTTGCTGTGCAAAAGCTTTTGAGTTTAATTAGGTCCCATTTGTTTACTTTTGTTTTTCTTTCCTTTACTCTAGGAGACGGCTCAAAAAAGATATTGCTGCAATTTATGTCAAAGAGTATTCTGCCTATGTTTCCCTCTAAGAGTTTTATAGTATCCAGTCTTGCATCTAGGCCTTTAATCCATTTTAGATTATTTTTGTGTATGGTGTTAAAGAATGTTGTAATTTCATTTTTTTACATGTAGCTGTCCAGTTTCCCCAGCACCATTTATTGAAGAGACTGTCTTTCCTCCATTGTATTGTCTTGCCTCCTTTGTCATAGATTAAGTGTCCACAGGTGTGTGGGTTTACTTCTGGGCTTTCTATCCTGTTCCATTGATCTATATTTCTGTTTTTGTGTCAGTACCATACTGTTTCGATGACTGTAGCTTTGTAATATAGTCTGAAGTCAGGGAGCCTGATCCCTCCAGCTCTGTTCTTCTTTCTCAAGATTGCTTTGGCTATTCAGGGTCTTTTGTGTCTCCATACAAACTTTAAGATTTTTTTGTTCTAGTTCTGTGAAAAATGCCATTGGTAATTTGATAGGGATTGCATTGAATCTGTAGATTGCTATACTTTCCAAGGCAATCTACAGATTCAGTGCAATCCCTATCAAATTACCAATGGCATTTTTCAGGGAATTTATTTCTTTAATCCCATTAAAGCAGTAGAAGACCTCTGTTTGCTGGTTTAATCCTCTGTGTATATATGCTATGCCACCTCTTTTCTGCATCACCCTGGATCACTGGAGAAATAGTTAATTACTCTGATTGTTGACAATGGCATTGATCTTTTCCATCTGGGAATTCTGCCATGTGAATAACTCTTTAATGGATGCAGGTCATCTTTTGCTTTTGGGTGTGTAATATTTTAAAAAGATTGTTCTGGAAGCCATTACAAATCTTGGCAAATTTAAGTAGGCTGAGAGGGTCAAATCTCTCTGATTTGTCTTATGCTTCATATTAGAGAGGCTAGGACTTCTTTTCCATATTAGATGTTTGGAGTAATTTCACGATGGAAACATAAACTTGGAATGCTTCACATGAAATCTGTGGTAGCTTCTATGATAATTTTTAAATTAAAAATGTGTTTAAGTACACTCGAATCAACATGCATTCTTTTGAGATCAATACACTCAAAGAAGTATATTGGTACTTTGATGGATCTATATGGCCAAAATAATATCAACCATATAAATTTTCTGGAATTGTTCTTGACTTTAAATCATTTATTTTTATATTTGTTTTGCATTGAAAACATTTTGTTTAGTAGAGGTCTTTTTCTTTAATAGATATTTTTCCAGTAGGATATGGTGTATGGAAAGTTTGATTTTTTGTTTCCCTATTTCATGGTTAGTGGATTTTGCTTTTTCAAGCAGAATTGTGTGTCTTTCCCCTCTGACATGTTTAGCTTCAGGGAACATAGTTCCCTCTGGTCCATTAATATTAGCAATCATCAGTGATGTAATCCTGTTTCATTTCTACTATGGATTTTATATGGTAGTTATGATTTCTCATACCTAAAGTTGAGCTTAGCTAAGTGTGCATTTTTACCATCTTTTCCTATGATTATCTTTACATTCCTAAAAATGCTAACCACATATATCATAAATTCATTTACTGACTCATGTATTCCACAATCATCATGGAAATACCTAGTTTTATTTCTAATCTGCCTGACTTTATTTTATTTTATTGGCCTTATTAGACAAATAGATGTTCTTTATGCTTCTGAAATTTCTAAGCATTATATGGCAATCTTGAAAGGAATGTCACCAGAAATGCTGTAATTAGAGTGACTTTACTTGACGCCTGGGAACAATGAATGCAAACATGGTTCATTCTTTGTTTTCTCTGTTTTACTTTTAGTAAGAGAATTTCCTTAAAAGGTAATTGGCATACTCTTTGGCCCTTTGTCTCTTTTTGGCTTGTAGACAAATACACACCCTTACAGTATCCTGAGTAGTAGACCCTGCTTACTTTACACTAAGGTCTAAAAATATCGGTTATTGTTGAGGATGGTAACTTGTGACTATAGCTAATTGCATGTGCAGTTTTGGTCAAAAAAGGCCAAGCTGTGTGGCCTTGGGATTGTCTTTGGTGCAGTAAAAAGGGCACTTTGAAGTGGACTTAGAAGTTAGGAGACCTGGTTTAGGTCTGGGCCTGTTATTTCCTAGATGTATGATTATAAATGAGTCACTTCTTCGAGGCTTTGTTGCCTCATCTATAAAATGGGAATAGCTGTCATGCATTTCTTATGCGTGGCATTAGTGATAAACCAGAATATGCTTGTTCTTACACAAGTCTAAAAGGTAATAAAAAACAGAGATACTAGATTCAAGTCTGTGCTGCCGTCTTTTGTCTTCAGTTGGTGGTATATGCCATTTTTTTTAAACAGCTTTATGAATATATAATTTACATATCACAGTTTTCACCTTTTTAAAGCATACAATTCATTGGTTTTTGGTATATTTACAAAGTCATGCAATCATCACCATTACCCAATTTTAGAACATTTTCAACACCCCAAAAAGAAACCTTGTACCTATCACCAGCCACACCTCCATATCCTCAACCTTCCTGCATCCACTCCAGTCCTGAGAACCACTAATCCATTTTCTCTATTTATAGTTTTGACTATTTTGAACATTTTATATAAATGGTGTCATACAGTATGGTCTTTTGTGACTGGCTTCTTTCACTGAGCACTTTTTGAGACTCATCTATGTTGTAGCATGTATTAGTAATTCATAAACTTCATTCCTTTTCATTGCCAAGTAATATTCCATTGTATGGGTATACCACTTTTATTTATCCGTTCATGACTTAATGAACATTTGGATTGTTTACACTTTTCGGCTGCTATTAATAATGCTGTTATGAACATTCATGTATAAGTTTTGTATACAGTATGTTTTCATTTCTCATGGGTGGGTACCTAGGAGTGGAACTGTCGAGTCATATGGTAACTCTATGCTTAACCTTTTGAGGAATTCTCAACTGTTTCCCATAGTGGCTGCACTATTTTACATTCCTACGAACAGTGTACAAAGATTCCAATGACTCCACTTCTTTCTCAGCACTTGTTATTGTCTGTCTTTTTTATCATTGCTGTTCTTGTAGGTGTCAAGTAGTAGCTTGACATTTCTTAATGTTTTGATTTACATTTCTATAATGGCAAAAGATGTTGAGCGTTTGGCCATTTGCATATCTCCTTGGGGAAAATGTCATTCAAATACTTTGTTCATTTTTTAATTGGATGATTTGTCTTTATAATTGAGTTGTAATAGTTCTTTATATATCTGGTTACAAGTCCCTTTAGACATATGATTTGCAAATATTTTCTCTCATTCTATGTGTTGTCCTTTCATTTTCTTGAAGGTAAAAGCATACAAGTTTTTAATTTTGATGAAGTCCAATTCGTTTTCTCTTTTGACCTTTATATTTGGAGATCATATCTAAAAACTATTGACTAATCCAAAGTCATGAAGATTTGCTCCCACATTTTCTTCTAGGAGTTTTATAGTTTTAACTCTCACATTTAGATCTATGATCCATTTTAAGTTAATTTTTGGATAGCGTGTGAAGTAGGCTGCAACTTCATCCTTTTGCTTATGGATATACAGTTTTCCCAGCACCATTTGTTGGAAAGATAATTATTTCCCCATTGAATTGTCTTTGCACTCTAGCCAAAAGTTAATTTACAATAAGTATAAGGGTTTATTTCTTGACTTGGAATTCTATTCCATAGATTCATACATCTATAATGCACAGAAATCTCTTGCATTCCTATACACTAATGATGAAAAATCTGAAAGAGAAATTAAGGACACACTCCCATTTACCACTGCAACAAAAAGAATAAAATACCTAGGAATAAACCTACCTAAGGAGACAAAAGACCTGTATGCAGAAAACTAGAAGACACTGATGAAAGAAATTAAAGATGATACAAACAGATGGAGAGATGTACCATGTTCTCGGATTGGAAGAATCAACATTGTGAAAATGCCTATACCACCCAAAGCAATCTACAGATTCAATGCAATCCCTATCAAACTACCAATGGCATTTTTCACAGAACTAGCACAAAAAATTTCACAATTTGTATGGAAACACAAAAGACCACGAATAGCCAAAGCAATCTTGTGAAAGAAAAATGGAGCTGGAGGAATTAGGCTCCCTGACTTCAGACTCTACTACAAAGCTACAGTAATCATTTTCCGTACTCCATGTACTTTTTTCTTTGGAACAACAACTTACTCCTTCATTTAACCTACACAAGAGACATGCAGATATGATTTTACATCTTCTCTCTCCACCTATTCTTGATGAACTTACCCAATTCTTTGAATTTATTGCTAATTTGCTATATGGCTTACTCAAGTTTGCATCTTTCCATATGCCAGGAGAGAAATCTTTGACACAACCTTTACTTCTTAAACATCTGTCCTTCTTTGGTAGATGGCCATGGCTGGAGGAAAGCAGGAAACAGAACAATTATGCTGGCAGTCATAGTGATGATAGCTCCCACACTTTTCTCTGTGCCAAGCATTTTATGTATTATATCCCAACGTATTATATACTATATCATATGACATAGAACACAGCATATTTTGTTATACTCTTCTTTTTTATTGGAAAATGAGGCTTATGTAGGTTAAGTAACTTGCCTAAGGCCATACATCTAGTAAGTCATAAGAGTATCAGACTGATACCAAAGTCCATGTTTTGAACCAGTGCCTGCCTGTCCTGATGTATGTGCCCAGAATTCCAGTGGATGGCTGATATGGCTAGTTCTACTTGGCTAGGTTTTGATCCTGCAGGTACCAAACTATCTTACTGAAATTGCTAATGAGAAATGAGGTTTGATAGAAAAATGGGAGGACAGATATATTCTAAAAATTAAAAATGGATGTATCTTCTGAATATGTGAATGGATGTTAAGAAATAAATCTTATAGTCCAATTGAGAGAGAACATGGCAAAAGCTCATAGCATCCTTAGTGGTTATGGCTTAGCAAGGGAGACAAACAATTTTAGAATTACGCAAAGGTAAAATTACTTTGAAGGGCAGGATCATGGTCAGTGTCACTATGAGAGTCTATAATAAAAGAATCCAAACCTAGCCAAGTAGAACTAGCCATTTGCATGCAACTGACTGTGAACTTGAAGGAAAAATTGTTGTATAATCTTTAAACATGTTTGTATGTCTGTTATACATACCGTGTTCAACTAATAGCAGATTCAGAGGAGAAGGTTAGAAAATTTTCGAAATTTCTACAAGCTTTCAGATAAAATATTTCATGAACTGGAACAAATCCTTAGAAAGGAATGAAGCCCTGGGAAGTAGGCATCCTATGTATGATAATCAGACACACTGAGGAAGCGAGCAAAGTTAACAGCAATGAAAATAACTTATGTCCCACAGGGTTAAATAGGATCACAGGTTGGTCTGTAAAATAAGTTCTGCCATGTTACAGAAGTGTAGATTACAGAATATCTGCAGCTAAAACTGTTCTTTACTGTAAATGGGGCCAAAGCTATTTCTTTAATGGATGCATGAAAAACTCTGCCTGGGTGTCCAAACAGTGTCAAGAGTGTAACTTGCAGGGATGTGACCAACAGGCAGCCATAATAGAAAAAGCAGTACAATGCCTAGAAAGTCTTAGAGAAATAATGAAAGAGGCTTTTGTTGCATCTGTCCTTTCCTATATGACTTCATTGATTTTGCCTCATCAATATCTCTAGAGTCCTGGCACCTCTTTTCATCTCTATCACTAGCACCTCATTTCAAGATACTTCTGTCTCTCACCTGGGCTATAGAAACATTTTTTATAATTGGTTTCCATTCTTGTTGTTTCCCCCGATTCATTCTCTACATTGGAGCCTCCCTTCTTAAAGCCCATCAGTAGCTTTCCATTTTACTTAAAGATTAAACACCTAAGATAGCCAAATAGCCAGGCACCTTCTGGAAGCCCCTCATTTCTCCCACCTATATCTTGTGTCTCCTTTATACTCTCCAGCCCAGCCATAGATGTGGACTTACTACAATCTCTTACACCATAGTTTTGAACATGCTGTTCCTTTCACCAGTTTAACTCATTCTCTCCCTACAGATGTTGGCTCAGGGAAGCTTTCTCTGATCTTTCAGACTAGGTCAGATTCTTTTATTATAGACTTTCCTAATAACATTGACTGTGATCTTATCCTTCAGAATAATTCCACTTTTGTGTAATTCTAAACTTAACATTTGTCTCCCCTGCTGAGTCATAACCACTAGGGATGTTGTGAGTTTTTGCTCATAATTGTAACTCCAACATCTAGTGATGTTCATGACATAAACTAAATGAATCTACATATCCACTTTGGAATTAGTTAGGAAAGAAAGAGATTTGGCCAACGTTTTCTTAATTGTGTCTGTTTTATCTACTTAGAATATTACTAATCCATATCAGAACAGGTTACTGTTCACCAAGATGTGACAGACAGAAGTCGGTCAATGGGTGACTTCTTATCTACATCACCTAACCTTTCCATTAAAAATAAAAAAATGGGGACTTCCCTGGCGGTCCAGTGGTTGTGACTCTAGGTTTCCACTGCAGGAGGCACGGGTTTGCCCCCTGGTCGGGGAACTAGGATCCCACATGCCGCACTGCACGGCCAAAAAAAAAAAGAAAAAGAAAAAGCTGGAAAAGGCAAGGAAATAGACTCTCCCCTAGAGCCTCCAGAAAGGAACACAGCCCCTGGTGACACCCAGATTTAGTCCAATGACACATCTGATTTACAGAACTGTAAGATAATAAATTATTTTTTTAAAAAATAAGAGAATTAAAAAAAAAAACGTAAAGCAGCATCAGGTATTAGAAGGCCGTCCAGGTCGCATGTGGAAATGGTGGTGACTGATCATTATTTCATTTCTTATTTAGCTGTGATCCCTCCCCTACCCCCTCAGTTTTATATAAATTGCACTCTTTCAAGATGGAGATAATTACTTTTTCTTCACTGATACTTTTGCATCTCTGCTTAAAAATAAGATACAGTAATCATAGTCTTTCTTTGTACATATGAGCTGAGCAGTTGTCCATTTGTGTGTTTTGAGTTGCTACGAAAAGAGTCACAAACTTTAGGATTCGCCACATAGATTTTCATTAAACACTAATTCTTATCAAGTGTTTATTGCTGCTCTATTTTGAGATTTTCTAAGATTTTCTGTGTGTTTTTATAAATGATTACTAAGAATTTTATTAAAAGGGCCCCTTTAACGGTGATAATAGTTCCTTTGGTAAGCTTGCAGAAACTTATTTTGCAAGCCCATTTTAAGTATTATTCTGGTTTAATACTGAGTTTGAAATGGAAACAAAGTACTTGTCTCTGAGAAGATTTGACAGACTCTATAGCTCTTTGTACTATCTTTCTACTTTTCTAATAAATTGCCCAATAAAAACCACAAATAGAATAGTTTAACTTCTTCACAGTGGAGCTAGGATGGTTCCTCCTGCAATTGTGGATTTGTTTGTTGTTGACTTAGAAAAATGGAATATAAATTAAATTTTATTTAAAATGTATTGACCATATTAAAATACATTGAGATTCAATATTTGTGAATAAAAATGACCCAGCAAGGCTGTGAGCAGAAGAGCAAACAGTTGGAGCTCTGTTTGTAAGACAAAACAGGCATGTTTAATCTCTGATCACTCATTCACATATTCATTTAAAAACATTTGTAGGAGATTGATATTCAGAATATACAAGAAAGTCATGTAAATCAGAAAACAGGAAATACAGAAGAAAAATTATTAAAGGACATAAATGGACAATTTACAGAAGAGGATACATGAATGAAAATAATAATAATTATAAAAATAGCCAACATTTATTGGGTACTTCTTTGTATCAGATTTTTTTCTTGGTGCTTAATTTTTAACCATTTAATTCCTCATAATAGAAGTATTATTATCATCCCTACTTTACAGAGGAAGCAACTGAGTCACAGAACAATTAATAATATACTTATAACTACTTGGATACTAAGTGGAAATCTGGCTTCAGATCTCTCATACGTAGATGGATACTCAGTCTCACTAGTTGTCAGAGAAATGTGTATTAAAGTAATAACCAAATAATACTTTACAACAATCAGATCTTCAAAGATGTGAAAATCAGATAATATCAAGTGCTGGTGGGGATGGAAAAATGAGGGGAGCCCTCTTCCACTATTTGTTGGAGTCTAAGCTGGTGTGGCCATTTTAGGGAGCAGCAGTAGCTCGTAGGGAAACTGGGTATGCTAACCCTGACATCCTGGCAGTTCTACTTTTGCACATGTTCCAGAGAGAAACTATCAAGTCAGTGCATATGGAGACACACAGTAGGATGCTTATTGCATTGAGGTTGGGGATGTGAGGAGTTGAAAGTACCAGAGGAGTCCTTTTCTAGGGAAATGGATACCTTGGTATATTTATAGGATTATACTATGGAATGCTTGGAAGAAATTAACTAGATTTTATATTTTAAAACATAGATTTCAAAATTAGTTGAATAAACAAACAGTAAAAGTTAAAAAAAAGAGAATGAGATTGTAACATAATGCCATTTATTAAAAAAATAAATATACATACATATACATATAATATTGTGTGTTTTCCTGGATATACTTACATGTAAAAACAGGTATGTTGGGTGGATAGAAAATGCATAAGAGTAGTTACCAAGGAGTGAGGAATGGTCTTGGAAATAGGGAATGAAGGGGAAAGCCATAGGACACAGGGCAGGGGGAGGGGGAAGCCGGGGCGAAGTGAGAGTAGCATGGACATATATACACTACCAAATGTGAAATAAATAGATAGATGGTGGGAAGCAGCTGCATAGCACAGGGAGATCAGCTCGGTGCTTTTCAACGACCTAGAGGGGTGGGATGGGGGGAGGAGGGAGGCTCAAGAGGGAGGGGATATGGGGATATATATATACATATAGCTGATTCACTTTGTTATACAGCAGAAACACAGCGTTGTGAAGCAATTATACTCCAATAAAGGTGTATCAAAAAAAATCAAATCTAAAACAGAAGAGGAAACATTCACAGGTCACTGATGAAAGCATGGCATGGCATAAGCTCAGTGTGGGCCAAAATCTAGTCTGCTTTGTTGGTCTGTCCCTTGAATCTAAATCAGTACCTGGGGTATAACAGGTGCTCAGATAAGTAAAATGGGAATGAAGAATGAATGTATAAATGAAGAGGAATGATCTATTCAGTTCCATGTGCCTGAGAACCAATCAAAATTAGTGTCCCTCTACTCATTTCTTCCTTTATAGTTAAATACATGTTACATATAGGCACCAGGCCAGTTGCTGGAGATATAAAAGTGTACCAAACACATTACCTGCCCCTTAGGGGATCATAATATATTTGGGAAGACTGAGTGGAAAACTACTAATAATGTCAAATGTGATGAGTACTATATGATAGGAGTTTGCAGATTGGATTGGAAGCACAGAGGAGGAATGCCTGGACAATCGTGCATTCGTTCATTCATTCATTCATTTGACCGATGCTGAGTTGAGTTCCTGCTTTGTGCGAGTTCCTCTTTTAAGCATGAGGATACAATTAGGAGCTTTCTTGGAACTCTTATTATCCTGGGGAGACTGGCATTTATCAAATAACCACATCAAAAAACTGAAGGTTCAGAATCGCAGTTGTGCCACGTGTTCTCTCTGTTAACTTATAAAAAAGGACGAAACCAAACCTTGATCTAGATTTGGATTCCAAGGATGGTTTCCCTAGAGAAGGGATGGGAAAATGCATGAGTCTTAAAAGTCAGTTAGAACGTGGTCACGGCTGTGGTGGAGGGTACATGTTGGGGCAATATCAAGATTAAGTGAACGGTCTATGAACAGCTGGTTAGAGACTGACCACGTGGACCTCCTAGACCCTTTTCCTCCCAGAAAAATGAAGGTTTGAAGACAGAGGTTACGTCAGCAAATTTGTATTCTGGAAAGAACTGTCTGGCTACCTTGTGAAGATTGGATATAGAGGGGAAGGAATGGAATGGAAGTTTTGAAGTTATTAACAATAGTTCAGGAGAGAGATGGGATCACTTGACTCGGATGGCAGTGGATATGGAGAGAAGTCATGGATTAAAAGTCTATTAAAAAAGGTAAAATTAAAAGGGCTTGGTTGATGGATTAGATTTGGGATAGTGTGTTGTAGTGGAAGGGAGATCAAAAGTGACCTGAGCAGGATAAGGAAAAACAAAGCCACATCAGAAGCATTGCGGTAAAACTATGAAACACCAAACTCAAGGAAAAAAGCCTTAAAGGCAGCTGGAGACCATTTTGTAAGATGTATAATGATATCGTGGTTAAATTTAAAACACATAGTTTTGGAGATGTATATCGTATGAGTGAAATGACATAATGTCTGTGATTTCCTTTAAAATACTTCAGGTGAAAAAAGAAAAAGATAGATGAAGCAAATTCTTGATAATCATTTAATCTAGGAGATGATAATACAGGGGTTCATTATACTGGTTCATTATACTCCATTATACATTATATATCACTTTCTTTCTGAAAATTTAAAACTATTCATGTTTAAAAAAAAGTAACCAGAGAGAAAAGAAAGATCACCTATTGAGAAAGGAATGGCAAGTAGACATCTCATTAGTGACAACAGAGTCCCCTAGATAGTGTGATACAAACTTTCAAAATGTTGAGAGAAAGTTAAAGTCGTGTCCTAATTGGGCTTCCATATTCTGATAAATTATTAATTATGAGTGAAGGCAAAATACAGACATTTCCAGAGAAAGAAGGACTGGAAGAGTTTTCTGTTTACAGACCATTGTGAAAAGAATGACTATAGGATATACCCCAGGGAGAAGAAAATTTAACCTAGAAAGAAAGAAGCAATGGTGAAGCAAGGATTGGTAAACCTGTTGGTAAATTTAAATAAATATCACCTGTGAAATAATAATAATGACTAACTTTGATGATGTAAAAAATGACTTATAAGAGTAGTATAATACGAAAGTGAAAATCCATAATAGCTAACATATATACTAGCCACTTCTCTCAACCCTTTCCACATTGTGACTAATTTAATTCCCATAATTCTCAAGCACTTACAATTAGCATTTTTATCATTAATTTAATTTTTCTGATGAAGGGACTGATGCAGAGTGATGGTTAGTAACTTACCTATTAAATGTTAGGAAGAGATAGAGCCAGGATCTAGATCCAGGTAGTCTAGCTCCAGACCTGGTCACTTGAAAACCACACTATACTGAATGTATAGTGTATTCAGGTCCTTGTTCTCAAGGCATGTAGAGATACAGATTAACATTAGACTGTATAAAGTCATCACGCACTGACATTTAAGTGCAACTACTGAAAGAGTAGATAGAAATATTAGTTTATACAATTTTGAAATGACAAAAAGGATAAAGATGGAACAGAGAAAAAATGATCGATCTACTTAAAGCAGGAAAGGAGAAAAAAGAAGCAAAGTAAAAGCAAGATGGATAGCAAACAGTGAAAAAGATAGTAGAACAGAATAGGAATCTATCTGTAGCTATATCTATATATCTGTCTACACTAAATTTACCTATTAAAATATAGAATGAATAAAGTTGTTTTTGTTTTGTTTTAGTTTAAATAAATTGAACAAAAAATTGGATAAAGAAGTAAAATATGACTCTATGCTTGACAGAAGATGCATCTTAAATATAAAGCCCACAGTTTTGAATGTAAAAGGAAGGATAAAGTCAGTGATATTTGATGAAATATATTTTAAGATGTTCACATTATTGAGGCTGAAATTATAAGAGGATTTCACCTGGAAGACATGAACCCGTATGCACCTAATAATATTGACTCAAAGTATTGATATACGAGGCATAAATTGGCAGAACTATAAATGGACAACCAAATCAATGGGCTTATGGGAGATTTTAATATCTTTCTCAGGAACATAAAGCAAAAAACCTAATAGAGATTTAGAAGATACAAACAAAACAATATTAATCTCAATATATTTAGAACCATTTACCTAAAAATTAGTGGTTAGACATTGTTTTCAAGCATCTAGATCCATTGCTTACAAACTTCGTTAATTACTGGTCTAGAAAAAATCTGAAGAAATACCAAGAATCAGTGTCAAATGGCCCAGGCTTTTGGCAATAATGTTAGATAGGAATAATAAAGAAAAGTAACCTGGAAATCACATACATTAGGAAGTTAAGGACATACTTCTAAATAATTTATGGGTCAAATAGGAAGTTATGAAATATTTAGAAATTAATGAAAAATGAGAACACTGCTTATTAAATTTCATGGATGCAAGTAAAAGCTATACATAGAAGGAATTTAGAGGCTTAAAGAATATAGTATAAAGAGGCTTAAGGATCATATTAAAACATGAATGATTTAAAATTCATCAGCTGATCATTTTATTGAAACATTTAGAGAAATAACAGAGTATAATGAAAGAAGCAGGAAAATAATTAAGATAAGATTAAAAATCAGTGAAATAAAAAACTAAGAAATAATAGAAGGCTTAATGAAACCATAAGAGAATTCTTTGAAAAGACTATTAGACATACCTCTGACAGTTTTAATCAAGAGAAAAAAGAAAGTACAAATATTATTAGAACTGAAATAACTCTAGATGGAGAGATTTCAAAAATAGAGAATAGTATGGAGAAATTCTTTCTCATGCTTTTAAAACTTAGATGAAATGCATAATTTTAAGAAAAACATGAATTATCAATAACCATAAATATAGTGAATCATTAATCAAAATCTGTCCTCTCACACACAAACCCACCAGGTTACACAGTTTTATAGGTGTGTTTTAGTTAAAACATTATCTGGGAAAAGGTAAATCTTAAACAAACGAAAAGCTTCCCAGCACATCTAAGTAGGTTACCCCGCCCCCACCCTCGCCCCAGGAAAGCAAACGGTTAACACTAGAAAATTTATTATTATGATTCACTACCCTAATGGAACACAGGAAAAAAAGAAGAAAAATATCATCTGAATAGATATGATGAAAGCATTAGAAAAATCCAACACTATTCATGACATAATTCTTGGCAAACAATGAATAGAAGGGAATTTCCTTATCTGGCAGCAAGAATTATAGTTGGTAGTGAAACAGTAGAAGCATTCCAAATAAAGCGAAAAATAAGATAAGGATGCCTTCTTTCACTGTTTTTGTAAAAAATTTGGCATTGCTCTAGAAATCTTGACTGAGACCAGTCAACACAAAACAACGCAGAAAAACTATTAGAGTTATTTCAGACAGTTGGCTAGTTTCAAAGTCATTTTACTAAAATCAGTAAGTGGCTAATTTCAGAAACAATAGATTAGAAATATGATTTTTCAAATCCCATTCACAGTAACAACAAACCATAAGGTATCTAGAAGTAAATCTATTAGAAGATGTGCAAGGCTTATATGAAGGAAATTGATAAACTTAAAAATGGGATAAAGACTGAAATAATCGAGAGATATTCCATGGACATGGGTGTTAAGATCTAACATTTGAAGGTGTCATATTAACATGCAAATCTAGTGCAATTTATCCAAGTCCCCAAGAGGATATTTTTGTGTAAATGTGAAAAATGATCCTAAAATTCATATAGAATAATAAGGAAGCTTTGAAAAAAATTAAGGAAAAGTACTGGTCTTATTAGACCTCACAGTTTATTACTTATTTATTTTTTTGAAAATTAAAAAAAAATTAATTTTTTGGCTGCATTGGGTCTTCGTTGCTGCGTGCAGGCTTTCTCTAGTTGCGGTGAGCAGGGGCTACTCTTCGTTGCCGTGCACGGGCTTCTCATTGTGGTGGCTTCTCTTGTGGAGCACAGGCTCTAGGCGCGTGGGCTTCAGTAGTTGTGGCACGCGGGCTTCAGTAGTTGTGGCTCCTGGGCTCTAGACACAGGCTCAGTAGTTGTGGTGCACGGACTTTGTTACTCCGCGGCATGTGGGATCTTCCCAGACCAGGGATCGAACCCATGTCCCCTGCATTGGCAGGCAGATTCTTAACCACTGTGCCACCAGGGAAGTCCACAATTTATTATTTAGTTTTATGATTCCAGAATGTGCTGTTGGCACAGTGGTACTGACCAACAGGAGACAATGGAGATCTAAGTTTGTATGAGAACTTCGTATATGGAGAGAGGCATTATAAATCAGTTGGGAAGGCAGGACTCTTCAATAAATAGTACTGAGACAATTGATCATCCACATAGAAAAAAATAAAATGAGATCACTATTTCCCATTATTCACATAAATACATTCTGCATGGGTTAAAGCTCTGACTTTGAAAAGCAAAAGTTTAAAAATCTTAGAAGAAAATATAGGAAAAAATATTTTTTGACCTTGAGGGCAATGAAAGATTTCTTTAAAGAGACCCAGAAAGCAGAAACCCTAAAGAGAATATTTGACTGCATTAAAAGTAAAACATTTTATTTGATCAGGGACATAATGTACAAGACTAGCACAGACTAGGAGAAGATTTTTGTAAATCATACACAGGCAAATTACTGTCCAGAATATACAAAGAACTACTATGAACCATGAGAAAATAGGTAAATGATCCAATGGAAGACTAGGCAAAGGAACAGGGCAGTTTGCAGAACAGGAACATATAAGCCAATATACATTTGAAATGGTGCTTAACACCTGCATTACTAGGATGATGCAAATTACAACTAACAACCAGATACCATTTTATAACCATTGATGAACATACATTTCAAAATTTATGAGGATGGGGGAAGCAGGGACTGTAATACATTGCTGGTGGGATGTAAATTGGTATAGCTCCTTTGAAGAGAAATTGGTAATGCCCATTAAAACGAAGGACAATTATAACATGAATTGAAAGTCTACTGAAGCCTGTACTTCATGGCCATGGTTAATTCTAGAGTGGGAGGGAGGGGTGTGGTAAGAAGGGGGTGTATTGCCTCAATGGAATTGTAATGTTTTACATGGTTAAAAAATATCTGAAGCAAATGGGGAAAAATATCAACATTAGTTAAGGGTATAAGAATAATGCACTTTTGTACTGTACTTTTCTATATGATTTCTCTATGATTGGAATATTTTGTAGTTTCTTTAAAGAAAGGGTTGAATGGGGAGGCTTGAGGACTGAAATGAAAGTTTTTAGGACACTCATAAGTAGCTCTTCCAGGAATCTGTATCCACGTTGCTCACATCCTTACTTATTTTATATTTTTACTCAAATACCACCTTCTCAGTGAGGCTTTCCATGGCCTTTGACATTTTCTAACTCCTTCTGATTTACTTTAATGTTGAACACTTATTACTATTTAACATGCTATATATTATTTGTATTTATTTGTATTGTTTACTATTTATAGTGTATTATTTGTAGCATTTATTTGTATTGTTTGTATTTATCCACCTTTCCTACCAGAATATAAACTTCCATGGTAGGGATTTTTATTTGTTTGGTTTACTTTCTAGAAGAGCACCTGGTACAGAGTAGACTCTCAATAAATATTTATTAAATGAGTGAATGGACAAAGGGATTCTGAGTTCTGACCCCTAGGTAGTGGAAGGCTGCCTGCATCATTGAAAGATCCACAAGAGAGGGTTGGTGCGGGAGGGATGCTGTGTTTGAACTGGATGGTGCTGAGTTGGAGGAGAAGGTGGCATACATAAAAGTAAGGTCAACAGGTTGCTGGAAAGCAGGGAATAAAAGGACAGATGGGACAAAACAAATTGAAACTGAATCCAACTGAGCCCTGAGCTCCTGTATTTACAAGTAGATGTTCTTGGGTGTCAGTCTTGCTGAAGAAATTTGACCAGGCATAAAATGGATGGCTTAATAAGGAAATTCCCTACATTTATTCTATCTCACTAAAAAAAACCAAACAAACCTGCAATTCAGTTTACTACAAAAGATGGACTCTATCTCAGAGAGGGATTAAATGCTACCATTTTATCTATGGGGTGTGACAGTATTAAACAACTTTTACTGGTTTCCAAACACTGGATCTGACTCATCTGTTGTTTATAGTTTATTGTGCAGGGGAAAGAAAGATTAGTTTTTCGAGTTAAAAATAATAACAGTCATGTTGAATGTATCTTCATTGAAGACTTTGATGTTGAAAGAGATTTAAGGAATAAGGATATATATGTTTTCCTATGTGTTAGTCTTTTGCTAAATATTTCTTTCCAGTCTTGAGGCTTGCTTGCTGTGGGGCTGAATGAACTAAAGGTTCTTAGGTGACTCTAGGCCAGTAGTTCTTCAATTTTAGTGTATATGTAATTCAATTGATAAGTTTGTTAAAATGAAGATTTTAGGGCCCCATGGAGAGAGGTGATTCAGAATTTCTGCAATGTATTGACCCAGGAATCTGAATTTTGTTTTGTGGTACACGGGCCTCTCACTGTTGTGGCCTCTCCCATTGCGGAGCACAGACTCTGGACGAGCAAGGCTCAGCGGCCATGGCTCACGGGCCCAGCCGCTCCGCGGCATATGGGATCTTCCCGGACTGGGGCACGAACTCGTGTCCCCTGCATCGGCAGGTGGACTCCCAACCACTGCGCCACCAGGGAAGCCCCAGGAATCTGAATTTTAAACAATTACTCCAGGTGATTCTGCTGCAAAGCATAATGAGACAACACTTAGAAAATTATTGCTGTAGATGATTCTTTTACTCAATCATTTCACTTTTGTGTGTGTGTATCAATTACATGCAATAATGTGTTATGTGCTTGGTAATAATATATGTAAGTAAATCAGGTGTGCCAACATTAGCAGATTGAAAGCTGTAAATAATTATGTCTACAACAGAAAGAGTGACACACAGAGAAGTACAAAATATGCTCTTATATGAAGCTGAAAATCTAACACAAATCAGTGTGTTAACTGGCATGAAGATTAAAAAAAAGTTATACTAGCTTCCTATTGCTGCTGTAATAAATTAACAGAAACTCAGTGACTTAATGCCATACAAGTTTATTCTCTTCCTATTCCAGAGGTTAGAAATCTAAAATGAGTTTTTAACAGGATTGAAATCAGGGTGTTGGCAAAGCTGGTTCCCTCTGGAGGCTCTAGAGGAGGATCTGGTCCTTGCTTTTCCAGCTCTTAGAGCTGCATGTCTTGCATTTAGTGATTTATGAGCTCTTTCTCCTTCTTTGCATCTTCAAATTTCTCTCTGCTTCTGTCATCCTATTGCATTCTCCTTTTCTGTAGTCAAAACTCCTTCTGCCTCCCTCTTAGTAGGACATTTGTGATGACATTTAGGGCCCACCTGAATAATCCAGGATAATCTCCTCATGTCAAAATTCTTAATTTAATCATAATCAAAGTCCCTTTGATAACATTCACAGGTTCTAAGGATTGGAACATGATATCTTTGGGGGACAAGGTCTGCCTCCTGCCCTTGTACCACCTGCTCCAGTCACGCCAGCTCCTTCCCCATCCCCCTTGGAGCCTCCTCTTTATGTTTATTGGCTCGTGCATCTGGGTTCTGGCTCCTTGTTTCTGTCAGAGTTTTGTGTGTATTTATTTTCCTTTTTCTTTGCAAAAAACCCGGTATCTTCCGAATTTTAAAGAAGACTAATACTCTTGGGCTTTTAGCTTCTTGTTTACAACATCCTTCCCTCTTTGTATCGATGTATTTTTCTTCTACATAGTGTCAAAAGCACCTGCTCCCTTCTGCCTGGCTTGTTTTGTTTTATTGATTTGTATGAAGAACCCCCAAATCAAATTATATTCACATAGGCGAATGAATTCAGCTGTAATGGTGGAGAGTTTAGTGACAACACATCATTGTTTTGCAGTTATTAAAGAAAGGGACTGATTTTTTTCAGTTAGGTGAAAGGAAAAGTAAATTTGTTATTGTTATTAGAGTGAAATTTGAAAGGCATGAAATAATTTCTGTGTCTTCCAAAGTTCTTAATGTACTCTTTCAGTATGAACTTTTCTCAGAGAATAACTCTGGCAAGCCAGAAGGTTTATTTAACTTAACATACCAAACTTCAAATGTCACATCAGAGCAAATGTTATTCAAGTCTTTATTTAACAGATGTGCTAGTGCTATAAAATTTTTTTTTCCCTTTGCTGTATGGTGTAACTACACACTGTTTCACATAATTGTATAGCAACTACCACAATTCATTTTTAACACAACAAATAATTAAAACAGTCTAGAAGAAAGATACTAGAGAAATTTAGTTTTACTGTCCTTTAAAATGGCTCAGTGACTATAGAAAAACTTCTTTTCAGATCCTTCATCTACAAAATCAGAATTCACTGCTGAACACCATACTGATTCTACAGGTATTTTGTAAAGATAAATAAGAAAATCTGTGAAGTATTTTAAATTATTAGAAGAAAGTCTCCAGAATTATTTAATGTAAAATTTTATAATACTTCTGACAACTGCATGTGTTTACTTATTTGCATTATATTACAATTGTATATATATTTTTACTTTTCCTTTGAAATCTTTAATACAATGAAAGTAGAACATTATACATAAGAACCTGAATAGTTGTTTGCTTCTCTTCACTTCCATGGTTCTCTGTCCCTGTTCTGGTGAATCACCATCTCTATGGAGAGAACTTCTTTGAAGAGCCATCGTAAATTTGGTCCACATTGATTTTCTCAATGATTAGACTTAGTTGCTGTATCTCCCCACTGGACTGCAAGCTTCTTGAGAGAAGAGACCATGTCTCTTTTGCTTACCTTTGGACAGGCAGCACATGACCATTAATATATGCTCATTAAATAGTAGCTAACTAACTAAATATCCCATTGATGACGTCATTTAACTGTCTTTGATGTTCTAATTCTGAGTTGCACAGCTATCAGAGACAGTCAGTTTGAACTTATCTAAAGTGTCCTACCATTATGACTCCTTTCCAAAGAATATTCTGTCCTAATAATGGCATATATCTGACATCAGTGCCACCTCTCCTACCCCTAGCAGCACAGATGGCATTTCACAGATCATGGCACTTTCTCCTAACAAGTGCAGATGTGGTCTCAAGTTTTCTCCTGACATGTCCTCTGAGAAGCCACTCTCAGGGGCTTCCCTGGTGGCGCAGTGGTTGAGAGTCCGCCTACCGATGCGGGGGACACGGGTTCGTGCCCCGGTCCGGGAAGATCCCACATGCCGCGGCGCGGCTGGGCCCGTGAGCCATGGCCGCTGAGCCTGCGCGTCCGGAGCCTGTGCTCCGCAACGGGAGAGGCCACAACAGTGAGAGGCCCCGAGCACCGCAAAAAACAAAAAACAAAAAACAAAAAAAAACAAAAAAAAAACCCTCTCAGTTGTCAGAATAAGTTGAAACTTAATTGCCATCCCTGTTACTGTGAGAAAGTGAGATGACCAATGGGGTGATGGTGTCTGCCTTTAGTATTTTCCCCCTTCTATGATCAAAACACAGTTGACCCTTGAACAATAAGGGGGTTAGGGGAACCGACCCCTTGCACAGTTGAGAATCCATGTATAACTTTGGACTCCCCAGAACTTAACTACTAAGAGCTTACTGTTGACCCAGAAGCCTTACTGGTAACAGTCAATTAACACATATTTGGTATGTTATATGCATATCTACATATATTTTATGCATTCATGACATGTCTAACCTTTTTAAAAGTTTTTTGATATTTCTAGACTACGTGGTTCATGTTTTTTTTTCAAATTGTTGCAGTCTCCAAAAAATTTTCCAATGTACTTATTGAAAACATTTCGTATATAAGTGGATCTGTGCAGTTCAAACCCGTGTTGTTCAAGGATCGACTGGACTTAAAATCCTATAAAAAGATAAAACAAACATACTTTAAATATAGAGGGTCCATGAAACTACAGAGTAAAGGCCACTGGGTCAAACAGAAGCCCCCTAGGAATACCTATTTTGGGCATTTAAGTTTTCTATGGGATCAAAAATATGTAGCTCCTAAACCTTAGCTCATTGCTGCTGTGTATTCCCACAGTAGTGGGGCCATAAGATCATTTTTTCCAAGGCCAGCTTCTTCTGTTTCATATTGGCTGACTACTATAGTTATGTCTGTCTGATCAGTACTAAGTTCATGGACAGTTCAGGGAAATAAAAAGAGGAACACTCGATTAAAGGATGGAGAATGACGGCTGAGTAGTTGGTATGTATTTTCAAGGGAAGCAAAAAATGTCAAGGAGTTAAACTGAGTGAAGATTAAAAACAAAACCTTTTCATTATTTTCTTTTCAAAATAATTAGTGACTAGATGAGAACAATTTAGGCAAATTAGTATGATGCACCAGCCTCTCAGGGTTAATATGATGTATAGATAATGATAAACTATTACCCCTGGAAGGAACTCTGAACTGAGACCCAGAGAAGTTTACAGACTTTCCCAAGTTGACAGTCGTTACTGAGAAAGCTGAGTCTCACATCCCTGTGTGCCAGTTCCTAGTATAATGTCCTTTCTACTGGACCTTAATGTGCAGTTTGGTTTATATTGGTTGTAGGGAGAAGCTACGCAGAGGGAGAGATAAAGCCTGGTTAGCAATTTACATTTCCAGAGCTGGGCTCTTATTGTGGAATGTCAGAAGAGCAAGTGAGCAGGTGTAATAAAATTATATTTCATTGCTTTTGAGTGATAACTCTGTTTTTGAAGATTTAGTTTCTATGTTATGATTAAGTAGAACTAGTTGCTCTAAAAGAAGAAAGCAACTGTGATTTTTTTTCACAGTAATAAAATGAATTATTGCACAGCCAACTGTTGATTAACAACAAAGGAATTATCCAGTTTGTGAAATATTTTGGACTTCCTCCAACCCCAACCCCATCCTTCAGCTTGGCCTCGCTTGTTCCAACTGGGCACTGCAGTGAGACAGGTACAGATAAGGTGAATGATTGTTCATTACTAAGAATGTGACTACGATTGGCTTTATTTGGTAACTAAATGACTTGTTCAATAGAATGTTAGGACCAATTGAATAAATCTCTCCATTTCTCTGCATCCCTCCTGCCATCTCTTCAGTCCAAACCACCGTCAACTTTCACTACAGTAGTCTAACGTATTTCCTTTGTTTGATCCTAGTCTCTCCTCATCTGTCATCTGTACTGCAGCTAGCGTCATCAATTAAAACTTAATTCTGATTATGTCATTCTGTGGCTTAAAATCTGTGACTTGCCTATGCCTATAGGAGTGAATTAGTATTCTACCATTTGGTTTACAGGCCCTTCTTTAATTTGGTTTGAGGTTTCTCTTTACGTATCCAGTCTTACCTATCACTATGTATCTCTTCACTTTTCTAATTTTATTTCTCTTGGACGTCTTCACAAGCATCCCCCTATATCTCAGTTCACCTGGTATAGGTCACTGACGTAATCTTTCTGACATGCAAAAGTAACTTTATCATTTTCTAGCTTAATATCCCCCCATGAATTACCACCAGTATTATATTAAGTCCTACTATTTACTGTTGCCTTTAAAATCACTTATCATTTGGTTAACATTGTTGCCTTAGCACAATGACACTTTTGTGTGGTTAGAACTAATAGATAAAAATCTTTGCCCTCATGCAACTTACATTCTTAGGAAAAAGGCAGTCAGAAGCAAAATGAATAAGTAAAGCATATCTTTTGTTAAATGGTGATAAATATATGGGAAACAATAAAGCAAGGAAGGAGAATAGAGAGTCCTGGGGTGGGAGGGAGGACAGCTCAGAAAGCAAAGATATTTGGAAAAGTATATCTAAAGGAAGAGAGGGCATGAGCCGTGGAGATATCTAGGGGAAAACTCAAAGCCTTGAAGAGAGAATCTCTGGCATGTTTGAGGAATGCCAAGGAAGCTAGTGTATAACTGGCATAAGGTTACTATGGAGCAAAATGGTAGGAAATGAGACAAGAAGTAAAGGGGATTAGGTTTTTATAGGGATTTGGGAGTCCTTGTAAAAACTTGGACTTTTACTCTAAATGACATGGGAAGCCACTAGAAGACAAAAAGAAGAGTGGTATGATTTGATATTTATTTATTTATTTATTTTTGGCTATGTTGGGTCTTCGTTGCTGCGCACGCGCGGGCTATCTCTACTTGTGGTGAGCGGGGGCTACTCTTCGTTTTGGTGGCTTCTCTTGTTGCGGAGCACGGGCTCTAGGCGTGCAGGCTTCGGTAGTTGTGGTGCGCGGGCTCAGTAGTTGTGGCTCGTGGGCTCTAGAGCGCAGGCTTTGTAGTTGTGGCGCACGGGCTTAGTTGCTCTGCGGCATGTGGGATCTTCCTGGGCCAAGGCTCAAACCCGTGTCCCCTGCATTGGCAGGCGGATTCTTAACCACTGTGCCACCAGGGAAGTCCCTGATATTTATTTTAATTGGAACTTTGTTGTTGTTGTGTAGAAAAGAGGCTGAATGGAGTAGGGGATGAGGCATCCGTAGGAAATTAGAGCACTCATCCAGGCAAGAAATGAATGAAGCTTGGACCAGGATGGTGGTGGGGGGGTTGTGAGAAGTGATTGGATTCTGGGTATATTTTTAAGGTAGATCCAAAAGGATTTGATGACCAGTTGAACCTGGGAGTGTGAGAGAAAGAGGGAAAACAAGGATCGTTTTGAGGTATTGGGCTTGGGCAGCTGGATGGAAAGGCTTCAGGAGGAGCAGGTATGTATGTGTGTGAGTGTGTGTTTGTGAGACAGAGAGACAGAGAGAGAGATTGAGTATTTGGATTTTAGATGTGTTAATTTTGAGAAGCTTATTAGATATCCAAGTGGAGGTGTCCAGTGGGCAGTTGGAAGTCTGGAATTATGGGGTAGGTCTTCAGCATCCAAATAATATTTATAACCATGGGACTCCATATTGTCTTTAAGGGACTGAGTGTAGACCAAGAAGTGATGTCTATGGATTAAAATCAGACATCCTCCAACATTAAGAAGTGAGAGGGATGAGGGAGAGGATGAGGATGAATCAGCCAGGAGGCTGGGAAGGAGTGGTCAACCAGATAGAAGCCAAGTGCAGAAAGTGTTTGAAAGAGGGGAAATGATCAACTGTGTCAAATGCTGCCGATGGGTTAAGCACGTTGAAGACTGGGAGCTGACGGCTGGATGGCTGGATTTGGCATCCTGGGGCCATAAGTGATGCTGATGAGAGCAGTTTTGGTGGAGCAGTGGGGATGCAAGCCTTGTTGCGGTGACTTCAAGAGAGACCAGAAACAGGGTATATAAATGGGCAAGCACCCTACTTATACCTATTGTCTCAGGGTGTTAAGTGCTCCTGTTTATTTTGAAAGTATTCTAGTTTGCATGTTAACTTACATGTTAATTCTAACTACATAGGAAACTCTTTCAAGGACCGTTGCTGGAAACCATAGCTGGAGGAACTGTGGTCAACAAAGATTTTTCTTAAACGTAGGAAACGAAACAGAGTATGTGTTTGCTGATGAAAAGGATCCAGTATGGAAGCATAAATTGGTGATATGGGAGATAAAGGGGAGAATTTTGAGAATGTCTTCGAAAAGGCAGGAGGGGTAGAATGTGGAGGGTTTGGCCGTGGGTAGGAGCTCAGTCCTTTGTAATGGGAGTTCATTCCATTATATTACAGGGGTCCATTGTAATGGGAGGGAAGGCAAAATGCAGTTACATTTCTCACATTGTATTTTGCTGTTGATTTATTTGTTTGTTTCTCCACATATTGCGAGCTTCTTAAGAGCAGTAAGAGTAAATATTTTGTTTACTTTCTGGCAGAAATTTTTATTGTTCTATTTCTGCTCTCTAGTACAATGCCTGGCACACAGCAGGCGTGTAATAAATGTTTAAATGAGTAAATGACTCTGTACGTTTTATCTTCTCACTCAGATTGGATCATTTCCATCAAATCTTGACAACCAGATTGATTTAATTGTGCTTCTCTTGTCTGGGCCTACAGATAGCTTGACTAACAGGTAGAGCTGATTGACAGGAATGGCTGTGTTTCTACTAAAATCAGTGATGCTCCTTTTGAGTAAAATCAGTGACCTTTTGCTGCATTATTTTGCAGTGGTCCTGATTATGGTTTTAACATGAATCTACTATTTACTTCACCTTGAACCTTCTGAAAACTATCTGTTCTCTTCAGTATCCGCTTGGCACTCATGGCTTACCATTCATATGGCATGCATCATTATCTGTTATTATTATCTAATTTACCTTTATTAATGGGAAGCTCTTTGAGAATGGGGATTACATTTTCATTGCTTTTTGTTCCCAATAATGCTTTGTACCATCTGTGGTTAGAGAACATGTCTTCTTCATCACTTAAAAATGCTTAGTCCAGGCCCTGGTGCAAAGCAGATGCCAAATAAATATTTGTTGAATGAGTGAATGCAGGAATGAATGATTCTTGTCTCTGGCATATGCTATTGGTGCACAGACCAGATCTCCTCTCCTGTTTGGTGTGCTTATCACCCAGCTCTCGCTCTTTCGCTTCTAACAGTTCACACCTGACCTCTTCTCCCAAGGACTCTCCTTGGACCACAGGAGCTGCATCATCCAGATCCTTCAAGAACAAGTGCCTGGGATTTTATGCCTTCTCCTGGGTAACCAGTATCCAATGACTGAGATGCAGGAATATGGAAGCTCTCTTACTTCAAGGCAGCACAAACTCACCAGTGCAATTTACACTCTAGAGCTCCCTGTAGGATCAGGCCGAGGCCAGGACTTCACTTGAAATTACACCCTTGCTTGGCTTTTTATGCTGCCTTATATTGCTTTCCTTGCTCCCTTGTAGGTTTCTCCTTGAGAACACTTCCTTGATAAATCACCTGTACACTCATACTTTCCTTAGGGTCTGTGTTTTGGGAACTTAAGACATTGCATGTTTATAAGCAGTTGACGTCAGGGGTAGGGGGTCCTAACCACTGTCTCTCTGAGAGTGGTAGTTTCTGCTGTTGCAGGTGGTGTTTCCTGACAGTTTTGGGGTTTGTAGTCCTGCCAACCAAAACTGTAGGCAACTGTGAACTACATTTGATATTTCATTTGGTTGTAAGATGGGAAGTCGTTTCACAATTTCAGTAAATAATTGTTATTGAATTTAGTAAACATCTTACTGAATTACAGGTCTTTCTAACAAAGTCAGAATGTGTTTTCCTTGACTTTTTGCTCTTTTTGATTATACACATCTCTGTTGTCTTTCCTTAAGCAAGAATAATAAAGAGTTAACTGTATAATCCATTTTTATACGATTGAGTACCGCTCTCTTTTGTCTTCCTGTTGAATATAAAGATCCATTTCTAAACACCAAGTAAACCATTTACTTTTTTAGTGATTTGCAAAGAACACAACCTCTGTTATCTGTAAAATGGGATTGGAAGTAATGTGTTTTAGAACTGAAAAGCACTTTAGCAACCAGCTGGTGGCTAATACCTTCATTTTATAAATGAGAACACTTGAGACCCAAAGAGGTTAAGTAATTTGTTCAATATCTCCCAGCTTGGTTAGTGGCAGAGCAAGAGTAAAACCCACCTCCCGGGCTCTCCGCTGCTCCACAAAATACATATTTCTTATTCACAGAATTGATATGAGGATTAGGGACCACATCTGTGAAAAACAGATTTAGCCTTTGGAAAGAAAGATGCCAGATAGCTTTATGAAAGCTTTAAGAAAACTAATCTCATTTTAACCTTTTCTGTACAGTTGTTAGTTTTGTTCAGTTTTATGTTCTTTGCCTCAGGCTCCTTTTTGGCCAAGGACTAGATAATATACAATGCTTGATTTGAAAATCAATATTAAGTATCCAGATTGTGTTAGAAATATGACTTACTTCAGCTGGTTTTGAAGCCGGCGACGGTTGCAGACAGCCTTCCAAAATGGCAATCATTTATGTACATGAAAAGTTTTCTATCCTACTTTGCATATTGGGAATAAGGACAATTGGATAGTTGCTTCCAAAGAAAAGAAGAGGCGTAAGTTGTTTTTTTTTGTTCAGCCTGGTAATACTTCCAAAGCTTGCTGCAGTGTAACTTTAACAAACCATGAATTTTCTCTCCTGCCAAGCCACCATATCCCTCCTGCTTTCAGCATAGTCAGGAAACCGTTATACTAATCCACCGTACCTTCCTATCTCTAGCAAGCACATGTAAGTGATAACTTTGAATATTTATTTTGATGCAATATAAATCTCTGTGTCAACTTGTAAAGCTGGGAGGCTGTGACTTGCTCGACTTGGTTACTTTAATTGTTTAAGTTTGGTTCTTTCAGCCACAGCATGCTTTGATATATGAACAAGAATGCTGCTTAATATTCGCAGTATTCAGTGATTTGTATAGGCTCATATATGCAGGGAAGATAAAATTGGAGGATCAAAAGGCTAAAGTAACTTTTCTATATATTTTTAATTAGGTACGCTTATATGCAAGACCTGATGCTATCAGAAGAGGATCCGGGGACTACGCTCTCCACATAACAAAGAGATTAATAGAATTTTATGAAGACTACTTCCAAGTGCCCTATTCCTTGCCAAAACTAGGTAAGAATTTCCTTGGTTATTTTATTGTAAGGGCTCCTTGAAGGTGGAATTTCTTCTTCATGCATTTATTTGAGACATCCAGAAACATGGAAAATTCTAAGGGTTATATTTTTAGAGAAGATGAGCACAGAAAACAGTTTCTTCTGAAGAGGTAAAATAAAATTCAGTGTTTTTAAGTCTTGCCAAAAAGTGCTCATAGGAATTAAGACAGGCATTATGTGAGTTTAAGATTCCGAAAGATAACTCAAATAGCTAATTTGTTGAATAATCACTATGGAGGGGTGCTTGCCAACATCTTGTTTAATCTTCACAACTGCTCTGTGGGTAGGTACTGTTAGAACATTTTCCACATAAGGGAATTGAGACCTGGGAGGCTTTCATTTACTCAGACAGCCAGTAAGAAAAGGAGTTGGGATTTCAAGCTAGGTCTTGATGACTCCCAGAACTATACAATATTTTACACTAAGAAGACACTCATTGATTAGTTTCTGTTTCCTAATTCTCACATGTCAGCCCTGAATGTATTAGTCATCCATTAGATTATTTTTGTTCAGTCATATTTTGAGTACACAGTTACAGTAAATAGAATAAAAACAAGAGAGGAGGAAAATTGCAATGATGGAGACTGTGTTCACCATGAATATGTTTACATTTCTTTCTTTTACAAAGTGAGTAGGTTCAATAATTATTTGTTGAATGAGTACATGAATGAATTTTGTTATCCTAATTTGCATGAAGCTGCTGCTTTTACAGGGAGTGAACTGTGATGTTCCAGGAAGTTAGAAAGGGTATATATATACCCATTAGAAATGCTGAAGCTATTTTTTCTTCTCAGAAAACCTGTTTGGAAATATTAATATCACAACCGTTTTCTGTTCTTCACCCCTCCTCCCCGCTCCATTTTCCTTCTCAGGAGTGTTGTTAATCAGCATCCACATAAAAGTTATCACTCATTGACAAAAATAAAGTGCTTACCTGGTCAAAAGTATTAGCATTTGAACCGCAGGTTCTTGTCTCTGGAGATGGGCCTATTTCACTAAAGTACCTGCCTGCTGTGTAGCTTTATTGGTCTTATAATCAGTGATTCAGAAAGTAGATAGAATAGTTGATATTGTTATCAGTGGGTGTAGCATACAGTTTTAATGAGTGATATTACAAAATTCTGAGGTCTTTTGAAACATGTGCTCTTAGAATCCCTAAGATTTTCTTTCAACTTTCTAAACAAAATTTTATTTCAAATAGGATCTGTGTTTTGTTTTGTTCTCCCTTCTTTATTTTCCCCTCTATATCAACTTCCCTATTAGAATCTGTTACACTGAAATCTCCCTGGTAGGCACCCAAGGCAGAAAGGAAGACCTGACTTCATTTGCATGGGGGTGACACTGTTCTCTACACCAGGTAAAACAGGCTGGGAACTTCTCAGCTTGACCCTAATGTAAAATTCACGAGTGCTTATGTTGCACGTTCAGCAAGAGAAATAAAATGCGAATCTTTTTCCCCTTCAGACCAGTAATTAGTAGAGGAACTCAATTTATAACTTCAGGGGGTTCCATGTAACTGTCAGCTTGCAGCAGGAAGCATTTCTGTTCCTCTCTTTCACTCACAATTGAACTATGCAGTCTTTCATCTGTAGAAAAGAGCTTTGTTCACTGTTACTATTACTTGTTAAGCTACCTTTTGGTGTATGTAATTGAATGATTGGACTAATCCCAGCACACTCCTTTTTATGTATCTAGGGGGGTTTCCACATCCCCTGCACTTTGTAAAATTTCTCTTGAAGTTCTACTTATTTAATATACCTTTAAATATTTAGAGCTATATGTTAATGGATTTATAAATATACTTTCTAAATGCTCCCTACATAAAAATTCCGAAGCACAGCAGCATTTTGACAAATCCTTACTTTCTACTGTACATTACAAATTATATTTTAAATGAATTCTATGGACATTAACTCAGTCTTTGTAAATGATGAATGTAGATGTATCCTAGATATCAGCTGCATCTGCCTTGACTTTTTAGATCTAAGACGGTTTCCAAGACACCTATTCTTCCCTCCCTCCCACCCCTCCTTCCTCCCCTCCCTCCCTCCCTCCTTCCTTCTTCCTTCCCTCCTTCCTCCCTTCCTTCCTTCTTCCTTCCCTCTTTCCTCCCTTCCTTCCTTCCCTCATTTATTTAATAACCATTTATTGAGTACCTCACATATGCACTTGTCTATGTCATTGGGAGGCAGCTGCAAATAAAAGAAGGCAAAAATCACTTCCCACCTGGGGCTTAACATTCTATTAGTTAGAGCCAGACATTTAAGCAATTAGGGATACATATAGCATGTCAGATGGAGATAAGTGCCATTAAAAATAAAGCTAGAATGGAGGGATAGGAAGTCTGGGGAGCACATGGGGCATGGGGAAAAGGCTGAATGTTTTAAATGCATGAATATGGAAAGCTTTATTGGGAAGCTGACTTTTGGGCAAAGAACTTAAGGGAGTGAAGGAGTAAGCCAAGTGGATATCATGGGACGCGGACTCTAGGCAGAGGGAACACAGTGCCCAGACTCTGAGATGGGAACTTTGTTCATGTATTTGAGAAACAGCAAAGAGGCAAATAGGGCTGGAGCAGAGTGAGTAAAGGGGTAAGAAATAGGAGATGAGGTCAAGGGTTAGTGGGTAAGTGACAGATCCTGTAGAGCCAGCGGGCTGTGGTAAGGACTTTGGTTTTCTTATTGTTGTTTTGTTTGTTTGTTTTTTTGTGGGGGGTACGATGGAGATCTATTGGTCAGTTTTGAGCAGAGGTATTACATAATCTGGCTTTTGTTATAAAAGGGTCACTCTTGTCACTAGGTTGAATACGCTGTAGGGCAATGGTTCTCCACTGAGGGGTGATTCTGTCCCTCAGAGGCACTTGGTAATATCTGGAGGCATTTTGTTTTTCACAACTCAAGGGGGACTGGTGGAGTGTGTACTATTGCCAGGGATGCTGCTAAACATCCTACAATGCACATGACAGCCTCCTACAACAAAGAGTTATCTAGCCCAAGATATTAATAATGCTGAGGTTGAGAGATCCTGTTGTAGGGGAAAGGGCAGAGGCATGAAAACCAGTTAAGAGGCTATGGCAAAATTCAGGGAAAATTTGATATTGCTTGGACTAGGATATTAAGTGTGAGGTAGTCAGAAGTGGTCTAATTCTAGGCATATATTGAAAGGAGAGGCAGCAAATTTGCTGATGAACTGGATGTGGGATTTGGGGGAAAGAGACGTACCACAAGTGATTCCAAGGTTTTGTGCCTAAGAACTAGAAGGATGGAATTGCCATTTACTGAGAGAGAAGGATTGTGGAAAGATATCATTTTAAAGACTGATACATCTATTAAACATTTAGGTGGCAACTTGATGTCTGTAAGAAACTCAAGTAGACAGTTCAATTTACAAATACGGAGTTTGGCTGAGTAATCCAGCTAGAGATATACATTTGCCGGCATTTTATGAGGTATAAAGCTATGAGGCTGGACGGGATCACCAAGGCTGTGAGAGCAGGTAGAAAAGAGAATAGGAGGGACTTCCTGGGTGGTGCAGTGGTTAAGAATCCGCCTGCCATTGCAGGGGACACAGGTTTGATCCCTGGTCCGGGAAGATCCCACATGCCGCAGAGCAACTAAGCCCATGTGCCACAACTACTGAGCCTGCGCTCTAGAGCCTGTGAGCCACAACTACTGAGCCTGTGCGCCACAACTACTGAAGCCTGTGCGCCTAGAGCCCATGCTCCACAGCAAGAGAAGCCACCACAGTGACCGCACCGAAGAGTAGCCCCCGCTCCCCGCAACTAGAGAAAGCCCGCGCACAGCGATGAAGACTGAATGCAGACAAAAAAAAAAAAAAAAAAGAGAGAATAGGAACCGTTTAGCAGTTAGAGAGATTAGGAGCTGGTAAAGGCTACTGAGAAGAAGCAAGTGATTAAGGCACTAAAGAAATAGGTATATTAGACGTTCTGGGCCTTTGGTGAAGAAAGTATTTCACAGAAAAGCAGATAATAAATTGTGGTAAGTCGAGATAGATGAGGGCTGAGAACTGATCATTCATTGAGGCTACCGTGTGACCTGGGCAAGAGCAGTTTCAGGTCAAAAACCTGATGGGTGTGTTCAAGAGCAAATGGGGTGGATGCTGCAACTAGAGACAGTGAGTACAGATCACAGATCAGCATTTCTGAAAATTCCCTATGGGGAGGGTTCTGGAAATAGAGGGAAGGAGAAATATTTGTGTTCTAAAAATGCTCACTTCTTGAGAAGAACTGTTTCTGTGAACAGATCACATCCTTACCTCACAGGTTGTCCCTGTCCCAGATGTCAAGGGAGTTGTGGAACTTGCCTCTTTTTTTTGACTTGCATTAGAAAACCCCAAACAGACCTCCACCAGTTGAGCTGACTCTACTGGTGCTTTGGGGGGATGTGCGCATATGTAAATGTCAGGGCATTACATTGCAAAAACCCCAAACAAACCCTTACAATGTAATATTGAATCCTTCTTTTCTTAAAAATCACTTTGCTGTTCTGTCATAAACTCAGCAATATCTGCGCTCTTTCCCAATGTTTTTTTTTTCATTTCTAATGCTGAATAGTCTTAACTTTCTCTGCCATTGTATCATCTTATGCTAGCTCAGCCCTAAGGATTTGAGTTTCCGCTCCAAGTAGTGTATCAGAGTAGTTCCCTAAGAGGAATTCTGATGCTTGCAGGTGGGACAATATTAATTCTCCTTGTTGCATAAGAATATTCCTTTAACATTTTAAAGCCCAAATAGGCAGGAGGGTATGCTGTGTAAGGATTTGTTTTTAAATGTCTCCATTAGGTAATTAAAACTATTAGTAGGAGGTTTGTAGAGATTTTCTCTTTCTTGTTGTTAAGTTGTAATGTGAGGTATAGAATCTACTTGATACAGTACAGCAAGCCTTTCTATAGCTCTGTGCCCTATTTTCATGAGAACTGTCTGAGACATGGAGGTTTACTTTAAAAGAAGGTTGTTATAGACTTATAATTAACTTACCTTTCCTCTTATCCCCAAAACTTACTGACCACAACTACAAAAACAAATGGGTTTGTGTTTACTAAATGTGGGCCACTCTTAAGGGCTTCGTACATTCTAACCCATTTAATCTTTTTTTTTTTGTGGTACGCGGGCCTCTCACTGTTGTGGCCTCTCCCGCTGCGGAGCACAGGCTCCGGACGCTCAGGCTCAGCCCACGGGCCCAGCCGCTCCACGGCATGTGGGATCTTCCCGGACTGGGGCATGAACCCGTGTCCCCTGCATCGGCAGGCGGACTCTCAACCACTGCGCCACCAGGGAAGCCCCATTTAATCTTTATTACAGCATTTTGAGGTAGTGGCTGTTATTTTCGCATTTTCTAGGTGATGAAATTTCGGCACTAAGTAATGTACTCAGATCACACAGCAGGAATTAGTGGATTTGTAATTCAAACCCAGGTTCTCTGGCTCCAGATTCTTGGGATTCTGATGAAACAGATTCCAGAAACTTTGAGAATTCAGAGATTAAAATATGGGTCACCTTAATAAACTAGGTAATCTGATTGCTAGAGGAATAATGTAGTAACTATTTTTGTTAAATTTCATATTGATGTTAAAAAGTAATATATGGTCCTTATAGAAAATTTTTTAAAAAAATAAATAAGCACTTGTCTTATAACTCATAATTTCATCAATCAGAAGATATATTTGAGTATTTTAAATGTTTTTTCATGATAGTTTTTTTTTTATAAGTCAATTAGGTGGCAGATAAAGTGACTCAGATTTGTATTGGAATATTTTGTTATTCATCCTGTTTAGATTTCAATTGATTATAATAGTTTTCAGTTTTCTTTTGCTGCTACTTTGTAAATCAATACGTTTCATAAAGGAGTTTGCTTGATTGCTTCTTTTCAGGGCACCATGCTTTTATGAAGAATTTGTTACTTCCTTGGCACAGTGCTGTAATTGTAGAGGGAGCACAGGTATTTTGTAACAGGAATTTATGGCTTCAAGGAGGTTGTGATTTCGTTAAGGAGAGAATATGATATTTACAGGAATTAATGGATTAGGGACTCACACTATATCGAATATAACCAAGCTCCAAAATTTTGTGGGGCAAAAATGTAGAACCATGTAGTTAAGAATGTGGGATCATTGCACGATGCTGTAGGCATGAAAGGGACATAAAAAGAAGGCTTATCTTTACTAAAGTCCTGAAAAAAGAAACAAATTTAATCAGACGTGGAAAAGAAAGGGGAGAAATTATTTTGAGAATTGTGTGGTGGGGAAAGCCATGGATACCTTAGGCTCCGTGTGTTATGTTGATGGAGTCTGTTTTTCTATAATGGAACAGATAAGCTATGGGATAAGTTGCCCTATTGAAGTTCATGAATAAGAGAGGCTAGCTTGAATGACTGAGTTTTGTTTAAGCTATCACAGGTAGATCCATTTCTTTATTGTGGTGATGATGATGGAGGTGATGTTGTTGATGGTGATGATGATTTGCTATTTGCAAGTAGTAAAGCTTTGGAGTTTCTTCCTTCATAAAATATTTGTATTGACTGCTATACATTTCACTCTGTGTGGTTATGTATCTTTTTTCTTTAAGTAATGGGTATATTTGTTGTTTTTGATTTGAGATGATAATCGTATAATACTATTCTCATTTTAATTATACATCTCATACTTGAGTTATTTGAGGCTTAATTGTTTTAAATGATGACTTTTCTTGCCTTCCTTTTGATTAGGTAAATGTTGAGTACTATATATATGTTTTGTTGATAGCCTCAAGTTAACACTGCTTTTTAAGATAAAATCTCTAGAAGCTCTTTGTATAGTCTGGTCTAATTAGGTATAATGTCTGTTCACTCCCAAGATGCTTCCTTCAACCAGAATCCCTAAAAATATTTGAATATACACTGGAGTTATTTAATGATGTGGTTTCTTGGTGGAGACTAACATAAGGATCTCTAGTTAACTAGTAGGTTAACATTACTAGTGCATTTCTTAGGAAATCAGATGAGGCAGTTCTTTGCCTTCTGGTTTACCAGGTACTGGTTTTTTCAAATAAGTTTTTTCAAATGACTATCCTTTTCCCCCTCTTTGGAATCAAATAACTATAGTCTCCCAATTTTATGACGGCAATTTATTTCTGAAAAACCCTTCATGTGGTGATTTTCTCATCAACCCAATAGTTATCATGTCTTTTAATGGAAAATATTTTTTATATGTTCCTAACCTTCACTCTGATAACCATTTGTGCTGAAACACCACCAAACAGACACAGTTACTTCAATATTTAACAAGTATTTTAACACAATTTAGCAAGGCATTTCCCCCTTCATTAATTATTCTATAATATGGCCATTTAACTGTTCTTGTTAAGCTGTTTTGCAGCTGTTACATGCTATACGCTTCCAAGATTGTACTAGCAAACAAAACATATATACGATGCTCAATGTTTATAATATTCAGTTACTAATACAAAAAAAGAAATAAACAAATCAATGAAAGCAATGCCTTTTAGTGGGAATGATGCATAAGATTATTACTGCTATAAACTAGCAAACCACAAGTACACTGGGTGGAGAATTTTATGCAACACAAACCAGCTATAGAACTGAATTAACTAATTCAACAGCATTTATTGAGTAGTTACTATGTATATTGTACTCAGCAACAGTGGCCTCTTCTGCTAGAAGCTTACAGTCTAGTTAAAGAGCAGTTTTTTATTATTTAGCTAGTTTGCCAATATTGTTACTTGTTCAGTTTGTTTACTGCCCTCCTCCCTCCTTCTCTGGTTTTAAGAATTTCAGAGCTTCATAACTTTGGATTTACTCCTAAGTATATTTTCACTAATTCAGTCAGGGTTTTGTGAAATATTGTTTATCCTGAAAATGAATGCAACTTTAGAAAGTGCTTAACTTAATCAGGGCTTATTTATAGATGCCTCCAAGGCATTGTTTTACATATTCCAACAGAGGTATTTGGCCCTTACAACTTTACCATTAAGCTAGGAAATAACTACTTTCAACATTTTCTTATGTAGTCATTGCACGAGTCTTGTGCCATACGCTCTGCTCTCTTTCCTATTAATATGGGTCGAGTGGTGTTGGTCCAGTAATGGACACCTCCTGCTCTTGTGCACCTGATCCCATCCTCTCTCACCTGCTCAAGGACATCCCTTTAGCAATTCTCTCTTCTCTTTCCTGGATCTTCAATTCTCCATCTTTGTTGGGTCTTTCCCCATCAGCATTACAAACATAGTGCTATTTCTCTCAGCCTAATCACACACAGGCACACTGACTGCAGCTACTATACCATTCTCTCCTTTATTTTACAGCTAAACTGCTTGAAAGGGTTGTCCGTCTCCACTGACTCCAATTTCTTGCTTTCCCTTGTCTCTTGAGTGCACTCTACATCAGGCTTTTGCCCCCAACACTATACTAGAACTGCTCTTGTTGAGTTCAATAATGCTTCTACATTACTAAATCCAATGGCCAATTCTCAGTCTTCATCTTGAGCTGTCAACAGCCTCTGACACAGTTGTTCTCTCCAAATCCTTGACACACATTTTTCACTTGTCTTTCAAGGCAACACATTTTCCTGTTTGGGGGGTTTGTCTTTCTTTACTGGACATTCTTTCTGAGTCCAGGTTTTCCTCCTCTTCCCCTCTCTAGCTGCTTAATACTGGAGTGCCCCAGGACTCCGGTTTTGCATCTCTTCCCTTTGATACCTATGTTGGTGGTGACCTCACCCAGCCTCATGGCTTAAATGCCATCTGCTGATGCTGGATTCCCAAATTTACATCTCCAGCCTGGTTCTTACGCCTCAACTCCAAACTTCTACATTCTACTGACTATTTGATAGCTTCACTTGGATGCCTAATGAATATCTCAAATTAACATGTTCATGTTTAGCTTGAGATATTAAACCACTATCTTGCTCCTTCCATATTTTTCCCCATCTCAGTAAACGGGAGCTTCATCCCTTCAAAAGTTGTTCAGGTAAAACAATTCTTAGACTTGTAGTGTTTTTCTCTCATGTTACCCATCTAAACCATCAACAAATCCTTTTGGTTCCACGTTCTGAACATATTTGGAGTCTGATCACTTCTCTGCATTTCCAAAGCTACTACTCTCATTCTTGCCTGGGTGAAGAGTTCAGCCTCACTGAAGTGTGAAGTTAAAGTGGGATGAGCACGTGAGATACTTGAATTTACTGAGTTCTTGGGAAGGATATTGGACTTACCTGGTGATGTCGCACTCCTGCTCAAATGTTCCAATGGCTTCCCATTAATAATAGAGTAGAATCCAGAATTCTTCTTTGGCCTGCAAGACCCTTGAGAATCTGGCCACTTGCTGCTACTCCAACTTTATCTCCTACTTCTCTCCTTCTCGCTCTCTCTGTTTCAGCGGCAGTGCCGTCCTTGTTTTTTCTCCAACATACCAAGCATGTGCCAGCCTTGGGTCTTTGCATTCATTCTTCCCTCAGCCCAGAACACTTTTCCTTCAGATATGTGCATGACTGAAATATCACCTTTTCCAGTGAGGTCTTCTTTGATCCCCCTACTTAAATTGCAGCCTTGCCAATCACTTCCCATCTCTCTTCCCTGATTTACTTTTCTCCATAGCACTTTCTATTATCTTCCTTAATATGTATCTTATTTATGTATTATTTTATTTATTATCTGTCTCCAAGCTACCTCTCCTCCTTTGCCAAATGTGAATGTTCTATGAGAACAGACATGTTTTTGTCTGTTTGTCTTCTGCTCTATTCTCTCTGCCTACAACAGCACTTGGCCCAAGGTAGGCAATCAATAAATTATTGTTGAATGAATGAGTAATCGCTGACTTCTTTCTCTTTTAACTATCTTTACCACACTAGAAAGGTGAAAAAGGCAAAGCTTTGGCTACTTTGTGAATGAAATAAAATATGATTTCTTTTTAACAGAATAAACAAAGAAATAATGGTGATGTTCATTTAATCTACCAAGGAAACTCTTTTTTTGGTAAATACAAGTGAAAGAGGTGAAAGTTGAATTAGTTATAGTTGCAGCCGCTTTCCGATTAGAATTTATGTAAAGGAAATATTTGGTGAAAAATGGGTGAGTTGATACCAAGAAGAGGTATTGAGCTTTTGGTTTATTATCTTGGCGACTCTAGACTGAGGCTATTAAGAGGCCATACTTTGTACCTGGGATGATTTTGCAATCTGAAAATGAAATAAGTATCTAGTTGTCTATGATCTCTTGTTGTTCTTGGAAATGAAAACAACCTTTACTCATGGATTTGATAACGTTGTTAAATACCTGTTATATACTAGATACTGTTCTATTAGATACTGAAGAATCTGCAGGTAACCAAAGAGACAACAATCCCCATCCTCACTGGGCTTATATTTTAATAGGGCGGAGAGGCAAACAATAAAATAAGTATGTAATGTTAGAAAGTGATAAGTACTCTAGAGAAAATAAAGCAGAGAAGCAAGTGTCAGAAGTATTGGTGGGGGGAGGGGTTGAAGTTTTAAACAGGTTGGATGGTCAGGGAATGCCTTGCTGAAAATGGTGACATTTGATTCAAAATCTGAAAGAGTGTGGGAACTCTAAGGACGAGGGTATCTGACTTGTTGAAGAACCAGTGTGCCTGATGCAGAGTGAATGAGACAGAGTGGGGTGAGATGTAGTCTGAGAAGTAACTGTGCCAGGTGGTGAAGGATCTTGTTGGTTAGCCATTGAATGACATTCACTTTTATTTTGAGCAAAGGCATTGCTCTAGTGGCTTGGGCTGCCATAACAAAATCCATAGACTGGGTGGCTTTAACAACAGAATTTTATTTTCTTACAGTTCTGGAGGCTGGAAGTCTGAGATCAGAGTGCCAGTATGGTTGAGTTCTGGTGAGAGCTCTCTTCCTGGTTTGCAGATGTCCACCTTCTTGGTATGTTTTCATGGCATGGCAGAGGGAGACAAAGCAAGCTCTCTGGTGCTTATTCTTATGAGAATACTAATCTCGTCATGAGAGCCCTATTCTTTTGACCTCTTCTAAACCGGAATACCTGCTTCTAAAGGTCCCATCTCCGAATACCATCACATTGGGAGTTAGGGCTTCAATGAATGAACTTTGGGGGATATAATTCAGTCCATAGCAGGACTTATATTTTTTAAGGGATCACATTGGCTGTTTCATGAAGAACAGGTTGTTGGGAGAAGGGGAGTCAAACCCAAAGCATAGATAAGCTATTATATTAATCCGAGAAATTAATACTGTATCGGACCAGAGTCATAGCAGTGGAGTGGTGAGAAATGGGCAGATTCTGAATATTTTGAAGGGAGGATCAACAGAGTTTACTACTTTACAATAGGACTTCAAATGAAGTTTTGATGTCAGTTTCAGCTACAGTTTAGAAAATTGTGACAAGTTTGAAAAACTATGAGGTTTCTTTTCTCCCCCCCTGTGGCTTATTTTTTCTGTGTAGCTACAATGAAAGGGAACAATGTTTTTATGCCTCCTTCTCTTTTTCTTGGTCATTTGAAATTAACATAGCAAGATAAATAATTTGTATTTTCTGTGCTTTCTAGATGGAGCAGCTGTATTTAGAACAAAATTGTGGTTGTAATAATCCTCTTCTGAGAGTGAGTTACTTCCTGCACTGGCCATTGGTCAATCTGGAATTAATTATAGCCAAATTGCTATCCGAAGCCCTAGAGAAAGGGAGGACCATTTCATTAAAGTCTAGGCTGGGGATTACTGCTGACAGAAGCACTGCCAATCAGGCAGTTTTAAAAGAAAGGTGACTTATGCCATAAACTTGAGAGCTAAAATAGCTTATATTGAGATCAGAAGGTTTTTCCAAATAGCTTCATTTCAAGAAACTGAGGGATAGTTATGTAAAGTAAGGTTAAGTATCTAAAAGTCAATTAAGACAAAATGCTCTTAGGAGAGAAAGAGTCAGAATACATTTTTTTTTCTTTTCTTTGTTCCAGTATAATTGTCATAGTGTTCCTTATCCAATTCAGAACTTTTCAGATGTTTCCACTGTAAAGATTTGCCATGATTACTTATTGATTATCATTTCTAAGGTTTAGGAATTCTAAGTGGTAATCATAATCAGGGCATCCCTTTGCCTTTGGCATTAAAGTCTTTTGATCTTATCAGATAATAAAGGGTAATAAACATCCTTGCTGTAAACCATAGAATATCTACTTATAATTTTGTAAGGTGAGAAGCAGATGTGCTATTGTAACCTGAGTGAGGTGTACGTATTTTGTTCACTCCCTTGTCAAATATAGGAGACAAATCCTCAGCAAACCGTATAAAATTCAACTTGGATGGATATTGGGAGATTATTACCAAGTAAAAAGAATGTTAGAAAAAAAATTCTAGCTAATGTAGAAGTGATATAATCATTTGAATGAAGTTTATCACTGATTCACTTTGTTATACAGCAGAAACTAACACCCCATTGTGAAGCAATTATACTCCAATAAAGATGTTAAAAAAAAAAAGCTGAAAAAAAATGGCATTCTCATTAAAAAAGAATCAGCTATTTTTAAAAGTTTTAACATTATGACTTTATCTACCATGACACTGGGGGATCTAGGATTGAGACTAAAACGTTTGAGATTTCAAATGTAAAATGGACTACTGGTCCATCTTTTAGTCTCGAGATTTTTCATTCCTGTCTCTGAGAATTTTGATGCTGCTGCTTATGGACTTTGAAATGTAAAACAGACTGAACTGTGAAACAAACTTTAGTAAGGGAGGTTGCAATATACAAGCAGAGCAAATCCAGTATGGTAGTTGTAAGTGAAGCCTTTAGGGCGTTTAAGCTTTTTAAAGGGTAATTTTGAGAGATGGTGAGTCCCAAATGCCATTTTTCAGTTGGAGGAATTTTAGTGGTTTATAACTTAGATTTATTCTTTATTGGCTTTATTATTTTTCCTTGTGGGTTCTATATTCGTATGGGAAATAATTCATGAGTGACCTAGAGAGTGTCTTCAATAGTATAAAATAGGATGGTTTTAGCTTTTAAATAGTTTAGCAATTCTTTTTATTTTACAGACAGAAAAATAGTCACTAAGCTGTAAAATAATTGGTAGGTTGATAGCATTTAGGATCATTTAGCTTCTTAAGTACATTGAGATATAACCTGTTAATTTTTATTAATACTAATAAGCCAGCTGGTAAATGGTATGAAACTTGATGAGCAAAATTCCTCTCCTGGGCAAAACCAGTAGTCCATGTCTATAGCAGAAATTTGGATATACCCCAAATCATGAATTCTTATTGCTATGGATTGAACTGTATCTCCCCCAAATTCATATGTTGAAGATTTAATTCTCCTTGTGTCTATATTTGGTGACAGGAGGTAATTAAGAGGTAATTGAGGTTAAATGAGGTCATAAGGGTAGAGTCCTAATCCATTAGCTTTGGTGTTTTATAAGAAGAGGAAGAGAGAGAGATCTCTATCTTCCACATGAGGACACAGCGAAAGGTGGGTGTCGACAAGCCAAGAAGAAAGGAAGAGAGCTCTCGCTAGAACCTAACCATGCTGGCAACCTGAACTCAGATTTATAGCTTCCAGAACTGTGAGAAAATGAATTTTTGTTGTTTAACTCACACAGTCTATGGTATTTTGTTATGGCAGCCCAAGCTGTCTAACACTTACGTGCATGGGCTTGAGTCATTTACAACGCTGTTTGCTTAGGCTGAGGTGGGGATGACAAAATAAAGACTGTAGCAACCACTTGAATTATGCAGGCCTTTCCATTACCATTCTATTTTGCTTCAATTACTTTGACTACTTAAGAAGAAATTATTGCTTTACCTTTTAAAGTATCGTTACTTTGCCTCTCCCTCTTATCTGTAGTGAAAAAAATCTGTGATTAGAAAGAATTTTAATCATGTAAAGAAGTCTCCATAATCAATATCATAGTGGTCAGCAAACTTTCCCTGTAAAGGATCGGGTAGAAAATATTTTCAGCTTTGTGAACCATATGCCGCCTTGGCTGCAACTTTTCAACTCTTGCAAGAGAGTGGCAACCATAGACAGCATATAAATTAATAAATATGGCTATGTCCCAGTAAAATGTTACTTACAAAAACATATGGCTGGCCAGATTTGGCCCATAGGCTGCAGTTTGTTGAATCCTATGTTACTCGATAACTTCATTGTTCAACAATGTAAAAATTACAAATCCCTCAAACCTTATTAGAGATCCTTATTAGGGATTTGTTTTTTTCTAGATTTTTAATAAATGCTTAAGAATTAAACTGAATTGGTACATTCAAAATACTTAGTACACTTTGTTCTTCTTAAAGGCATTTGTTTTGATCCTAAGTTTATGAAGAATATATACATTAATGGAATTTAAATTTGTATTAATAAACAATAATTATATACTATATTATTTATACACTATATATCAATTTATTAATATATACCTTTAAAAACTAAATATGGTATATTTGTATACAATTTATTTATTTAGATATACTGATTACATACATATTCACATCTTATATATCACACACTATATTCATATCCTGTATTCACATGAAGGCTATTATATCAAATACCCGTTATAATTTATTTCCCATTGTCACCGAAAATGAGTAATGTCTGGAAACCTTGATTTTGTCAGGATTAAGATGTCCATTTTTCTCTGCAACCTCTAATTTCAAATTAAGAAACGAGATAGTAGAGAATGGCTGAGATTGAGAAGAGGAGAGTTGTGAGATAATTGTCTTAGAGGGTGGGAGAGCAAAATCATAACAGAAATACAGTATGATTGCTGCACAGCAGAGGGGCCCACTTAACTATATGGTCATAAATTTAAAACTTATACCATTAGTAAGTCAGTGCAGGCACAGGATAGGCATAGAATAGTGTGGAGGTTTTGCTGAGTGAGAATGATGGAGAGAGGGCCAAGTAGTTGAAGATAAAAGGAAGGGAATTATTAAATAATTACAGTGATGCCCATATCATCTAACCTGGGTGAAATGGGGACCTAGGATATGAGAGGAGGAGTGGCTGTGAAAATGTGTAGAATTAATAGGTTGGAGATCCCAGAGAGGAGGTTGAAGTATTGTTGAAGCAGAAGAAGTGGTGGAACAAGGCTGTACAGATAGGATGTTACAAACAAGAAGTGGACTGCTTGACACGAAGACCTTTCTGGGTGGTTCAGTTATTGGGAATGACAATGTCCAGCGTATGACTATGGTCTGGATGTGGTCAATGGAAAAGAACACTAGAACTAAGGAGATCAGGGCCTCTCAAGCATTTTGAAGGATTATCCATGTGGGCATTGAGACATGCAAGAAGGATGATGGAAGAGTGATGGAAACAAAGTCAGTGTTTCCTGATCATCAATGAGGCAGCATTTAATGAAATGCGATGCCTGGGAGGCAACAGCAGATGAATTCGGGAAACAGGCGGTATCACTTACTCAAAGCTGGGATTTTAAGGAAGGTGGTATAAGTAGCTTTAAACAAGGATGACACTTCCAGGCTTGTATGTTGTGGAGTGTGAAAGAAAAATCACCCCCATTTGAGAGAGTGTCCTTCAAGATATAGCCAAGTTTCAATTAGAGCTAAAACACTCAGGAAAGAAACAAAGAAACAAAACAAAACACTCAGAAAAGAAATTAAGGAGAATTTGCTAATGATGCCTAGGGATTTCCGGAGGGTAGAATGAAAGAGCTTGGAACAGATGTGAATTTGAATCTGATTAGGGAACGTACACATATAAATATGGCAAAGACTCAAGTTGTTGCGAGATGCCCTGGATGCTTGGGATTGTGATGGTTGAATAGGCTTCATTGTCTATTAAGAAAAGCCAATAATCAAATCTAATTATGACTTTCTTCTCTGTACAGTTTTTTTCTTAGGAAATTTGTTATTCCTAAGAAAAGGAAGAGTTGTGTTGGGAAATGAGAGGGGTAAAAGTCACAAATACATGCTGCTCTGTGGATTTCCTTTAAATCCTGTTGAAAGTGGCATGTTTAGAATCTACCTGTTATCTGAGCTATGAGTCAAATTGCTCAGTGTTCAGAATTTGAGAACTCAGGAAATGTTGTCTTGCCTCATTTATTAGACACTGGTGACTATTAACACATTTAAGTTTAGCACATTAGTAAGGTAGGCCTGAAAATAGTTCATCTTAACATTTCTAAGTCTAGGCAGTTAATTGTCTAAACTAGTATTTCTTAAATTTTGCCACCTTCAGAGCACAAATGGGTAGCGTATACCTAAGCACATTTACACAAGCCAGATGAATTACTAATTGTCATCCCAACCCATTCATTCTCTCCCAGTGAAGCACTGCAGAAAGCAAATGTATGGGAATTGTATCGATATATTAACCCTGGTCCAAACAGAGAAAAGACTTATTAATAGTAAGCTTTAACACTTTCATGAAATTTGTAGTAACAACTTTGTAATACTTGTGACACATTTCACATCTGAGCTCAACAATCTGAGATTCACTGTCTAGGCTCAGTACAAAAAACATGTCAACTATAACACAGCACTATATTGTTAGAAATAAATCAACCACTGTCTAAGAAAGAGGATCAGCCTATTTCCTTTTCTGTAATCATTTATTTGTAGTTTTTTTCATCTCTTATCTTCAGTGACTGATATGTTTGACAACAGATACACAAAATCTGACACTGTCAGAGCAGACCCTCAATTTTGCTATTTGCTAGGTTTAAAAATGTGACAGATTCTGAAACATGAGATGTGTTCCCTGCAATTGACTGTTTGCTTAAGCGCTCTCCTTCCCCACCGTTTCCTTGCTCCCCCTTTCCTTCTCGGGAATAACTGTATCGCAACATGTGGGCCGTGTAGGCATGAGGCTTACTAAGTCACCTCTGACCTTCTGTGAGCTCTAACTTATTTGACATTTGTGATGTTAAACAGGTAAACATTCCCACCATAGAACCCTTGTTTCCCCCACCAAGCCTTGCTCCATCTTCCATCTTCTTCATTTTAACAAATGGAGCCCCAGGTAGAGGGATACTTAGGTAAACTATTGAAGAGTCAGTCTTGATTCTGTCTTCTGTATAGCCTTCATGCAACTCATCAGCAAGTCCTCTAGGCTTCTACCTTCAACATGTATACTGTGTTTTACTCATTCTCCCTATTTCTACTGCGACTCCCTAGTCCACGTCACCATCTTCTTTCTCCTATATTATTGAACAGGCCTCTAAACTACTCTCTCTCTTGCAACTTTTTTGCAACCTTCCCTGCTGCCCGATTCTATTGTCTAAACAACCAAGAGTGAGCTTTTAAAAATATAAATCACATTTACATCAGTCTCTCCCGGTATGACCAGGCCACCTAAGATGGCTATTCTCTTGCTCTCTGTACATCTCCTGCTCGACCAGTCCCTGCTTCACCTACACCGTACTCATATGACTGACCTTCCCTCTTAATCATGGAGCCTAACCAGTAAATGCTTATGTACTTTTACCATGGCTCCAAGTAGTGATTGCTCTAATCTTTAGATCAGAAGGGCTCCACTGTGATAGTTTATCAAAGGGGAAGACATATGCCCAGTGAAGGTCGTTAGCCCAAGGGGCTAGAAGGGACATGCCTCTCTGCTGGTTCACCTGGTTAACTGATGAGCTAACCTGAGGTCAGTTCCCCCTATAACTGGTAGCTCCCTCTCCTGCCCCAGAGGGAAGGCTGCTGCCATGTCCTGCCTGCAGTCTGCCGTCCACGATGGGGTGTCACTCCAAGACCTTCTTTCTTCAGACGTGTAAGATCCCCCACCTATTAAATCATTGATGTCTCTGTTACTGACTGCAGGGCTCTTTCTTCAGTATTAATGCTGGGCAAGTACACGGCTTGCAGGCCTGTGCGGTGCAACCTAACACTCCCTCTGTTGCTTTCCATCAAATTTAGAACAAGTCCTTATGTCAGCCTATGAGGCCCTCCATGATCTGACTCCTGGTTACCTTTCTGACCGAACCCGCCATTGCCTTTGTGCTTATTCCTCTCTGTTTATATGATTTTTTAAATGCTTACTTGAATACACCAGTCTCATTTCGTCCTTTAAATTATTGCTCCTTCAGTCTGAAATGCTTTTTCACTAGTGACATATTTAGGGAATATATTCAAATGCCACCTCCTATCAGAGATAGACATTCCCTGATGATCTTATCAAAAGTAACTACCCATTAGATCCTATCTCCTTGTCCCTCTTTATTTTTCTTTATAGCATGTATATATGCATTGTATTGTATATTTTGCCATTTATATAATAATGTCTACTTATTCAACTGGAAATTTCCTAAGGGCAAGAATTTTATCTTGTTAACCATGTATGATTTCTCAGTGCCTGATGTAAGGGAACAAAACTTGCCACCCCCAAATATGTCTCTTTGTCTTGAGGATTATTTGGGGCTGATTGTTTTTAAAAAACAAAAAGCTCAGGAAGAGCTTTTACCTCCTCCCCTTTACTGCCTAAAAGAATTTAGATAAAGGGCCTGTTCCAGGAAGAGGCACTATCACCATAAATAACTAAAGTATAATATGAGCTAGGTGTGGTAGACCGGGGGAAACTTAGCTATGCCTCTTTGATCAAAGTCCTCTCTGGGTCCTATTGACTTTGCGTGGCCCAGCAAATATGTATTTACTAGCAAACTTTTGTTCACCAAACATTTGCTCTTTTTCATCTTCCTGTAAGTTGCCTTTCTTTCTTTTGAAGTCCCCCCTACCCTCTTCTCCGTCTCTCAGATGGCATAATAAGCTTCAATTGTCTGACTTGTCCTTGGGCCCCATATCCTTATGGAATCACTGAATGCATGTAATTAAAATTTGATTTTCTCCTATTAACCTGTCTAACATCTCTTTAGTTCTTGCACCAGCCAGAAGAACCTAGAAAGGTAGAGGACATTTTTCTTTCCTCCCCCATCCTGACGTACAATAGATGCTCAATAAATATGTACTGGATAAGTGAATTATTGAAATATCAGTGTTTGATTGTAAATTACCCCTAGTTCACTATTTTTTTCTTTTTCTAAGTTTAGACAGTCTCAATTATTTTAAGTCAGCAGAACCCAATTTAAAAATTAAATCTGAAATGGGATAGGGCAGAGTCAAGATGGCAGTGTGGGAAGACACAGAGTTCATGTCTCCCCACAACTAGGGCACCTGCTGGATGCTGGTGGGGTACCCCAACGCCCAAGGAGACAGGAAAAAACCCCAAGCGAGCCAGTAGGATGTGGGCAGACTGACAGGGGAGGAGAAGTGGAGGCCAGACAGGACCGGCGCCCCGAGGGGTGGCTTAGAGGTGCGGAGGGGTTTCCATGCCTGGAGGGACCTTCTGGGGCTCAGATCAGGGGGAGCTGGCCCAGCGTTTCCCCTGCCCAGTCGGCCGGGGAAGTCTGCCTGGCTCTGGAACCGGGTCCTATGCCCTCAGAGGTCCCGTCCAGGCCCAGTTGGGCCTGGGGATATAGGAGGGAGGCCAGGAGAGAACAGAAGAGGCAGGCCGGAGGGGCCCTTCAGGACCAGAGGAGCGGGAAAGGAGTGGAGGGCGTTTGCCTTGCCCAGTCAGGCACGGGGAGCCTGCTGAGCTCCCAGGCCAGTCCCCCATCCTCCAAAGCCCCCTCCAGGCTGAGTGGGTCCTGTGGACATAGAAGGGAGGCCAGAGAGATCAGGAGAGGCAGGTCAGACAGGACCTCCAGGACTAGAGAAGCCAGAGAGGAGCGGAGGGCATTTGCCCCACCTACTCAAACCCAGGAAGCCTGCTGGGCTCCCAGGTGGGGTCCCCCGCCCTCTGAGACCAGAGGCAGGAGGCAGGCCTGGGCCCCTTCTGTTCTGTTGCACCTAAGCCACACCCCCCACATCCCCCAGGGCCTTTTCCAGCCCTGTGGGTCCTAAGCATAGGCCCCACCCACTGCCCAAACCTTGTCCCTGCTTAGGTCCTGCCCTCCACAGCCAAGGCCTTTTCAACCTTTTTTTATTTTTCCTCATCCTCTTTTTTACTATTGTGGTTCCATTTTACCTTCCGATTATTGTTTCATCTATATTTTTATTTTTATATTTTTTCTAACATATCTGTTAGTTTCCTAGTCTAATTTTATTTTTTACTTTGTTATTGTTCTCCATTTTTTTTTTGCTGCGCCACGCGGATTGTATGATCTTGCTTCACAAGCCAGGGGTTGGGCCAAAGCTCCTGTGGTAGGAGCTCTGAGTGCAAACCACTGGACTAAGAACCTCAGACCCCAGGGAATATTCATCGGAGTGAGGTCTCCAGGAAGTCCTCATCTCAGCATCAAGACCCAGCCCTACCCAACAGCCTACAAACTCCAGTGTTGGAAGCCTCAGGCCGAACAACCAGTAAGACAGGAACACAATCCCACTCATGAAAAAAAAGAAAAAGAAAAAAAAAAAAGAGACGGCAAAAAAAATGTCACAGATGAAGGAGCAAGGTAAAAACCTACAAGACCAAATAAATAAAGAGGAAATAGGCAATCTACCTGAAAAAGAATTCAGAGTAATCATAGTAAAGATGATCCAGAATCTTGGAAATAGAATGGAGGCATGGATTGAGAACATACACGAAATGTTTAACAAAGATCTAGAAGAACTGAAGAACAAACAGAGATGAACAACACAATAACTGAAATGAAAAATACACTAAAAGGAATCAAAAACAGAATAACTGAGGCAGAAGAAAGAATAAGTGAGCTGGAAGACAAAATGGTGGAAATAACTGCCGAGGAGCAGAATAAAGAAAAAAGAATGAAAAGAATTGAAGACAATCTCAGAGACCTCTGGGACAACATGAAACACACCAACATCGAATTATAGGGGTCCTAGAAGAAGAAGAGAAAAAGAAAGAGTCTGAGAAAATATTCGAAGAGATTATAGTGGAAAACTTCCCTAACATGGGAAAGGAAATAGTCACCCAAATCCAGGAAGCACAGAGAGTCCCATACAGGATAAACCGTAGGAGAAACACACCAAGACACATATTAATCAAACTAACAAAAATTAAATTTAAAGAAAAAATATTAAAAGCAGCAAGGGAAAAACAAAAAATAACATACAAAGGAATCCCCATAAGGTTATCAGCTGATTTTTCAGCAGAAACTCTGCAGGCCAGAAGCGAGTGACAGGATATACTTAAAGTGATGAAAGGGAAAAACCTACAACCAAGATTACTCTACCCAGCAAGGATCTCATTCAGATTCAATGGAGAAATCAAAAGCTTTCCAGACTAGCAAAAGCTAAGAGAATTCAGCATCACCAAACCAGCTTTACAACTAAAGCTAAAGAAACTTCTCTAGGTGGGAAACACAAGAGAAGAAAAAGACCCACAAAAACAAACCCAAAACAATTAAGAAGATGGTAATAGGAACACACATATTGATAATAAACTCGAATGTAAATGGATTAAATGCCCCAACCAAAAGACACAGACTGGCTGAATGGATACAAAACAAGAGCCATATATATGCTGTCTACAAGAGACCCACTTCAGACCTAGGGACACATAGGGACTGAAAATGAAGGGATGGAAAAAGATACTCCATGCAAATGGAAATCAAAAGAAAGCTGGAGTAACAATGCTTGTATCAGATAAAATAGACTAATAAAGATGGTTATGAGAGATAAGGAAGCACACTACATATTGATCAAGGGATCAATCCAAGAAGATGATATAACAATTATAAATGTTTATGCACCCAACATAGGAGCAACTCAATACATAAGGCAAATGCTAACAACCATGAAGGGGGAAATCAACAGTAATGCAATAATAGTAGGGGACTTTAACACCCCACTTACACCAATGGACAGATCATCCAAACAGAAAACAAATAAGGAAACACAAGCTTTAAATGACACAATAGACCAGATTTAATTGATATTTATAGAACATTCCACCCAAAAGTGGAAGAATGCACTTTCTTCTCAAGTGCACATGGAACATTCTCCAGGATAGATCACATCTTGGGTCACAAATCAAGCCTCGGAAAATTTAAGAAAATTAAAATCATATCAAGTATGTTTTCTGACCACAGCGCTATGAGATTGGAAATCAATTACAGGAAAAACATTGTAAAACCCACAAATACGTGGAGGCTAAACAGTGCACTACTAAATAACCAAGAGATCACTGAAGAAATCAAAGAAGAAATTAAAAAATACATAGAAACAAATGACAATGAAAACACAACCACCCAAAACCTATGGGAAGAAGCAAAAGCAGTTCTAAGAGGGAAGTTTATAGCAATTCAGTCTCACCTCAAGAAACAAGAAAAATCTCAAATAAAAAAATCTAACCCTGGGGCTTCCCTGGTGGCACAGTGGTTGGGAATCTGCCTGCTAATGCAGGGGACACAGGTTCGAGCCCTGGTCTGGGAGGATCCCACATGCCGTGGAGCAACTAGACCCGTGAGCCACAACTACTGAGCCAGCGCGTCTGGAGCCTGTGCTCCGCAACAAGAGAGGCCGCCATAGTGAGAGGCCCATGCACCACGATGAAGAGTGGCCCCTGCTTGCCACAACTAGAGAAACCCCTCACACAGAAACGAAGACCCAACACAGCCAAAAATAAAATAAATAAATTAATAAACTTCTACCCCCAATATCTTCTTAAAAAAAAAAAAAAATCTAACCCTACACCTAAGGCAACTAGAGAAAGAAGAACAAAGAAAACCCAAAGTCAGTAGAAGGAAAGAAATCATAAAGATCAGAGCAGAAATAAGTGAAATAAAAACGAAGAAAACAATAGCAAAGATCAATAAAACTACAAGTTGGTTCTTTGGGAAGATAAACAAAACTGATAAACCCTTAGCAAGACTCATCAAGGAAAAAAAGGGAGAGGATGCAAATCAATAAAATTAGAAGTGACAACCACGAAGAAATGGACAAATTCTTGGAAAGGTACAATTTTTCAAGACTGAAGCAGGAAGAATTAGAAAATATAAACAGACCTATCACAAGTAATGAAATTGAAACTGTAATTAAAAATCTTCCAACAAAGAGAAGTCCAGGACCAGATGGCTTCACAGGCAAATTCTATGAAACCTTTAGAGAAGAGCTAACACTGATCCTCTCAAACTCTTCCAAAGAATTGCAGAGGGAGGAACACTCCCAAATTCATTCTATGAAGCCACCATCACCCTGATACCAAAACCAGAAGAAGATATCCCCCCAAAAAGAAAATTACAGAGCAATATCACTGATGAACATAGATGCAAAAATCCTGAACAACATACTAACAAACAGAATCCACCAACATATTAAAAGGATCATACACCATGATCAAGTGGTATTTATCCCTGGGGTGCAAGGATTCTTCAATATATGCCAATCAATCAATGTGATACACCATATTAACAAATTGAGGAATAAAAGGCATATGACCATCTTGATAGAGGCAGAACAAGCTTTTCACAAAATTCAACACCCACTTATGATAAAGACTCTCCAGAAAATGGGCATAGAGGGAACCTACCTCAACATAATGAAGGCCATATATGACAAACCCACAGCAAACATCATACTCAATGGTGAAAAACTGAAAGCATTTCCACAAAGATCAGGAACAAGACAAGGATGTCCACTCTTGCCACTCTTATTCAACATAGTCTTGGAAGTCCTAGCCATGGCAATCAGAGAAGAAAAAGAAATAAAAGGAATCCCAACTGGAAAAGAAGAAGCAAAACTGTCACTGTTTGCAGATGATATGACACTATGCATACAAAATCCTAAAGATGCCACCAGAAAACTACTAGAACTAATCAGTGAATTTGGTAAGGTTGCAGGATACGAAATTAATGCACAGAAATCGCTGGCATTCCTATACACTAACAGGAAAGATCAGAAAGAGAAATTAAAGAAATTGTGTAAATGGTAAATGTGTCCCATTTACCATTGCAAGAAAAAGAATAAAATACCTAGGAATAAACCGACCTAGGGAGGCGAAAGACTTGTACTCAGAAAGCTGTAAAACACTGATGAAAGGAATCAAAGATGACATAAACAGATGGAGAAATATACCATGTTCTTGGACTGGAGGAATCAATATTGTGAAAATGACTATACTACCCAAAGCAGTCTACAGATTCAATGCAATCCCTATCAAGCTAGCAATGGCATTTTTCACAGAATTAGAACAAAAAATTTTACAATTCGTATGGAAACAAAAAAGACCCCAAATAGCCAAAGCAATCTTGAGAAAGAAAAATGGAGCTGGAGGAATCAGGCTCCCTGACTTCAGACTATACTACAAAGCTGCAGTAATCAAGACAGTATGGTACTGGCACAGAAACAGAAATATAGATCAATGGAACAGGATAGAAATCCCAGAGATAAACCCACACACATATGGTCACCTTATATTTGATAAAGGAGACAAGAATATACAATGGAGAAAAGACAGCCTCTTCAACAAGTGATGCTGGGAAAACTGGACAGCTACATGTAAAAGAATGAAATTAGAACACTTCCAAACATCATACACAAAAATAAACTCAAAATGGATTAAAGACCTAAATGTAAGACCGGACACTAGAAAACTCTTAGAGGAAAACATAGGAGAACACTCTATGACATAAATCACAGCAAGATCCTTTTTGGTCCACCTCCTAGAGTAATGAAAATAAAAACAAAAATAAACAAATGGGACCTAATGAAACTTAAAAGCTTTTGCACAGCAAAGGAAACCATAAATAAGACAAAAAGCCAACCCTCAGAATGGGAGAAAATATTTGCAAATGAAACAACAGACAAAGGATTAATCTCCAAAATATACAAACACCTCATGGAACTCAATGTCAAAAAAATGAACAACCCAATCCAGAAATGGGCAGAAGACCTGAATAGACATTTCACCAAAGAAGACATACAGATGGTCAAGAGGCACATGAAAAGATGCTCAACATCACTAATTAGAGAAATTCAAATCAAAACTACAATGAGGTATCACCTCACACCAGTCAGTATGGCCATTATCAAAAAATCTAGAAACAATAAATGCTGGAGAGGGTGTGGAGAAAAGGGAACCCTCTTGCACTGTTGCTGGGAATGTACATTGATACAGCCACTATGGAGAACAGTATGGAGGTTCCTTAAAAAACTAAAAATAGAACTAACATATGACCCAGCAATCCCACTACCGGGCATATACCCTGAGAAAACCATAATTCAAAAAGAGACATGCACCACAATTTCACTGCAGCACTATTTATAATGGCCAGGACAAGGAAGTAACCTAAGTGTCCATCGACAGATGAATGGATAAAGAAGATGTGGCACATGTATACAATGGAATATTACTCAGCTATAAAAGGAAATGAAATTGAGATATTTGTAGTGAGGTGAATGGACCCAGAGTCTGTCATACAGAGTGAAGTAAGTCAGAAAGAGAAAAACAAATACCATATGCTAATGCATATATATATGGAATGTAAAAAAAAAAAAAAAAAAAAAAAAAAAGGTACTGATGAGCCTAGTGGCAGGGCAGGAATAAAGATGTAGACATAGAGCATGGACTTGAGGACACGGGGGGAGGGGGAAGCTGGAGCGAAGTGAGAGTAGCATTGACATATATACACTACCAAATGTAAAATAGATAGCTAGTGGGAAGCAGCCGCATAGCACAGGGAGATCAGCTCTGATGCGCTCTGTGACCACCTAGAGGGGTGGGATAGGGAGGGTGGAAGGGAGGCTCAAGAAGGAGGGGATATGGGGATATATGTATGCATACGGCTGATTCACTTTGTTGTACAACAAAAACTAACACAGTATTATGAAGCAATTATACTCCAATAAAGATCTAGTAAAAAAATTAAATCTTATTTGAGCTCCAGTGTAGACAAAAAAATGCAAGCAGAACTTGTTAATGGAGTGGGGGATTGGTGGGGTATCCTTCACTCACCCCTTTCTTCAAGAGGTGCAAATTGAAGTATTACATACTTAATAGAAACATTTTACCAGTCCAGATTTGAGCTGTTTCCAAATTAATAGAAAAATTAAACTCCAAGTATTACCTGAAGACCAGTGTTAGAAAAATCTTCACAGGGTGGCTGAGGAGAATCTCCTAAACATTAGATCATGAAATTCAGTTTTTAAGAGAAGAATATCTAATTCTTGTTAAGAAACCATTTTATCCAGCAGGTGGGTCAAATTCTAATTTCTGGAATAATCCTATGTGGAACTTGATAATTGTTTGCTTATTTAATAATGATAATAATTATAAACCACACCTTTGCTGCTTAATAAAATAAAAGAAATAGGGATGATTTATTTATTGTATTATTCACATAGGAACATAAATGTCAAAGCTGTGAGTTACTAACAGTTTTTTTAAATCATGAGAACCACTATAATTCATGGCAAAAGCTAAAATTTGCAAGTAGGAAGTTCAAATTAAATCCAGTTTGTAATTGACAAGACATATCAACTGCAAAAATAACTTCTTTTCAGTGGATTTTAGAGGACTCCTGCACAAGTTTAATTTTTTAAAAAAATTCTTTTTATTCTTTATTAAAGTGTAGTCATTCTTATGACTTTGAAAACAAACTACTTTTTTAAAAAAGAGTGAACTTTCAATGATATATGACTGACACACTTCTAGGTTCTTTACTGTCTCTGTATCTCAATTGTCTGTGGTCTATTTTAAAATGTAGATGAATAAGCTATCGAGGGAGAAAATTGAGTGCAATGATTTCAGTTTTAATTTCTCACTCAACCACTAACTCACTCTTTAATCTTGGGCAAAATCTCTCTGGACCTCAGTTTTTAAATTTAATAAACGGGAATCTTATTGTTTGCCATCTTCATTTTTTGTTAGCATATTAACAGATGAATATCAAGCCTTTTGAGTCAGAAAGTGACTTATTTGGTGAATATAGATGAGAGACCTATGGAAGTATGTTAAATTCTTCTGCTCAATTAAGCAGATATGTCTTCCTGTGTATTAGTAAAATGAGTCATTTTAAATAGTGAAAATTGACTTATAGGACACTGTAGCAGAAAGTATTTTGCAAGGTGTTTAAGTTTATTGGTATTAAAGTAATTTCCTGGTTTTTGAGAGTTTTTCCATGGCAATGTAGAAAACTAGTTATTGATATTAATTGCTTCTGGTATGAGTAATTGTTTTTTTCCCAAAGGAGAGATACATGTTAGACTACACATATATTGATTTAGTATGGAGGTGTAAGCAAAATCAGATTTCACATATTGACAAATAAAAACTCTCAGGATAAATGTGTTTGTTATACACTTCAGCAGCTAGGCACCTCAGGAGCTTCCATTTAACAAGTATTGCATATTATCAAACCTTGGGGGAGTGAGGATTTGGCAGAGATACTGGCAAAGATGTCTTTCAAGTTATTACTTTATATTTCTAAGTAACTTAAAAGTAAATCACAGCCCTTGCTTATAGTGACGACTTTAAGTAAACCATATCAGGACCGGATTATAGATTATGTATATTTTGTTAGATCACATGTTTGATTTCACTGTATATTGTATGTTATTCAGATTTGAGGGAATAAAAAAGTCTTAATTAAGGAAGCTATGATTACTGAAACATTTTGCATGTTGAGTAATGTTCTCTTGAATCTTACCTAGAGCATTTTATGTCTTTATTTGAAGAAAGTAATTTTCAATTAGAGAAGGAGAACATTAATGGACTAAAATAATTTCTATCTTGAATTATTATATTTTGTATACAGTTAAGATAATCTGCTGAGAATATTTAGGCGATTTTTAAAGGTAAGATATTTTAGGAAGTTTCTACTCAGTCACTTTTTTCTTTTTTTGTAGGCATACCACTATTTTTCAGCTTCACTTTGTTATAAATGACATATATTCTAGGGAAAAAGTTAACATTCAGAGAATACATCGTAGCCTTTTTAGTTTTTATTTTTAAGTGATATTATTTTTTAAGTGACTTTTGGCTTTTGGGGGGGTTGTCATTTTTTAAGGCAGACCTCCATGACAGTTATAATTTTTCCAATGTATCATTAGGAAATTAATACATACCTAATACTAAGGACAGCAAAAGTGATAGCTGACATTCACTGAGGTCTTACTATATATGAGGCATTTACTAAGCATTTTACATCTATTTTCTCACTGAATTCTGATCTCCTTGTGTGGTTAGTATTACCATTATTGTTGCCAAAATTCGGCCTCTGTGTACCGGGGCCGGATTAAATCTTGGAGACAGAGTTTTGGGTGAAGTAGAGAGAAATAGTTTTATTGCTTTGCCAGGCAAAGGGGGCCACATCGGGCTAATGCCCTCAAGACTGTGTGCCTGCCCTGGAGGGGGTAGTGAGGACTCTTACAGTGTTCAAAGAGCAGGGCGTGGTCGGCTCGTGGACATTCTTCTGATTGGTCGGTGGTGAGGTAATGGAGAGTCAGCATCAACAGTCTTCTGGTTCCAAACAGTCTGGGGTCTATGTGCTTGTGGACAGCATACAGTTAACTTCTTCCACCTGCTGGGGGGTTCAGTATCTGCAAAATAGCCCAAAAAATATGGCTTAGAATATTATCTATAGTCCTTGAGGAAGAACTAAATGTCCTTGACTTTGTTTAATGGCCAAAGTATTATTATTTTGTCTTGCTTGACTGTTTTCCTTTCTTTCTGCATTTTCTCACTTCTCTGATTAAATTTATTCTTTGACTAAAGTTTTTCTACAGACGAAAAGCAGGTGGAGGACATGGGTGGAGGTCTATTCTGGGAAGGCCTCATAGGGTTCTCCTCGATTACATTATCCTTATTTTACAGAAGGGAAAACTGAGCCTTGAAAAGGTTTAGTGGCTAGAGTCACTGTGGTACTGTGATTTATAATAAGAAATATATATTTGGTCCTTGTACCTTTCTGACACAAAGCTCCTAAAACCCTTAGGATTCCCTAAGTGTTGAGAGCGATAAAATGTCTTTTGTTATGTTAATAAGGTGACTTCTAGCTGGCACCTAGGGATGGGGGCTGCTTGCCAGACAACCAACCCAGTGATTAGAGGGTTGAACTTTCAGTCCTACCCCTTGACCTTTGAGGGGAAGGGAGGAAGGGGGAGGGGAGAGGACCTGGAGGTTGAATCAATTACCAGTGGTCAGTAATTTAATCAATCATGCCTATGTAATGAAGCCTCCATAAAACCCAACAAGGACATGGTTTGGAGACATCTGGATTGGTGAACATGTGGAGATGGGGGAGAGTGGCTCACGTGCAGAGGGGATGGAAACTCTGTGCCCTTTCCCCATGCCTTACCCTGTGCATCTCTTCCATATGGCTGTTCCTGAGTTATATCCTTTTATAATAAACCCATGATCTAGTAAGTAAAATGTTTCTCTGAGTTCTGTGAGCTGCTCTAGCAAATGAATCAAACTTGAGGAGGGTGTCCTTGGAACCTAGCCAGCTGGTCAGAGGTAGAGGTAACAACCCTCATTTAGGATTGACACCTCTGAAGTGGGGTGGGGGCTGTGCGGTGGCGGCGGGGAGCAGTCTTGTAAGTCTGAACCTTTAACCTGGAGAATCTGGTGCTATCTCTGGGTATATAGTGTTGGAATTAGGTTGAATTGTAGGACACTCAGCTGGTGTCCTAGAGCAGGGGTCCCCAACCCCTGGGCTGCGGACTGTTACTGGTCCTCAGCCTGTTAGGAACTGGGCTGCATAGCAGGACATGAGTGGCGGGCGGGCGAGTGAGTGAGGCTTCATCTGCCGCTCCCTGTCGCTCCCCATCGCTCGCATTACCGCCTGAACCATCTCCCCTGCTTCCGCCGGTCCATGGAAAAATTGTCTTCCATGAAACCCGTCCCTGGTGCCAAAAAGGTTGGGGACCTCCGTACTAGAGAACTCCTACTTGGTGTAGGAACCTTCTCCACCATCACTGGCACTGGTACCAAAACCTATTTAGTCACATTCACAGCAAGTGGAAGTGGCATGCTCTAGAGACTGCAGCTGACCATTACACATAGAAATTGAGGTTTTCCTTTAAACTGGCAAATGGCAATTTAAATATAAGAAAAGTTTAAGATCACGTTCACATTAACAACAGATTTTATCAAAGCAGTAGTAATATCATTAATAAGAAAGCTTTGGGGCTTCCCTGGTGGCGCAGTGGTTGAGAGTCTGCCTGCCGATGCAGGGGACACGGGTTCGTACCCCGGTCTGGGAAGATCCCACATGCCGCGGAACGGCTGGGCCCGTGAGCCATGGCCGCTGAGCCTGCGTGTCCGGAGCCTGTGCTCCTCAACGGGAGAGGACACAGCAGTGAGAAGCCCGCGTACCGCAAAAAAAAAAAAAAAAAAAAATCTTTGAATCTGTATTCGGTGTCATTTAATAATCTACTTGAATCATTTTATGTGTTATCTTAAAATAAACTTGACAAGTGCTCTTAAAGTTCAGTTGAAAGAATAGAAATAGATGAGCAAGAATGGACCACAGACATTTGGGAAGAGAATAGTAATGGCTGGGGCTGAGGAGAGCTTTCCTTTCTGGATGTGGATGAAAAGCTGCTAAGTGGAATTGTTGGCCTGAGATAAGTAACACTTTTTTTCTTTGTTTCACTATTTTGGTTAAGATGGTTACATTTACTTATTTTCTTGACTGAATTCTATTATACTTATCTTTTAATGAGATTTCCTTATTGCTTCCCAAATAAATCTGTATTAGTTTGCTAGGGCTACTGTAACAGTACCACAAACTGGGGTGGCTTAAACAAAAGAAATTTTCTTGTCTCACAGCTCTGGAGGCTAGAAGTTCCAGATCAAGGTGTAGGCAGGTTTGGTTCCTTCTGAGGGTTGTGAGGGCGAATCTGTTTCGTGCCTGTCTCCTAGCCTCTGGTGGTTTGCTGGCAATCCATGGTGTTCGTTGGCATGTTAGGAACATCATCCTGATCACTGCCTTTGTCCTCACATGACATTCTCGGCATGTGCACGTCTTCCTTCTGCATGGGTCTGTCTCTGTGTACAGATTTCCTCCTTTTTAAGGAGATCAGTCATATTGAACTCGGGCTCCCCTAATAGCTTCATCTTGAGCTGATCATCTGCAAAGAACCTATTTCCAAATACGGTCACATTCACAAGTACTAGGGGTTGGGATTTCAACATTTCTTTTAGGGGACACAATTCATCCCGTCACACTGTCCCATTCTAGCTTTGACGATGCTACATTTCCTATGAAGGATCTCCACTGACATTCAGCAGGACACAGTTTCATCCTTCACTTCCTAAGGTACGAGGTGATTAGTACACTTGGGGAGGCTGTCTGATTCAGTGGCAGGGTGGAGGTTCAAGGTGCCTACAGTCTGCCTTGCAGCTGAGAAACAGTTGTAAGCTGATGATGGCTTCTTCACAAACCTCCCTCTGCTTCATCCAACCTCATTATTTTGCCAGTTTTTACCTTTTCATTTGTTGGTTCTGGTATAAGATCATATGCTCAGTTTACTTAAGTCCAGAAACAGCTGGTGCCTATGATGGGAGAACAGAAGTAAGTAATATGTAATCACCCCAGACACCTCTCCCCCAACATACCATCTTCTCTCAGAAACCTGAAAATCCAGTGATATAGCAAATAAACACATGATACGGAATGTGGCAAATACTAAGATAAAAGTTTGTTTAGATAGTTGTGAGAGCAGAGAAAAGAGAGGCACTTTCTTGAAGACATGATGAGATGATGACTGAGCTGAGTCTTGAAGAATGAAGGGGAAGTCAAGAATAGGAAGGACATTCAGGTAGACAAAATAATAAAAGCAGACTGAATTATCCTGTTCTCAGCCTTCTTTTCATTCAGTGCACCTTTGCATTGTTTGCTGTGTAGCATATATGATATTATTTTGTTCTCATAGCAACCTGGTGAGACAAATCCTAATAGTTTCCAATGATGAAACTGAGAGATTAAAAACTTGCCCAGGGTCACTGAGTTCAATCCCAAGTTAGAACCTAAATATTCTTACTTGCCTTAAAGGAAAGATAGATTTTAAAATAAGGTCCCAGACTGGATTCCCAGGTGCCTGGATTGGACACAGGAGTAGGATAGACCGTATCCAAAGATGGCAGAGTTTCAAGCTGAAGGGTAATCTAGATTCTGGAATGAAGCCAACATTGAATTTCAGCTAGGAAGTCCAAGTTGGACTTCCATTTGCAGAAGATAGCCAGGAAAGTAGAACCCAATAGGACAGAAACCAGAGTTACCAGAACAGATCTTGGGGGCTTGGAGTGGAGTGAAGGAGGTAGGTCCTAGTTGAAGTTGGTTTGAGCAGGCATTTCTGATTTTGACTATGGGTAGAAAGGAAAATATTAAGGAGATGAAGTTGACTCATACTTGATTTCTATGCTATTTATAGCTAAGCAGGATGCACACAAACGTGTGTGTGTATGTGTGTGTGTTTCTGTAGTATCTGTACTCAGTGTGTTGTACTATCTATGTGCCAGACTACCTGGGTTAAGTCTTAGCTCTGCCATTTCCTAGATAGGTGACCATGGGCAACTTAGTTATTCTGTCAGTGCTTCTGTTTTCTTGTCTGTAAAATAAGGATAATAATAGCATCTATATGTAAAACACATAGATCTGTGCCTAGTATACAGTAACTTCTCAATTAACAGTAGATGATAAATTCTTCAAGGAGATTGTAACGAGGGAGACAGATCTAAGTAAAGATATTTAGAGTAGAATCTTAATGGCCATTTGTTGAGTGCCCCCTATGTTTAAGGCATGTGCTAGGAACATTTAGGAGTTATCCCGTTTCATCCTTAAGATATCACTAGTTCTTTTTTACAGAAGACAGTACTGAGACAAAGAGAACAATATATGAGTATAGATGGTAGAACATTATCCCAGGACACTCTAATGACTCTATCTGGAGGTAGGTATGGGGGGAGGTCATGGAACACCTCATGGAGGTGTTAATTTTTTATCTACTGACTTGAAAATATTGTATATAACTTGTCTGTTTTTGTTCATTCAAAATGATCTCTACATAGATCAGAACTCTAGTTGCTATTGTTTGAGATGTCTCTATTCTCTTCAGTGGTCCTCTTTCATGATTTGATTTGGTTCTCTAGTTGTACATTGGTCTGTCGTATCTCTAATACTCAGTTAATTCCTAATTATACTTTTCCCCAAAGTCATCTCCTATCTTAAGCCTACCTCGCTGAAGTATACTGTTATTTTTCTTTTTCTCTGCTGCATCTGTTCTCCATGTGTGCTTGGACCACAGAAGGGAAAATAAAAAACAAACCAAAGAAACAAAACACTCACTTGGCTAATTCACAGAGGTTTTATGCAGATTCATTCAAAGCCTCACACAAAGTCCTTTGTGATGTTTCTAAAAGGGTGAATGCGCTTGGTCAGTGTAAAGGAAAACATAACATTTCATGAGGATTATATTTGCAAGCAAGTTGGCAGTCTTGCAGATATGGTGCAGTTACTGAGGGCAACATTTTGGGGTATAAACATCAGATAGTTGGTCAGTGTCTTTGTCTTTAATTCATATCACTATTACCTTTGCAGGAACCTTTGCTTTGTAAGACTTGCCAACTGCAGCAGCTCTTTTTTTGTCTCATTAACTCCTCTCAATATTCAAACATTACTTTGCTTACTGGCCCATAGCACTTTCACTTCTCTCCTGCTTAAAAAAAAAAAAAAAAGAAAGAAGCTTAAGTAAGTTACTTGGCTGTTTCACTAGAAAGCTTTCAGGGATGCAGGACTCTGAAGGCTTCTGTATAAAATAATGTGTAATATTATTTCAAATACTGTGTTTACAGAGCTCATACCGCTAAGGATTAAAGGAATGTGCTGTGACAAATCTGATTCTGAGTAGGATTGCCTTCCCTAAAATAGATCAGTCGCATTCAAGTAGAACTTTTGATTTATGAGAATTAGGGCTTCTCAGGGCATTGTATAGTGCTCTGTATAATGACAACAGATTGTTGTTTCCACTGAGACTCCCAGTGGAATCCAGCAAAGATCTCTCCGTTTGCAATATCATTGCTTCTGAGCAGGGACCAGGATATTCAGGCTTCTTCTCAAGTGAGAGGCACACAGCTTTTAGAGGAAATAGAATTTTTACTGGTAGATGTTGGTTGCCCTAATAAGAAATGAGTGGAGGCATACCTGGATGTTTTTGGTGAGGGTGAATTTTTTTCCTCCTGAAGGAAACTTTAACGTAACTACTTCTCCTAAGTATTATTGAAACAGATTTTGCTATTTTAGAGAGTTCTAAAGTTCTCCCTCCTACTTCTTCTTTGTGAGATGCATATTTATTGCTTTCATTTTTTTTTCTACCAGAATTTGGATTTTTTCCATCAATTAACAATTTTGAAATTCTAAAAAGCCATTCAGTTGACTATATCAAGTAGTTTTACTTATCTTAAAAAATTATTAAAGAAATGGTTCAAATAGGTATGAGACTTTTCACTATAAGCACCACACAGATAGATCATGTCTACATGTGGGGTTAATAATTTTCAAAAATTTTGATAATTTGTTTTTGATTATAAAACAATGATATCAAAGTGTACAGAATGTCCCATTTTTGATTGAGGTGTCATTAAAATCATATATAGAAGGATGCCAGGTAGGAGTAAGATGGTTCATTTTTCGTGCAGAGAATGAATGATAAGCTGCTCCATGACACTTGGATCCCTCATCAAGGCCTTAAAGAGTCGGGAAGGACAGGGGGAATGAATTGCCAAAGATATTTCTTTTAGAGAGCTGTTGTGCTGTCTTGAGTCTCCATTCTACTGACTTTAGGAGAAGGATGGTCTGTTCCCTCCCCCTCAAAGCTGGTTTGGGAAGACTTAAGTGAGGCAACCTATAACTCTAAATGTGTTTTCTACAGTTGGAAACCATAGAGGACTTATGTTTTCTTACATGTGAGAAAAACTAAAGCAGATCTAAGACTGAGGTCTGCCTCCTGCCTGAGAAATCTGGAGATGATAAAAGTTGACACATTGCTTTTTGACAAAGAGCGCTGATGTGTTTTGATTGACTTGTACTTGCAGAGTTTGTCAGGGCACATTTCCCATAGACTGAATATGGGCTACACAGGAGAAAAGTGGTATGGAATCACCTGAGGATTTATCCAAAGGTTATCGTCAGAGACAAGAGTCTGGAAATGTACCATTAATAGCCAGGGCTTAAGGAAACCATCTCAAATGACCATCAGGAATAGAATCACATGTGCCCTGCAGGAATCATCCTCTAAGTCCACAAAGTACCTCATCAAAAGTCAGCTTTCATTATTTGGCAGGTCAGAGAGCACAAAGCCACTCATCCAAGTAAGTACATTTTTGTTCCCTTAACTCATGTACCTCAATCCCTTGACTCAATCTCTTGATTGCCACACACAACTTTAATCCAGGAGACAGGCTAATTAGCAGCTAGTGAAAGGGGAAGACATTGCATATAGAGAAGTACAACAGAGTAGAATAGAAAAGGGATCAAATGGGAGAGAAATTGAGTAGAGAGTGTGGAGTAGAATAGCAAAGAGATCCTTTCAATACAGCAGACTCCAGACCAAAGCAGGCTAAAGTTAATGAGGGTGGGTGGGCGGAAGTGAAACAATTTAACGCTAATTGAGGCTTAAAACTTATTGTTGTCCAGGGCTGGATGTCCAAAACATGAGACCTATTGTGATTTTTATCTAGGATGAGAAATATTCATTCCACTAAATAAAGTATAAAATGAAGGTGGGAGACAAATATTATTTGTGTTTTGTTTGCAATGAATATGTTTCTGTTACAAAAACATCAATGAAATATTAAATAATTTTAAATAAAGATACATCTTGGAATTTCCCTTTTTGGAAACAAGATGAGATAGATTATTTGGACCAACATTTGCAGTGGAATAATAACAACTAAAAATGCTCCATAAAATAGAAAACAAATTTTTTTAAGCACCAAAGATCTAAAAAGACAGTAAAGATCAACCAAATTAAAATATAAATAAAAGCTGGAACCAGAAGGTTAAGAGGATCATTGAATCCCCCACTTTTCTCTGAGGAAGTTTGCCAAATGAGTTAAATTCAAGTGAAAATAGGATAGCATGGACAGGAAACAAACCCGGGACCCACTCTAGGTGGAGAGTCTAAAAGATAGCACTCCTCTTATAGAGTTGGGAACACCAAGAAATGTGGGAGGAGTAAAGGTAAACTGGCCTCATTCTTCCAGTACAGGTCTGTAAGGAAGATCATCTTGATGCTCTCCAAAGCAGACGTGGAAACGCTTAGAGAGGTTATAACCACAATCTGGTTCTCATGTGTATTTGAAACCCAAATTTACATATGTTGATGGCTCCCCAAAATCTGAATTCTGTTTAATTGCTTCTGAACTGGGGGTATCCTTAAGGACCTGATAGAAGGAAATTAAAAGCTTTTCTGCAGAAAGTTATCTTCATGTTAGCCTCAAAGAGTATCTATGAATATTTTTCTAAGGAAAATTACTCAGTAGCACTTACTAGCAATCACAGAAGGAAATAAGGTATCAACAGCAAGAACCAACTAACAAAACATAAAACAAAAACAAATGTGCAAATACTATAGTTACAAGTTATAAAACAGTCATGCTAACAATGTTCAAAGAAATAAAAATGTCTCTGAAGTTAGAGCATTCTAAACATACCCTAGCATATTTGAAAAGGAAACAAATATATGTTTTAGAAATGAGAAATCCAATAATTGAAATTAAAAACTCAATGAATCAGTCAGAATAATTATCCAGAAAATCAGTCAGAATAACTTTCCAGAATTTAGCTTGAAGAGGCAAAGAAAAAAAAATGTATATATGAAATATTTATATGAAAGAAACATTAAAATTCATGGAGGAGAGAAAAAGAAAGTCTAGTATATGAGGTATAATACATGACTAATTGGAGTTCTAGAAGAAACGGAGGGGAAGTATGGGGAAGAGAAAATATTTGAGGAGATATTGGCTGCAAATTTTTCAGAACAGAACAATACAGTCTGTGGACTCAAAATGCCCAACAAATCCCAAGCATGATAAGTAGAAAGGAATACACACCTGAATATATCATATTCAGTGCACCAAATACAAGTTCAGATCTTAAAAGCAGCCAGAGATTTAAAAAAAAAAAAAAAAGATTGTCTTCAAATTGGTAACAAATTTGTTAGACTGACAGCTAATTTCTTAATAGTAGCAATGAAGTTAGAAGAAAGTGGAATGATATCATTATTGCTCTGAAAGGAAAAAATACCCAGAGAATTGCATACCTGGAAAATGTCAGTAAATGAAAGACATTTTTCAGGCAGACAAATACTGAGTTCGTCATCAGCAGACACTGTCAAGTGGAAATGTCAAAAAAAAAAAAAAAAGAAGGTTGGGAAGATCTTATTAATGTCAGAAGGCTTTCCCACTATTTCTAATTGACTCTCATGCCTCAGTGTTATCAGATTTAACCATATCACTTTATTAGCTGATTGAGTGTGAGTGGAAGTGACATGTCACTCAGAAGTGATACTTCTGAGCAGAATTTTTAAAACTGTTGTCCTAGATAGGAGTTGCTCCTTTAACTTTGATCCTGAAATGAAGAGTACATTAAACATAGCTGTAGTTGATCCACCATATGCATAAATGTGAGAGAAAAAGAAATCTTTGTTGTTGCAAGCCAATGAGATTTTGTAGTCATATGTTATTGCAGCATAGTTTAGACTAAAATTTCAATCCAGGTGTCATTCAGGCTGAAGGAAAATAATCCCAGATGGAAGGTCTGGAAAACAAGAGAAATGACAAGAAAAAATTGGTAAATACCTAGGCAAATATAAAGTAACATTAATTGTTTAAAATAATAATAAAAATGTATCATGAAATTTAAAATAGAAATAAAGTAACTGGTAGTGATAACCTATCTACTGGGAGAGGAATAAATGTGGTTAAATTGCTCTAAAGTCCTTGCCTTATCCAGGAAGAAGGCAGAAATTAAAGAATTATAAAACAATCCAAAAACAGGTCATCACAAGTTGATTTCCTGAAAAGAATAATAAAATTTACAAATATTTGTTGAGATTAATCAAGGAATAAAAAATGAGAATGTGCAAATAATCCATGTACAGAATAAAAAAAGTATCACCACAGATACTCTATATGTTAAAAATAATATGAGGCTTTTATTAATATTTTATGCTACTAGTTTTGACAGTTTAGTAAAATGGACAAATTCCTAGAAAAAATAAACTTATTAGTGTTGACAAAGGTATAGAAATATATGAACAATTCTTTATCTCTTAAACAAATTGAATATGCTAAAATGTTCCTACAAAGGAAACTCTGGTTCTAGCTGACTTTATTGAATTCTATCATAGTCTAACGAATAATAAAAAAAAAGAATAATATCAATTAAAAAAAATTCTTAAATTCAATACAAAAGCAGGAATGCTCCCCAATTTATTCTATGAGGCCAGCATAACTTTAAAATCAGAACCTGACGTGGCCATTATAAAAGGGAATATTGCAGGTATTTCTCATCCATGAACATAGATGCAAAAATCCTAAACAAAGTAAATAGTGAGTATAAAGTACAGCACTATATGGGCTTCCCTGGTGGCGGAGTGGTTGAGAGTCCGCCTGCCGATGCAGGGGACACGGGTTCGTGCCCTGGTCCGGGAAGATCCCACATGCCACGGAGCGGCTAGGCCCGTGAGCCATGGCGACTGAGCCTGCGCGTCCGGAGCCTGTGCTCTGCAACGGGAGAGGCCGCAACAGTGAGAGGCCAGCGTACCGCAAAAAAAAAAAAAAAAAGTACAGCACTACAAAGTTGAGTTTATTCCAGAAATGTGAGATTGGTTGAACATTTGAAAATCAGTCAATGTGAACACGGATAATAAAAGAATACAAAAGAGAAAATATAGTATTTCAATAAATGGAGAAAAATATTTAATCAAAATCAGTATATAATTCATGACAAAATTTTTTTGCAATCTAAGATCAGCTTTTTTAATGTGATAAAACTTCATTTGCAAACATCGTATAGCCGAATAGAACTTAATGATGAAACATTGAACATTTTCTTTTTTGGGTCAGGAATCAGACAATGATGCTGGCCAACTGTCCACCACTTCTATTTAATATCACACTGGAAGCCTTAGCTGGTGAAGTAAGGCAGAAAAAAATCAAAAGATGCAAGGATTAAACACAAAATACAAAGTTGCCATTATTTACAGATGACATAATTCTACATAGAACAACCAAGAAATTCAATTATTATGATTAATAAATTTAATAAGATTGCTAGTACATATTCAAATACAATAATAAGTTGTATTTATATGTATGTGTGTGTATATATATATATTATATATATATACACACACACATACATACATACACCAGCAACATAGCAGGTAAAATAAAATAATACATTTTAGTCTAGTTTAAAAAATATGAAGTACCTGGGAATAAATCTAAGATATATGAGTTCTGTGGAAAAAATATAAAAATTTATATTAAAAATGACCCAAATAAATTTAGAACAAAAAACATTAATAGAGTGACAGTCTTAATTCTGTCTCAATTGATCTGTAGAATCAATGAATTCTAAACCAAATCTTAGCAGACTCTTCTGTTCAACTCAACAAACTGGTTCAGAAATTATATGGAAGTTGAAAGAGTCAAGAAGAGAGTCAAAAACTCTTGGAAAAGGGTTATGAGGTGAGGGAGAATTGCCTTATCAAATATCAAGATATTTTGTATCACATATAAAATATATGGTAAAATATATATCAAATATATTATTACTTTTTCTGTCTATGTTATCCTACAATAATAATAAAAGACGTAGTTAGGCAATAAAATCCATGCATGTCATTGCTACTTTGGTCTAAGATAATTTTACAACGTAATGCTTTTTTGATTCCCTTCAGCATCTGAGTATATTTTGCAAACTATAGAATAAGTCTGTATACTTCGAGGGTAGGAAGAGAACTTGAAGGTTGTCTAGTGCTGTATTGCCCAATATGGCAGTCAATAGACATAGGCGACTATTGAGCTCTTGAAATATGGCTAGTTTAAATATGGCTAGTTAAATATGTGCTATAAGTCTAAAATACAAACTGAATTTCTAAGATTTGAAAAAATAATGTAAATACCTTATTAAAAATTTTTATATAAATTACTGTAGGAAAGATGTTTGAGATATATTGGGTTAAATATTATTAAAACTAATTTTACCTATTACTTTTCTAAACTTGGCTACTAAAAAATTTTAAATTATATATTCACTCACATTTTATTTCTCATAGATAGTGCTGATAAAGACCATTTTACCAATGAGAAAATACATCCCAAATATAGTAAATTACTTGCCCCAAATTTGTCTACCGTAACCAAAACATGCAAAACCTAAAACTTTCCTGACGGTCTGGAAGTCAGGAAAAGACCCAGAGGATCACAGTCCTCCACAACTGTTTATAGTGTCACACGATTGTGATAAAAATACAAAGGATGTTGGCCTTGTCATACAGATGTGGGTTCACATCTCAGCAGCACGACTTAGTAGTTATTCATAAAGTTACTTAATTTAATCAGGTCTCTTTTTGTCTATAAAATCATATATTACTACTTAATTCACTGGGCAATTGTGATAATAAAATGAAATAAGCTACATGCCAGTTTTTAGCAAAGTGACTGTTTTTGAATAAATCTTTTAAAAATTAATTCTCTTTAGCATTTATATGAACTGCCCCTGGCATAGTAGTTTCCATTTGCTTATGTATTGTCTTAGGGTTGAGGCCTATTATATTTTTGGTTTTTATTTTATTCTTTCTATAAATGGATTCTAAGTTGTTGTGGGCATATCTGTGAGATACATCCTGAAAGAAAGTTTCAAAATATGAAAAATTATTTCAGTGACCAGGGTCAAATTTTAAAATCAACACTTCATAAAATATGTCTTTTATAAACACAGAAGATACTAAGTTTGGTAATTACCTGGCTTCCTCTAGTAGCCTTTTGGGGGAACAGATTCTCTTGTGGTTACTCGTTCTGTGTGACATTGCCATCCCCTGATTTTGGTTGGTGTGATATTTTATACATAGGAAAGTGAATAACATGATTTTGACCAGGATTATAGCAAATGGGTGACAAAGCAAAGCTCAAATTTCTTTTTCTTTTTTTCTTTTTAATTTTTACTTTTCTGCTGCACTGCGTGGCATGTGGGATCTTAGTTCCCCAACCAGGGATTGAACCCGTGCCCCCTGCATTGGAAGCGTGGAGTCTTAACCACTGGACCACCAGGGGAGTCCCCAAAGCTCAAATTTAGACTTAGAATTTTTTAAGGAATTAATGAAACTGGTTTCTTTATAAACTAGAAGCGGGGGAAATAAAAGTATCGTATTGGGGGAAATCAGGTATCCATGGACACCTTTGGATAAATTTGCAAGACTGGTAAATATAAGACAGTGAAATCCATGGGCTGTAGTACTAACCCAGTATTCATTGTTAGCTACTTGATGTGATTGTTCATTTGCATAGAATTAGAAGAAAGAACAAAGAAAGAAAGGTTAAAAAGACATGAATAGATTTTAGTTTTAGACAATGAATTTAAGAAGGCAAAGAGTTTCTCAGTAACCACCTTCTGTCTAGAAGCCTAGAATTAAGAATGGAGTATGGTAATTGAATAAGGTCAAGATGAAAGTGACTTAATTTGTAGTTAGGTAAGTAGTAAGGACCAGCATCTTGGCAGTAAGGTTGTAAACCACTGTCATAACCTACAAGAGACGGCTAGCTGTAAAATTGCTTTCTAAGTTTTTAATATGGATAGTGTTTAGTTTTGGTAGAGACATGGGGATGTATTAAATGATCCCTCCTTAGTATCTTCTGTAGTCAGGAAGGGGAGGACATAATTTATTCATTTACTACTCTCTGCTGATCTCGTTACATACATTAAAACATTTAATCATTCCAATAGTTCCTGTGAAGCCGGTGTTAAAACGCTTTTATTTTTAAAAATTAGTGAGGGTCTGAACAGGCTTTGAATTTAGTTATATTTGTCTGATTCTCAGCCCAGTGCAATTGACTCCATGGCAGGTTCTCCTACTATTAATTAGTTCATGAAACTGTATTTCAGGATTTTAGCAGTGGAGTCCTTTCCACAGAGGAGATCTCTGCATGTGATACAATGCTGCCACACATTGCCCAGCCTCTCAACACCTTGCTTGGAAAACCACTGCTATAGTTCATTCCTTTATTATTTAGTTCTTAATTCTTTTGGTTCTGCCGCTAACATGTAAAAGGCAAATGTAGTAACCACAGGGAGGCTGGAACATGACTTTAATAGTCTTAAATTTCAATTGTGTTTTCCCTATGGATATATAATTGGAACCAGTGGGAGATTAGCCTTGGTGAAGATTATAGATTTAGACTCTTATTCTTGGAATTTCACATCAGCTTTGGCTTATTTGATTACTCTGGTTTTCTTTTCTGCCCTGTGCAGTCTGGGGCAAACCAAGACATTACTGAGCCTTTGTAAAACAAATTGTGTTTTGCATGTTGGAGTTACTATAAGCAGTGATACTATCTGTATCAAGTATTTATAATGATGATTTTGGATTTGAAACTCTTTTCCTAGGAAAGGAAGTATACTGGAGAGGTGGTCTTTAGTAACGTTCTTTACTGGATTTTATTTGTATTAGTGCTCTGTGATGGATTTTTCCACCTTGTTTTCCAAAATCTCTAGGCAGTGAGGTTCTATTTGGTGCATACAATTTATATTGTTATTGAAGTTTTTTTCCTGGTTTGATTCCTTAGTTTCCTAGATGACATGACTTCTGACTCTAATCATCTAAATAAGCCTTAGATCTAAATAAGCATAATTTCCTTCCCACAAATATTAATAATATATTTTATTCTTATAAGTCTACTGACCAGTTTTCATGAGACTTTCTCATATTTTTCAATACCTTTCTCAACTACATGGGAACATTCACTGTGTATATTGTTTACCAAATGTAGTAGAAAAATGAAAATTTCATATATGGGAATTATCTGGAAGTAGACTGTGGACTCAGCTAGGGTATCTTGTGTTTTCAGATGTCCTAGGTATTATTTTTAAAGATATTTCAGAACTTATGCTAAAGTTTAAATCTCTATAATTCCTACTTTATTAACTCTTGTTATCAAAAATAACTGGCAGAGAGAGTGCGTTGCTCAATTTCTCTGAGGCATAAAGATGTGAATCACAAATAGTTCTCAAGAGTAACTTTTAATTCCCACATTTATTCAGGCATGACTCAAAAGTTTTTATTACTTCAGTGTTTCTCATTTTGTACTCCATTATAGTAGCAGAATGTAAGATAAATACTTGCATGGATGATTGAAAAATATGTGATATTTACTTGAAAAATGCCTATTTACTTTTTTAGGTAAATGCATATTTAAAATATTTAAAAGCTGTCAACTGCATATAAAATGTCTTAAGTCGAATATGCTTCACGGTTCTGATGACAAAATATAGTACAACATAATTGAATCTGTATCTTTTCCTAGGTAAACTTCTTTCTCTTCCAGCTCTGTTAGAAAAAGTGAGCAAAATGGATTTTTTAAAACTTTCCATAGAGACTGGTGAATTAATTTCTCTATGTTTTAAGAGGAAATCAAAGTAATAACAGAGCAACTTTCATCGGAGGTGCTCAAAGCTCTTTACATTGTCTCATTAATCCTCACACCAATAATGGGAAAACATTATTGTCCCAGTATTTCAGGTGAGAAAAAGAAAGCATCAAGAGGTCTTCTTGTTTCAGATCAGATGCTGAGTCAGAGATCAAGTCTATAACAGAATTTTGCCTTTTGTTTTTTGCTTCCAAGAAACATGGCTGTCTCCTGTGCATTTTGTTGCTAAAGAAGAAGAAAATGCTTCATTACAGTCTCTACTTTTTTAAAAAAGTTATCAAGGAAATACAAGGATAATGATGATAAGCAAAAGTTACTTTATTTTCTTGGAGGATAGAGTAATTGAGTAGAAGTATTACTATTTTGACTTAAATCTGGCCAAGAAGACACTAAAGGGAAGGGATAGGAAGTAACTATAGGAAAAAGCAGCTGTAAAAGTAACTCTAGAAAAATCATTCCTAGAAGTAACCAGAAAAGAGGTATTTGAACACATCACAATTCAAAATTAGTAGATGAAAATCTGTGTAGAATTCTTTTGATAGAGACTTAAGAATGAGTTGATGAACAAAGAGGAATGGAAAATAACTCCAAATAAAAGTTTGGTATAATCAGTGTTTAAAGAAATTAATGGGTCTATCCAGGAAGCTCCTCGATGGATTTGTCAGGGAAAAGATTTAAAAGGATGTGCACAAAAAGGTGTATGGAGAGGTGGATGACCAAGGATGATGATAGAAATAATAGATGACATTTGCTGAGCTCTTTCTACAACCACACTGTGTTTTAAACCTCACAACATACTGTAAGTTGGATGCTATCGTTATTTCATTTTAGAGATGAGACAACGAGCTTCAGAGAGGTTAAGCAAGTTTGTCTCAGGTCACACATGAATATAGAAGAGCGGCATGGACTTAAATGAACCCGGTCTGAAAGGTAAAAACAGATTTAGATGAGGCTTTTTAAGAGAAAAAAAGTGCTAGTAATAATCAAAAAGGGCAAATTATGTTTGAGGCAAGAAAAAAAGAGAGTGGCTGGTACTCCTTGGGTCAGATGGCAGGAAGAAGAGACATTTCTCAATTAAATTCTTCCTTCCTCTTCTCTATGAAGGAAAATAATCCTCAGACCAATGAGAGAAACATTTATAAAGAAAAATTAGACATCCTGGATTGAGGAGATAGGAGACAAATAACTGTTCCAAACAAGTTTAACCTTTATGGTGGAAGGTGCAGGGGCTTTGGAATCAGCCAGATGTAGGTTCGAATCTTGACTTCTGCCACTTTCTTGCTTTAGAACTTCAGCAGGGTATTTAACCCGTCTGGGTCTCAGTTGCCTTACATAGTAATTAGAAAAAACACACTAGCTTCTGGAATTTAGGAGATTAAAGGCGATGACTGATATGACTAAGAGGTCTGATAAATTGTAGCCACTTAATAAATTAATGTTACTTGCCTTACATTTCCTTCCCAGACCTTGATGAATTGTGTCCCAGTAAATTCCAGTGGAATCTGCTAAACTACTATGGGTATATCTTTGAAAAATCATGGAAAATAAGAATGGAAATGGAGAAATGTCCCATTTTCCAAAGAAGCATAAAGGCAAATTAATAAAACCACAGCCAACAAATCAACAAATTAAAAAAAGGTACAATTCTAGAATCCATCATTTCAAAGATTGCCATTGTGAACTGTAGAGGAAGTATCATCTCTATTAAGAAGTGCCCTTTTCCTGGCCTCTACATTCTGCTACATCTTACCCCTACTTGACCTTATCTGTAGATTCAGGCCCACCTCATATCCAAAGGTCAGGTACGGAAATAGGTTGAATGTAATTAAGGAGCTCTAGCTTAGAACCCTGAAAATCAGGATCCAGGCAGTCCATCCCTAATTTTGGAAACTGCAGCCTTGTCTTATTTAACGTTCTTGATTCTTTATCTGCGAGGCCACTCCTAGTATCCTAATTTTCATAGGATGAAGATCAAGAGCTGAGGGAACAATCTTAGGACAAGATTGGGACTCATGTTGGAAGGTACAAACTGTATACATAAGCAAGTCCAAGGGACTTGGGACCTTTCTGATCCAAGCCAGCATCAGGTACAATGAGTCCACATGATGAGATACATAATAATATCCATGGTCCTTTGCATTAGATGGGTTCTCATTCATAGTAAGGGGAACCTGAATAATTTCCTGGAAGCAGAGTTCAGTCCAGGAGAAAAGGTCTTGAAAAAACCCAAGGGGATTAATGTGCCATCTAAGTAGACTCAGTTCAATTCCACCTGAGATTATTGCATAGAGCCAGTCACACAGGCCACACAGAAGATATGTAGGGAGACTCTAGATCGATTTCACATGTACTGAGATTGTCTCCAACTTTGGCATATCAGATGTGGGGAAGTAGATCCCAATCTTTACTGGAGAAACAATTCCTAATATACTCTCAGGCTAGGTTCTCAACTTGGCCTGAGGGCTGGGCATGGGTCTGAGCCTGTAGGTGTAGACTTTTAGTACATGTAGCCTGATTCCTGTATGTCCTATATGTCCAATATCCTATATTGGATTCCTTTTTTTAACAGACTAACTTTGGGATTAGCACAATTTTTTTACAAAATATGAACTAGAATGACTGTTCAAGTTGTCTATACTGCATAACAAAGGAAGTCAAACTCAGTGGTATCATACAACAAATATTTTGCTAGGATCATGTGGCTTGTGTCTGCTCCACAATATCTAGCTTCAGTTGGGAAATTCTGAGGTTGGGGTGACTCTTGGACTCATTCGGGAGCTTCTTACTCACATGTCTGATAACTGGCTGGTGGGGGCGGGGGGGATTGAAGACTGGGCTCAGCTGTGACTGATGACACAAGTGTACATACATGTGACCTCTCTGTGTGGTTTGGCCCTATTGCATGGCGATTGCCTCTGAGAGGTATTGGAAAAAGGAACACATGGAAAGAACATTCCCAGAGACAAAGGCAGGAGCTGTAGCTCTTCCTCTGACCTGGTCTCTGAAGTCACAAAGCATTATTTTGCTACATTCTATGGGTTATCTCTAAAGCTAGCCCGGGTTCAAGGCAGTAGGGAATTTGCGAGATCACGTTGTGGAAGATCCTTTGGGATGGGACATATTGTTGTGAGCATTTTTTGAAAAATGCAACCTGCAGCAGTGTGCCGTTTTGGTTAATTAGTTTGTTTGATTGACTGAATTTTGTTTTTCTTGGGCAATGAGTAAAGTGGGAAAATCTAGAGAAATCTTTACGTTATTTCTTGCTAGGTATGTACGCTTTTTAAGTCTCGTCTATGGTGGTAATGGCAGGTCCATTACGACTTCAAAAACTTCATTGCCTCAGGACATTTTTGTAAAAGCTATGATAGGTATATATTCCAATACTCAATTAAATAGAAATGTTGTGTAAACCAGAATGCCAAATATTTTATGGTACAGAGACAACAGATATATATGTCCATCCTTATTCCTTAGTATTGACGTAGATTTATTGTTATAAAGTCTTGTATCTTTTTCATAGCTACAATGATTCATTATCTCTCACCTTGAAACAATTGTTTTAAAATGTTCTGGGGCTGCTACTGTTCATCTCTTATAATCTTTATCTCTAGAAATAGTTTCTTTTTCAGTTGGGATTTTATGTTTCCTAGAAATAGTGACAAGGGTATGAAAATCTCGCCAATTTTATAGTGTACTTTGAAACAATGGCAGGAGTTTGAAAATTGGTTAACTAGCAGTGAGCATTATGTTGAATTGGAAAAGGCTAACATTTATTACAACTTCTACCATTTAATCTTCGCATTCCCTGTACAATCTTCTGAGTCTATATTCATCAGCAGTGAAAGACAAGATACTATGATCTGGTTATATACAGTGCCAAGTGACTGAAAGATTTTGATTAGCAATCTGTCTTTTCAGTTCCTGCCAGTGATTTATTCTTGGAGAGAAATGGATTAAGATAGGAATAGTAATAAATAAATAAATAAATAAAATTATGGCCTCATAACTGAATAACACAAAATGGTATTATTTCAATATTATATCTTCAAAAACAGCTGGTTGTTTTTATTGTACTCTTCCTGGTATAAATTACTTTCTGGGGAGAAAGCAAATGTGTCCAAGAAATAGGTATCTATCTCTATAATGTCTTTGGTTTCTTGACCTCCCAAGTGAAGTTAATTTAAACTCACTTAAATTGGCCCTCAAAGTTCTTGAAGCTCTGACACCATCGTCATTTCCAAACTTATTTTTCACGAATCTCTTTTAGATTATCCTTCCCTATGGTAAAACTATACTATGTTTCTCCATGATCACCATCTTCAGTTTTCTCTTTTTATACATAGACTCAAATCATTTTTCCATTTGAGATACTTTCTTCTCTAAAGACCACCAATTAGAAATCCTGCTCAATTCAGTTTCTGGTCCCCACTTACAAGGTAGCAAGCAAGACCTAGGAATCAGACACCAAGGTGATTCTGATAGAGGTCGTCTGTCCACCACGCTTTGAGGAGCTCTGCTTTATGGACTGTGGTTGGCAGAATAATGGTCCCCTAAGGATATCTTCATCCTTATCTCAGGAATTATGAATATGTTATGTTAAATGGGAAATTAAGACTGAAGATAGAATTAAGGTTACTAAATCAGTCGACCTTTAAATAGGGAAATCACCCTGGATTATCTGGGAGTGTTGTATGTAACCACAAGGGTCTTTAAAAGTGGAAGAGGAAAGCAGAAGACAAGTCACTAAGAAAAGGAGATGTGACAATGGAAGCAGTGCTCGAGTGGTGCAACATGGGAAGGACTAGACCCACCCCTGCTGGCTTTGAAGGTGAAGGAAAAGAGCCATGAGACAGGAAGTGCAAGTGGCCTCCAGAGGCTGAAAAAGGCAAGGAAACAGATTTGCACCTTGTATTAGTTTCCTCGGGCTGCTGTAACAAAGTACAGAGAACTGGGTAGTGGTGTTTGTTTGTTTGTTTTGGCCGCGTTGTGTCTTCGTTTCTGCGCGAGGGCCTTCTCTAGTTGCGGCGAGCGGGGGCTACTCTTCATTGCGGTGCGCGGGCTTCTCATTGTGGTGGCTTCTCTCTTGTTGCGGAGCATGGGCTCTAGGCGGGAAGGCTTCAGTAGTTGTGGTGCACAGGCTTAGTTGCTCTGCAGCCTGTGGGATCTTCCTGGACCAGGGAGCGAACCTGTGTCCCCTGCATTGGCAGGCAGATTCTTAACCACTGTGCCACCAGGGAAGTCCCGAAAATTGGGTAGTTTATTAAACACCCTTAGAGCTTCCAGAAAAGAACCCAGCACTACCCATGCCTTGCTTTTAGCCCAGTGAGGCCCAAGTTAATCAATTTGTTTTAAGCCACTAAATTTGTGATAATTTGTTACAGCAGCCATAGAAAACTAACTATGGACTAACTCAAACGCTGTCTCATCTGTGAAGTCCCTTGTCTCCCCTTGCTAAATTCCAACTCTCCTTCCCATACTAACTTGTTTATACTTTTCTAAATAAATATTAACCACTAATCATCTCCTTTTTACTTTGTTATGCTTGGATCCCTCTAATTCTAAAGTTTTTGAGGGAAGAGACAATTTATTTCTCATCTTTGTATCTCCTTGAGTGACTAGCACCCAGCAGCTGTTCAATAACTATTTAGTGAAAGAGTGTTAAATTCTTTTCCAGAACATAATTCCTATTGTCATAGTGTCAAGGAATTCTTCCAAAACAACTATTTTAAAAGCTAAAATGAGAGAGAAGAAATCTAAGAAAGAGGAAAAAATCCTTTAAAAATTTACCATAAAAGCATTTTATAGTAACTTTTAAAGTCACTATAAAAACTTTACTCCTGTAAGAGAAATGAAAGCAATACTGGCCTTGTGTTTTACATTAAACTTTATTGTGGGTTTAGAATATCTTGATCAAGAAAAGCAATTGAATATGCATTTTGTTGTGGTTAGTGTGGCTTAGACTTACCCAACTGCTTTTCAGTTGTAGCACAGGAAGTGTTGGCACTCAATGGACCAGCAAAACCATCCGTGTTTTCCCTTGAAAAGCTATGCTGAGTCTGTTTTACTTCTCTGTTTGGTTCATTTTCTGCAGCTAATGCAACTTGCATATTCCTGGTTAAATATGCCTACAATATATAGTTACTATCAAACTTTGTTTATAGTTCCCGACTGTTTCATAGTACATTAAATGTTTTAAAATTCTTACTTATAGAAGCGTTTGAGAATGTTTTTAACCAGATCGTCTGCATGTATGTGTGTTGGCTTCGTTTAGTTTAGCAATTGTACTGTTATCAAATCAATTGAGTTTCTATAATTTGCCTTCAGTTAAGATCCTCACTTCATGACAGCTGAGGGAAAGGCTCTTGAAAGAAATTTTGATTACAAGCAAGATTGAAAATAAATGGAAAAACAAGATTTTTCTCTTCTCTCAATTCTCAGCAACATGAGAAGTTTCTGTGCCATTTTTCTGCTTCCATCCCCAGTTGAAAGAAACCATTTTAAGAGGAAAACCTTGACACTGCCTCATATTATCCATGGAAATTATTTATTTATATTTTAAAATGTATTTAACTGTTTGCTTTTTACTGTGGATCTGTGATTTAAAAAACCATACTTGGATAACAACAGCACCAACAAAATTTTTTACTAAAGAAATTAAGAAGCCCAGGAACCATTAGAGCTGCCGAAACTTGTAGATATAAAGTCAGAGGATCTAGAAAGGAAAAGTAAGACACTAAGCGGTCATGCCAATAAGCACTGGTGATGAATCAAACAATCAAGCTAGTAGTAGGGTTGGAGCTAACATTAAGGAATCATTTGCTACAGTGTGAAGTAAATGCAATTACATGGCAAGTAAATATAGTATGTATAACCTCTCAATAATTCAAGACTTATATGGTTTTAAAGTACGTAGGGATGTATTATTGGTACATGTTTGATTGACTGAAGAAATAATTACATTGGCAGATGCTATTTTCTCATTGTTGAATATAATAAAAATTTTAATGTATCTTAATGGGCAAAATGTTTTCATAGAAATGTGTAATATATATGTTGGGCTTTCCTTCTCTACAGGTTTATAAATTGCAAATTTTTTTCTTTCTTTTTTTTTTTTGGTACGTGGGCCTCTCACTGTTGTGGCCTCTCCCGTTGCGGAGCACAGGCTCCGGACGCGCAGGCTCAGCGGCCATGGCTCACGGGACCAGCCGCTCCGCGGCATGTGGGATCTTCCCGGACCGCGGCACGACACCGTGTCCCCTGCATCGGCAGGTGGACTCTCAACCACTGTGCCACCAGGGAAGCCATAGAATTGACTTTTGCATATTGAACTTATTTCTGGTAAAATTGCTGAACTCAATTATTAGTCCTAATTGTTTTTAGTGGATTCCTTAGAATTTTCTGTATAAAAGATCATGTCATCTGCAAATAGACTCAGTTTTACTTCTGCCTTTCTAATATAGATGCTTTTAATTTTTCTTTTTGCCTAATTGCTTTGGCTATAACATCTAGTACAATGATGAATAGAAGTGAAGAGAGTGAAGATCCTTGTCTTGTTCTTGATCTTAGTAGGAAAGCATTTAGTCTTTTACCATTAAGTATGATGTTAGGTATGGGGTTTTCATAGGTGCCATTTATTAGACTGAGGAAGTTCCCTCTTATTATTATGTTTAATTATGAAGTGATGTTAGTTTTTTTTCAAGTGCTTTTAATGCTTCTGTTGAGATGTGTGGTTTTTGTCCTTTATTTTATTGGTTGGTGTATTACATTACTAATTTTTGGATATTACACCAATCTTGCATTCCTGGGATAAATCTCATTTGGTCATGGTGTATAATCTTTTTTATATATTTATGGATTTGCTTAACTAGTATTTTGATGATTTTTGTGTCTGTATTCATTATAATTCCTTTAATTTTGATCTCTTGTCTGGTTTTGACGTCAGGGTAACGCTGGCCTTATAAAATGAATTGGGAAGTGTTCCCTCCTCTTTTGTTTTTTGGAAAGAGTTTGTGATGAATTAGTATGAATTCTTTAAACTCTAGTCCTGTTGTGGCAGTAATTTAAGGCAGTCTTTGAGGTTTGTTTTGACCCTAGGAGGGCTCTTCTTAGCTACTTCTTTCTCTGATTCTCTCTGGTAAACAAATTGGCCTGTGGTTTAGCTTGTTGCTCTTATGGAGCTACGAGCCTCCTTTTAATTCTTACTACCAAAATATCCATGGTTTCTGAGACTATTTTTAGGTTTTGATTTTCCCCCATTCTGTTCCAAATAAAGAAATCTATGGGGATAGCTTCTGAGTAGTCTGTTCTTATACCCTGCCTTTTCCATAGGCAAAATCTCTGAGCCATGTTTTGGAATTGGGCCTGGGAATGATGACCTGCTTCTTTTGGAGTAAAACCCCTGTTTTATGAGTAAACCGCTGCTTTATGAGTAAAACCCCTGCTTCATGAGAGTGGTTCCAGGCAGGAGCAATAGCCTCTAGTCTTCTTGGCCTGCCTCTCCCAGTATGGAACCTCTGCCCTATGAGAAAGCTGAAGCAAAGGCAATTGGGGCCACAGTGCTCTCAACCGGCCGTACCTGGGGTAGAGTCTCTACCATACAAGTGGGACTGGGTATAGAAGGGAAGCTTCTGATGTCTTTTTGCACATACCTGGAATTTAGTCTCTGCAGCGTGGAGCTGGGGGTGGGGGAGAAATGTTGCCATCCTTTCCCTCTAGGAGAGACTGTGTTTGGGAGCTGGTGGGAGAGAGTTTCCTGAGCCTCAGCTTCTTGGTCACAGGTGGCATAGTGGAGTTCCCATTGTGGTGACCTGGGGACAGGAGTGAGTGAGTGGTTTGTGGCTCAGGTGCCACAGACTCACACTCTTATTACTGAGAACTTAGCAGATTTTTTGAAACAAATGTTTCTTCATTTGGTATATATCCTTAGAGCATTTCCAAAGATTTTATTTTTGTTGTTTCCATCATTCACACCGCCTCTGTTTGTTGAGGAGTGGATCTGAGAGCTCCTCATGTCACCATTCTGGAAATATTTGGAATCCCTAATTAGACTTTCAGTTACTACTGAAATTCCTATCAAAAATAAATGTTTTTCAATGATTCTTGTGATAGGCCAGTTTAAGGGAGCCATGGACAAAATGACCTCATAGGTTCTTTCTAGTATTAAGGGAGCCATGGACAAAATGACTTCATAGGTTCTTTCTAGTACTAAGGTCCTATATTTTAATGTATACCTCTATACCTCTTAACTTCCAGGCTACATCAGTTATGGGAAGAATCAAAGGCTCTGGTAAAAAATGAAACAAAACAACAAAAAAACCAACAACAAACTCTGTCTACCAAAGCACTCTCCATCCCCAACAGCCTCACACTTTGTGGGAATGAATCCCAATTCTTGTCTCCTTCTGTTGCCCCCTTCTGCTCCAGAGCAGAAGAAGAAAAGTAAGATGTGGTCTTTGGACTATAGAACAAGGATGGCAGGTTTAAATAGCTTCATTACGCCTTCACGGGTCACATGTGTAATAGGAATCAGAGAACTGGGCACTGAGGTAAACTGGAGAAGATGTGCCACCCTTTAAAAGTTCTTACTCATCAGCAGAGGATTGTTTCCAGATGGATGTCATTCCTGTCATTCTTCAAGAGATCTTGTCATTCTTCAAGAGGAGCCAGAAATTCAGACTTATTTTATATGCGAAAGCGCCGAAATTTTAAACTGCTGACAACTAATTAATAAACAAACCCAAAACAAACCTGTAGGTCAGCAAAACATGACTGTCATCTGTATCTGGCAGTCAGATAAAATTAGAAACCACTTTGATAATCCATCTTCCCAAAAGGATGGAAATCTTTCCTCAAAGTGCAATAGCTTATTTAATTAACCTTGTAAGAATGGATTTTTATGATATGAGCTCATTAGTATTGGTGTTCTTTTAGGTTGAGAGCTCCCTGAGTTGGGGAATTAAGCCAAATTCCCCTAAAATGGGGTCGAGAGCTATTCAGGAATGAGTGATTCTCACCTCAGTCTCTTCTAAATCAGGTTATTATATGCTTCTTCTAATTTTATGACATTAATAACATTGTCCTGCTTTTCTTGCATTCATTCAAAATGCACTTGATTTAATTTTGTGGGTACAATACTTGAGTGAAAATAGTGTCAAAGTACATTTTTGGTCACAATTTCCCCAATCCATTGTTGCACTGTGTTTGCTCTAAATGAAGTGGTATTAGGAGTTTTTTCATGGTTCTTTTGGGATGCAATGTAAGAATTTATTATTATCAGCTGTTACAAGAGAAACATAATTTTGAACTAATGACCTGATAGATAAGGGAATAAATAGCTGCAATATAAAAACCAGTTCCCAAGGACATAATTATGTTATTACTAGTAAACGGAGAGTTTCTGGTTCATTAAGTAGGAAAGGCAAAAAATAAGTATAATTGATATAAGGTGAAATTTTAATTTTTTTACTTGTCCACATATTTTCCCCTCTGACCAATAAAAATAAGAGGGAGGTTTTTTTTACACTAAATGAAAATATAAATGATGAAACTTCTCTTAAAGCCAGGGCCATGAGTCTATCCTCAAGTGTTTTATTATGGGAAGTTTGACCTTTATTTAAAGAGCATCTCTGTTTGATGATAATTGATGGTGCTTTGAGTGAGAGTTTATGACAGTACTTCTACTTATTAAAAATATTTTCCTTAAGGTGAAGCTGCTTTTTAACTTTTGTCCTAGCTTAACCTTTGGAAATGCCATGTCAGTTTAGCTGCATTTATAGATTTAATTAACATGGTGTGGGCTTTTTTCAGGTCATTAATAAAGATATGGGGTATGACCAGACTTATTTCCAATCCCGATAATTCACCAGTGTTTTTTCACTAAATCATCAACTCTTCCTTTTTGTCATGTTGGTTTTAGTCTAGTTTGATGATCATAATTCAAACCCATTAAAATTTTAAAATGTCCTGTATATAAAGACATTATCCTGATTACTTCACTGGGATTATTTCTGAGGTGTTTCTACAAAATAATGATGTTTTGTTTTGTCTTGTTTACTCAGGCATATGCCATCTGCTAGGCTTCACAGGGTTCCTGTGAGGTCAGGCCCGGTAATAAGACATGGCCCGGGTACAAGTATTAACGCTTCCTTTACTTATATTCCAAGAGAATCAGTCCAACATGTCTTACAGAATTAGGATGCTTAAAAGTTCAGCAAAGTTGAGGTATTGAAGAATTTAGAGCTATTTCTCTAAATTTTCTTGCTCTCTTGCTTCTAGAATCCCATTCTGTTTGACACTATCAAGGAAGAATCTGGACAGGTGTAATGCAGTATGAACTCCCATCTTAAGTGTGATAATCAAACATTCCTGTGAAGCTCACAGATTCTATTATATTAAAGCAACATTTTAACATGTAACCTCCTATCATCTACATATTAACTTTATGTTAATATCTCGTTGAATAAACACACCATGAAATATACCCTCCATTATCTATTTTCTGATATTTATAATTTTGGCTTATGCATGACCTAGTTAAATTAAGCTAAACATTTACATCACTTTGTATTTGAGGGAGGCAGTACAGTATCATGAATAAAAGCTAGACTGTTTGGACCCAGTCCTACCTATACCACTTATTGGCTATAGTATGACCTTGGGCAAGTGAATTACCCTCTCTCAGTTTCCCTGTATACAAAGTGAGATAATAGTACCTTCCTATTACTTTGGGTTGTGTGAGGGTTAAACAAGTTAATGTGAGTAAAGCACTTAGAACGTTGCCAGGTGGAGAGTGTGCATTCTACGAAAGTAATTATGATTGTGTCTTCTTCTAACCTCCCCTTAGCTCTAAGCCAGTTCAGAGTCTATCCTTCTCTGGCCTCCTGTCACCCATTTCTCAGCTGCATGTCACATGGTAACACTTCATGTAACACTTCAGGTGTTAAACCAGCCCTGTTACACCATTCTCTTGTCCTCAGGACCTCTGTAATTATTGTCCAAAAATATCAAATAAGAAAAATATTAGAAGTCAGATTCAGCCAACTTTTGAACTGCCATTGTCCCTTTCTACTTACATGGTTTGATAATTTTTATGGAATAGAGCATGGTAAGAATCTTCAGAAGTCCATTTTTAATTCACCTTTATACACATGCAAAATTGACTCTGTTCGATTTTTACATATATGTTTTTGAGAATAAGCTGACATCTGACAAGACGAGTTATTGATAAATAAAACTTTTTATTCTGTAGAGGGATCAAAAATATATTTCCTCTTTAAATTCATGTTAAAAATGCTGGATAAGACCTATTAAGCATGTATTACATGCTAACACATGTCCTGACTTATGTAATCTTTTTAACAGTCCTATGACATATATATTAATATTATCCTACGTTAACCAAAACAGGAACCGAGGATACAGGGAAACTGAGAGAGGGTAATTCACTTGCCCAAGGTCATTCAGGATTCAATTCTAGGCAGCCTGCCTCTGGCATCTGAGGTCTACACCCTTCCACTAGTCTCTTAGTGGGAGCTACAGTGTGCTTAGAACATCAAGAGTAGATCTCAGTGCAGTGTCTGTCACAAATAGATGCTTGGTAAGTATTTGTTAATAATGCAATCAGGACCTCAATTATTAGGACTCAGATGACATTACACCTCTACCCTGACTACGAAGGGTAGTGTGCACATGCAAAATGGATTTTAATCCAGGAACTAGTAACAAGTGACTCAATTAATAAACAATACACACTTGGTGATGTTTTTGGGGTGAGAGATATTCATGTTTGTTATAACTTTCTGAAGTTAGGAAAATTAGGGAGGATCAAAACACTGTTTTGCTCAGTTCCATGTTATTGCTTTAAATTTTAGAATATGTAAGGTGATAAGGGCTTGCAGAAAGAAAACCAGATAAATGTTAACCTCTTGCAGTTCAGAGTGGCTATGCTGTGACAGGTTCCTCTTACTTTATTTTGGTTGTTGTTGGGTTTTTTTTCTCTTTTAATTGACACTTGTTCCTCCTCTCAGATAAAAAGTTTTTCCTTTTTCGTCATCAAAGTTATGTAGTCGTTTGCAAGAAAAAAGGTAATTTGTTGTTTGGCTGAAGCAGAAATAAATTTGCCTGATGATGACTTTTCAATTTTCCCTATATTCCCTTTGCTTCCTTCCCTCCTGCCCCCACGATGACTGACTTTTCTCTGTCTGCAGAAGCCACCTGTGACAAGTCTCTTTGGATAAGGCAGTCCATCATTGCTCTACACAAAGTTGTTGACATCAAGCAGGACAGGCAGGGAAGGGAAAACGACAGGAGGTGTGGGAAAAGTCTGATGAAAAGTACAGCTTCCTATTAATCCTCTTGGAGAAGAAGAATCTCTTAAAATCTCTTTAAGTGGTTTACTGTTACGAGAAGCATCATAAAATATGTTATACCAGGTTCGAGTTTAATGAAGAGAGCTGTTATAGATGCATTCTCATTTCCAAAGAATTAGAAGCTATTTCATTCCTATTGATGTTGTTAGGCCAAATTCATCATGTACATGTTGAATCTAATCACCAAATTATAGCAATAAACAAGATAATAAAGCCAATGCTTTATTATAGAAAAGAACAATAATAATTCAGTGGCAGTGCTTAAAATATATATATATAAAGAAATAAGTTAATTTGCATGAGAGTCCTCTTCTTTTCTGCCACCCATTTTCCTTGAGTAAGTTTGGGAGCAATAGACTAGAATTCTCTAGAACATTCCCTGTAAACACTAAGCAAAAGAGGGGGTGTGGCTTAATTGAAGCTGCATGTCTGTTTATGTTCTTTATAATGTCTGAGGTGTGTTTAGGACAACATTGCACCTGGCAAAGAGGGTCTAGTTCCTAAATGATGCTGGGATTATTAGAGATTTATGGGTTGGCATCCTGCCTCATCCCACCCCTCTACAGGAGGTTTGTTAAGGTGCTTAATAACTTTTATTCACAATGGCTTTTAAATGTGATTAAGGCTTTTCACTCAGTCTGAGGAAAATAATTCTATTATTAAGCCATCTTGATGGAGATCCTCACTGTTATGTGATAACATACAGAGAAGATTTCTGCTCAAAAGAGGAAGCAGAGATGCTTGGGTAAGTCTCACCTATCTATGTGGGTTTGCAATCTCTGGAAGATTTGCTGCTGTCATTTCTTTACCACTTAGTCCCTCCTCAGCCTACAGAGGTCCGGCTCTCATTCCCAGTAGTCCACTGAAACTGCCTGGCAAAGGCAAAATCACCAAATCCAATAAGCACGTTTTCGGTACTTATCTCACTGCATCTCCTTGCTGCATTTGGCATTACTGATCCTTCTTTCATTCTTGGAACTTTATTTCCTTTGATAGCACTGTCTCCTATTTCTCCTTCTTCCACTTTGATTAATGCTTGCTGAATCTCCCCTCATGGATTATGACTCATATTTTTGCAACAGATCCAAACAGAATTCAGCTTCCCTGCTCCCAATTTTGCACCCTCGCCAGTTCCGGTCTCTTCCCATGTATTTCATATCTCAATTGTTTGTACTCTTATATAGGGAATTGGCCCTAAATCCATAAACATAAGGAGAGTATTTTTAGATTCTTCCATCTTGCTGTCTCCATATTACTCCTCTGATTTTAAATCTTAAATATTTCTTAATTCTATCCACTTTTCCACAGTTCTGTTAGTATCACACAGCATAGGGACACACTTGTCACTGATTTTCTTGCCTTCTGTCATTTCTAGCTCAGATCCATCTTTCAAAAGCAATATAGGCAAATCTGGCGATGCTATTCTCCTGCACCCTCCGTTGGTTTCCCATTGCCCATAGGATAAAATCCAAATTCTTAGCCTGACGTGAATCAAGGTCCTCCATGATTTAGTACTGACTGCCACTACAGCTTTATTTCCCCATACTCTGCTACATCTACTCTACTACAGTAATACCTTACAACTCTTTTTCCACCGTACTGTGCAACTTTACCCCTTGTGTCTTTCTTTTACTATTCCCTCTGGTTGAGATGCCTTATGCCTTCTTTTGCTTTTTGTCCTACCCCTGTTTTGTCTTTAGGGGACCTACTCAAGCATCATTTACTCTAGGAAACCTTCTTTTGACTCTCTGATTGAATTAACACCCTCTTTTTGTGTTTTCTTGGCATCCTAGGTATATTGCACTTATTATGTACTTGAGCTATTTGTTTTAATACCTTTTTGAGTCCTAGAAACAAGGGCTTGGATTATTATTCAATTTTATTTTCCTAGGATTTAGCATAGTATCAATAGCTCAGTATGAACATAGCAATGTTAATGAACTGCTAAAAATAAAAAAAATTTTTTTGAGTATCATTAGGAAAAATGGAGAATACGTTGGTTGGAACCTTTTGCTCATATATATATGTATATTTATATTATATATATATATTTTAAACCTCTCTCTAACATTGTAATGTACCTTGGCAATGCTGCCAGGAAGAAAGGCGTCTTGTTTGGTTGCTATGTAGGTCCTCTCTATAGTTCTGGATTTCCTACTAAGAAATAGATAAAGGAGTTATTCATTATAGTTGGGTGAGGCTGCGATAGAAAGAGAATGGATTCCAAGACAACACTGGTCCTTGTGTGACTTATTGTGATCAGGATTTACATATCAATTCACTCAAATGTTCCATAGAACGAGGTGAGTTTTCAATTAAAAGGGCCATAAAGATTGTCTAGTTCACCCTCTTACCTGACTGGTGTTTTTGGCAAACACAGAGTGTGGCACTTATTAGGACTTGCTTAAATGCTAATTTATTTCTTTCCTCCTTTTGAATATAATGAAAATGGTGACATCAGTTTAAAATAAAGAAACTGAAGTGCTCTGGTCTTGAGTCACATGGTTTCTTTCTGGCAAAGGTAAAAAGCAAAGTGCTTCTGATTTTCATTACATTTTATATCATGTTCTAATTTCAATATTTAAAAAAAAATCCCAAAGATGAAAAGTTATCTTATAAATGCAGGTCCTAGCATATATAATCTCTAATCTTGGCAGCTTCAAGTACAAATTCCCTTATTTTGATAGGGCTGTAAAAGTCTGTCCCTTATCTGCTCATATATGTCATTTAAGATGTCAAATGTAGTTTGAGGTGCTACTTACATTTTCTTTGAAAAATTAATTACCTAACATATCTCTAGTAGTTAACTGTCCTTGGCATACCCAACATTTTTTTAAACAGGATGATGAGAGGATAAAGTAAGAGATGATGGTGGTTCTCTCAAATATTGAACCAAGAAAGGCATCCAGCTAAACTTTGTTTCATTATTTTAACAGCAAAAGCTTGAAAGGTTTATAAAGATGTTTTTAAGAGTGCAGAAAAGTATCTGTTCTCTTAATTGTTGGCCTAATTGAGGGGATTTAGAGAAAAGTGTGAGGTAGTATTTAATAATTTAATAGGATTAGAGCTGAATTATATTACGAATACCTTTTATCACAGGCTAAGAAATGTGGTAGTCATCCTGGAGAGAGAGCCTTTTGAGGTTATGGAGTTCAAGATCACATAGTGAAAGAAATGCGTTAGGAAGGACAGCCTGGTTAGGAGAGATTGGATATTACCTTAGCCCTTTTTTCTATGCCGTTCTTAAGTCTTTTATGAAACTTTGCTTGTTTACTGGTACTCTAGCACAGTAATAAGCAGTTTTCATAACTTTTCTTTTCTCTTTTTTCCCACTCAGCTATATAATTTGACTTCCATGTTTCTTTTCAGCTTGCTTAACTACTCCTTTTGTGTTTTTTTAGTCCTATGTGACCTTTCTCAAAGGTACCTTCTTGTTATTCTCTAGATAGCTTCTAAGATGACTTTAATAAGTGATTGTACAAGGTTTAAAGAAAAAATACTCAATGACCATTAAAGTGTCATACATTGAGAATACTGTGTGCCTCCATTGGAAAATTTTTTCAGACTGCTTCATAGTTAAAGGAAATGATACCATTCAGTGCTGTTAAACAAAGGTGGAGAGGAAGTATGGAACTGAGGTTGTTTTACTATATCTTCTTTTACAAGGGAAAATAAATTCTACCTATATAATACAGCCATTTTTCTCCTACTCTCAAAGGCTTACGATTAGAAATGTTGCTGTGTCCATAGGTGCACTTATCAGTGAACACAATCAAATGTCTCCCCTTTCTCGTTTTGAGATTGATTGCTTGCACATCTCATGTTCTTCAGAGGCACTCCTGAGGCATTTCAGCATCCTCTCTTGCTGCCTACCTTATAGCTGCATATCTTTTTCCATAACATATTTCAAAGCTGCCCTGTCTAACATTTTATTTCTGATGCTTTACTGAGTTTGTGTTAGGCAGAGGTATGCTGTATGGAAAATAATTAACTGTTGCCAAATATATCATTTATCTTAAGCTTTTAAAGGAAGGGTTCTTAGGAGATTTCCAGTGATTTATCTCAAACTCTAATTCAATTTATGATTGACTCTTTCTAGATCAGAGGTCACACACAGGCAAGCTATGGGCCAAATACGGCCCACAGACATATTTTATTTGGTCTTAATGGTGTTATAAAACCTTTGAATGAATTGCTAATATTTTATAGTTGAGGGATTTCACATAATAAAACAGATTACTTACCGTCTTGAAAAATTAGAATATCTGGTAACAGTGAGTCCGCATGCCCCTGATTGATTAGAGCTGAAGTTTTTAGAATATGAGCTCTTTCATTATTCACAAGTCCCTATCTTATTTCATCCCCACTTATATTCCTTCTTATCCCAGTAGACTTTTTAATTGGTCTGTGGTCTAGACTAGTGCTTCTCAAATTTTAATTTCCATATGAATCACCTGGGAACCTTATTAAAATTCAGAGAACCATTCAGAAGGGGATGGGGCCTGAGAGTCTGCATTTCTAACAGGTTCCCAGTTAAGTCAAAGTTGCCATCCCAGGACATTTTTTTTTTTATAAATTTATTTATTTTTGGCTGTGTTGGGTCTTCGTTGCTGCGTTCGGACTTTCTCTAGTTGCGGCGAGCTGGGGCTCCTCTTGTTGCGGTGTGCGGGCTTCTCATTGCGGTGGCTTCTCTTGTTGCGGAGCACGGGCTCTAAGTGCATGGGCTTCAGTAGTTGTGGCTTGCAGGCTTCAGTAGTTGTGGCTTGTGGGCTCTAGAGCACAGGCTCAGTAGTTGTGGTGCATGGGCTTAGTTGCTCCACGGCATGTGGGATCTTCCCAGACCAGGGCTCGAACCCGTGTCTCCTGCATTGGCAGGCAGATTCTTAACCACTGTGCCACCAGAGAAGTCCCCATCCCAGGACATTCTGAGTAGTAAGGTTTTAGACCAATGGTCCTCAAAGTACAGGTTTTGACCAGAAGCTTCAACATCTAACCAAATCGTGAACTCTGGAAGTTGTGCCTAGCAGTCTGTTTAATGAAACCCTCCTGGTGATTCTAATGCACACTAAAATTTTAGAACCACCATTCTAGTCTATGTTACGTAGGAACACTGTTTGTAAAATCATCTAAGTTGGAGGTTTTAAACCCTCGCTGGACATGAGAAATCATTTGGGAAACTTCCAAAAATATTGATGTTTGAGCCCCATCCCTAGAGATTCATACAGAATTGGTCTGGGGTTGAGGCCCAGCCATCAGTACTTCCAAAGCTCCTCAATGGATTCTAATGCACTGCAGAGCTGAGAACTACGTTAAGTAAGGAGACTTTCTTGGTACATTACCTAGATGTACAATATCTCTCTTGTCAGAAAAAAATTATAACTCTAACACTTTTAAGTCCATTTGTCTTCTGCTATGTCCTCTGTAAAGCAAAACAGCTTTTTCCCATCACATTCTTAATGATCACTGGGTCATTTAATCAAATATGGTGATGTAGGGGAACAAAACTTTGCCACCCCAAAATATGTCTCTTTGGCGTTAGGATTATTTTGTATCTCCTTGCAGAGTACATTAGACTTCTGAGCTCTATGGATCAGGAAACATTTCTTGTTAATTCTTTTGACATAACTTGATAGATTAGGTACATTGCACAACTCTGGAAGGACACCGTTCATGTTTGGAGCCATCATAGATTTGTAGATTTATTAAGACTGTTTTCTGGCACATGGCAGTACAGTGCCTTGAGGAAGAGGTGGCGTTTTTGTAATTTGTATAGTGATGTCATTTGGGTTAGCAGTAGGGCTGTATTTAGTCTAACAAATAAGACCACTAAAAATTCATGATAAAACAGATTTCCCTCAACTGAAAAACATCTGAGTAATCAATAATTTGGCAAATAAGCATTGGTTCAGTTTAGTATCAGTGTTAAACAGTTAATATGTTTTCATTAGCTTCCATAAACTTAGGGTGGTAGTGTTCCAGTGAAAATTTATTTGAAAGTCAGATCCTAATACCTAATACATTTTACTTAGAACTGTTTTTAAAAGTTGTGCCCATCATGTACTGTGCGTTCTGAATTATGACATTATTAAGAAATAATACTTAAGGTCACTAAAGCATCTTAGATAAGTGAAGAGCTATTGTAGGTTAGCCTAATGATTTGAACCACAGCCTTATAGAAAACAATCTAGAAAAGAAAAAAAAGAAAGAAAGAAAAAGAGACATATTATCAACTAGTCATTTTGTTTACCTTTGGAGATAATGGAAATTTTTTTATTTTTACTTTTCTTGAGTATATGTAGGTATAGAAGAAGAAACAGAGTAACTTAAGCTAACTCTGCAAATAGAATGGGTCCTTTGCCTTTGGGCTTAAAGTGAAAGTGACTGTCTTGTAATGCCACTTTACCACCTGCTGTTACATTCAGCCAGAGTGGAAATGAAACTTTTGTATATTGTAGCAGTCAGTACCTTGCCATATATATTTTCTTTATTTGAGAATGTCAACAGAGCATGGTTTGCATCTGATCCCGTTTCCCCTTTTCTCTAAGGATTAAAATTCATTTGTTCTTGTTATAGGGTGTTTGTATATGGGGGAGCAGGTTTTGATGTTTTTCATTAACACCAGATACTATGCCATACTAAAGAATGCTGGCTCTCAGCTGACAACAAAATTACGTTTAAAATAGAGACTGAACTTTGTTTTTACACGAACTCGTTGGCACTTGAGCAAAGGCATTTAGAGCAAGTTTACTTAGTCTTGACTGTACAATTCTATAAGAAGGGATTAAACATTTGTGGAAATCAGCATTGGTAGTCTGTAATAAAAATCTGTAAATAATGTTTATGTCTTCCTAGCTATTAGCAGAAGTCCATATGATCTGAAATTTCAACATTGTTTTCACTGTGTTGCAGACACACTGCCTATATTGTTTTGTGTTTCTTCAAAAAGCATTTTAAAACAATAGTTCAGACTGCTCATCAGGAATAAAAAGATAGACTAGGGTAGGCATCATCTTTTTAATGTTTCAGAGCTTTGGGTGCTAATCCCTATTATTTTTGACGTATTGTTTGGCATTTAATTGAGTCCTATTTCCATCAATATAAAAATAGAACAGGATGCAGCATAGACATTAAGAACATGGATTCTGAAGCTGAAGCTAGGCAGCCTAAGTTTTAACTGCTGGAATGATTTAAGGAAGTGTATGCTGTTAATGGAAAGGAACTTTTGTATCACTTTTCTATTACTAGCAAAAATGGACTTTTGAGGTTAGCATTATGAAAATAATTTGTTCTGTTTGTACTATAAAATTATTTTCCCTTTCTCTTCTTCTTACTCCCCCCTTCCCTTTCTGACTCTTCCCCTTCTGGTTCCCTGGGTTTATAATCATGGTTAATGGAACACCATAATTCGATTCATTACCCATTCATTCAACTAGGTAGCATGGTCTATGCCTCTTTGGTGGTTTTCTTATCTTCAGTATTTAATTAATCAACAAGTAGTGTCTGTTTCCACCTCTGAAACACTTTTGTATTTTAGTTAGGATTCTATTACTTTGAATCAGTCTTTCTGCTTTTATTTTCCCTCTACCTAAAGCAGTGATTTCAACCCTTGCTGTACATTAGGGCCATGTAAAGAGTAAGGAGGCCGAGTTCCCTCCTTAGAACAATTTGAAGTCTTGGGAGAAGCATGAGGCATTAATATTTTTAAAGGTTTCCCAGGTGACTCAAATGTATGACAATATTTGAGGTCTTCTGTTCTAAATGCTCCTTTATAACAGTGATTCTCAAAGTGTGATCACCTGACCAGCCACATCAACATCACCGGGAACTTGTTAGAAAGACAGATTCAGGTCCCACCGCAGCTCTACTGCATCAGAAACACTGGACTTGGGGCCCAGAAGCATGTATTCTAACCAGCCCTACAGGGGATTCCCATGAATGCTCAAAGCTGAGAACTACTGCTTTATGACAGAAGTCTCCTATTTTTCTTTTCCTGGTTGTGCACCACTACTATAAAACTTTTGAGCATGTTCATCTCTACGTAGCTATATTTATTTAGTTTTGAAATAGTACACATAATACTTTCAGCAGCTAAATTTCAAGACACAATATACACTTCAAGTGAAGTTCAAAGTGAAGTTTGTTAATGAGAATGGATGTAAATCAATAGTGCAAGTATACTTGTTGATAAATTTGTTTCCTTTTTGATTTTTTGGTAATAAATAATTATATCGGCGTTTTCACCTTATAATGCAGATGGAATAGAATGAATGGAGTGTAGTGGTTGGGGGATCTCAGCCAGTCTGCCAAAGTTTGAACCCCATTTCTGCTAATACCAGACTGTCCTGGGCAATTAACTTAATGTCTCTGTGCATCAGTTTCTCATTTGCAAAATAGAGCTATGAATAGCGTCTGTCTCAAAGAATTGTCAGGATTAACTGAGTTAATACATATAAATCACTTAGAAACTGACTGGCCCTTAGATGTGCTCAAAAATGGTAGTTATTCTTACTTAGAATTGAAAGACTGTCAGCTCTATCATTTTCTTTTTCTGTTATTTTTTTTTTGGTGTCTGTATTATTAGTACGAACCTCAATCTGTTATTATTTTTTTTTGCAGGTGTCTTTTTAAGTCACCTATTTATTTTGTGAGGGTTGGTTTAGTTACACTAGATAATATAATCCATAAATCCATTTAATTGGGTGCTTCTGTACTGCCACATGCCCTAATCCCTTGAAAGTGAACTAATGAGAAAGATGTTTGTCGTTTTGATATCTATGGAACTTCTGCTCTCTTTTGATGGACCTTGATAATTCAACCAGGGAGAGTATCTGTATTAGACAAAAATAAATACAAATAAAAGTTCTAATTTACTTTCATACCTTCATAGACAGTCTTATACAACCCCTGGGGGAAAGCACCCTGTCTTAGAAGATTCACTTCTCAAATTTTATGGTAAACATGCATCATTTGAAGATCTTGTTAAACTGCATATTCTGATTCACTAGATCTGGAACTGGTCCTGAGATTCTGCTGCCAATTGCATTAAATATGAGAACATACCTAGTAGTCAACAATTGATGAAACTTGAGGTGTGGTAGAGATCAGGAGGTTAGGAGTAAAACCAGCAGCAAAGTTACGGTTAGTGTATTTGTATAGCTAATTTGGAGACCTTGAGGCTAACTTTTGGAAAGTATTATTAGCTATTATTATTAAATTTGACCCCTGGGGATAAAACTCAAAATTGTGGTCTGGTTTTCATACCTCCATCTGCCTGAACTTACATAGGATGAGATACAAAGCAGTCTACTTCTAACATGAATTTAGAATGATAGACTCATAAAATTTAGAATAATAAACTCATAAAATTCAATGAATTCATCAAACTTCAGCTTATTTCTATTATATATATAGTGTGTATATGTATTTTTGTAATATTATGTAGAGCAGACACTTATGTACACTCAGTATGTATATTTATATAATGTACACATATTATCATATAGTAAATACTTATACACACATATATACACATACACACATATATACATACATACATACACATACATAACGCCCTGAGATCCAGAGCGGTGGATACAAGTTCCTTTAGGCAGTTAGCTCTTAGAACATCCCAAACACTTTGTAGCATTTTCTGCCCAGGCTGTAAGGTGGTCAGGCTCTAAGGATGCCATCCCCCACCCAGGAGTGGGATATCCCAAATGCTCCTGCAAAACATGAGCAGAAGCTTTAGTGTCCCTGGACCTGTACCTTTTAGTATAGCACGCCACAGAATGCTGGCTTTCATTTTAATAACGATTCAGACAGGTTCCAAGACACAAGTGCAAAATTTGCATAGTGTTTTAGGAGGACAAGAAGAAACAGAAATAATGAGAAGGGTGTTACCATTTTCTTCATGGTAGTCTCCCTGCTGCACGTGTACAGTGATCAGTTACACGTCCTGTTGAGCTGCAGAACCCTCACGCTCTATTAACTGTAGTGTTAGGAAAATGGCTTCTGGCAATTTTCAATTATGTCAATTCCCTGAGTATTTACATTAGGAGCAATATTTTTATGATGGGTACACAAAAAATCCCCTCTTTTCAGCATTTCCCCATTAGGCGTACAAAATATTTTCTTTCCTATAAAATACACTTTAGGAGTATAACTTAGTGGTGCGCATTAGATGCTGGAGCTTGGAGAAGTAAAGGGTGCAGTTCAATCTCTGGCTCATTATTAGTTCATCCTGTATTTCATTTCTTGATCTAATGTAAATTGAACTAGGGAATATTTGGAACACTAGTAATGGGTTTTGAAAAAAAAATCATTGAATAGAAGCTCTCAGAAACTCTTCTGTAGAAAAATTTGGAAAGGCAGTTTCTTTATACTCTCAGAAGATATTTATAACAAAGCATCAGGTACTTTCAGTAATGAAAGACATGGTTCATATTTTGATCAATACCTCCCATTGGATACATAATTCAGCCTGAATGGGACATGGCATTCATTTTCTTCATGGCGTTGAGTGACTGATGCTGTTTCAAATGGTAAATCTATATGTTTGGGTTATATGAAGGTAGAGGCTTTTAGTAAAACACCGAGGGCTAAACTGGTACGGTTCTATTTTAGTTCTCTTAAAGGCAAATTAGCTTCGAATTAATGTTAAAGTTTAGTAAAGTAACACAGTGTCACTGCGTTTTCTGTTTCTATAATTGTGCTATTTTTTAACTCTATTTTCTTCCTTTTTCTCTCTGCCTTTATTACCCCAAGCACCATCAGCGATTTCCCTTAGGAACCTTTAAAATTCACAGTGAGTTTTGGAATCTACTGTTTAGACTACTATAGCTCTCTGAAAATTCATCCATTGTTTAGATGCCAGTTAATACCAGATAACAGTTTGTACTGCAATAAGAAGTGATTTAAAAAAATCAACAACTATTGGGCTTCAGTGATTTTTTTCCCTCTGGGGCTTCAACAAGTATTTGATTTTTTGCTTGAAAATAATGCTAGATAGTTTTAAGCTAAACATCCAACATTGGTTCCTTTGAATGATATATTTGCATTTTTTTTTATTGAATGGTGTGTCTATTACTAGTACAGTTTATACTAAGAGGAATTGGCCTTAAGGCACAATGAATCTTTGTTTCCGCTTTACCAAACTTAATATAAATTTCTTTTAGGAGCAACCACTCTGTACTCAGACTGTCTGAAGTGCATATGAATTTGGAAATATATTTTACTGACAACTCCAAGTTTCAAGAGTTAAGAATGCTCATTTATAAATAGTACTATTTTTATACTCTCTTCTGCTAGAAATGTGAATCTGTCAATTAAAGAGTGTCAAAGAGCTTTCCAAACCTCTAAAATGATTCCCAGCTACCTCAGACTTTTGAAAAAAAAAGGACTCCTGAGTTCCACGCTGTGGGATGGGCCCAGTTCAGCAACTAATACTCATTAAATAGCTGATTAATGAAAGCCCCTAACAGATTATTGGTTTTTTTCCCCCTTTGGGTGATGATGCTAACACATATAATTAGACTTTGTGTTGTATCTGTGTAAGAAGTTCTATAATTCATTTTGAAAATCTGTTGAAAATGATATTGAATGGTAAGTTAGTATTCTTTGAAAGCATTAATTAAAATTTAACTACTTCAGTGTATAATATCTGCGTTTTATAAGTAAACCTAAGATATTCATAGACACTGTCGACTCTTGCCTCACTACTAAGGAATGATGTGATGTCAGATTTCTGGCTTCCCCCCCACCTCTTATGACAGTGCCTGTTAGTATCCTTTGTGGGCCTGCTTCATTTGCCCCCTTCTTCTGCCTGTTTCTTAAATCTCAGTGCTCCTCAGATATCTTAGTCTTTTTCTATGCTCAGCATGGGTCATAGTCTACTGTATACATGCTGATGACTTCTTAAATCTGTTCCCCCAGCCCAAACCTCTCCCCAACACATCAGACCTCTACATTCAGCCTCTTACTGGATATCTCTATTTGGATGTTCCAGAGGCAGCTCAAACTCAGCATGTCCCATACAGGATTTGTCACTATATGCTTCAGCCATATTGATCCAGTTTTTGTTTACTGAAAGTCCCATGTTCTCTCTCACTTGTTTGCAGACACCCTTAGCCTGAAATATACTTTCCCTCCAGCTAACTGAACAAATCTCATAACTGACTTTCTCCAGGAAGCCTTTCCCAATTCTTAGGTTAAGATTTGGGACCTCTTTTATATGGTAATAATGACAGTAATACAGTAACATTGTTGTAGTAATATAGTAATATAATACAGTAATGTTACAGTAATATAGCATATTTATCAATACAGTAAAAGTGATAAAGGCAATGATGATGATGATGATAATACTCTATTAGTTTCTTATTGATGCTGTAATAAATTACCACATCCATAGTGGCTTAAAACAACATGAATTTATTATCTTACAGTTCTGTAGGTTGGCAGGTTGACACTGCTCTCACTAAAGTCTTTTCTTTAGGGGAGAATCTCTAAATTTTCTTGGCGTTTCTAATTTCTAGAAGCCCCGTGTTCCTTGGCTTGTGACACCCTTCCATCTTCAAGGCCAGCAGTGGCCTCCAGGGTCTTTCTCTCACTTCCTCACTCTGACACCGACTCTTCTGCCTCCTGCTTTTCAGGACCCTTGTGATTATACTGAGTCCACCTGGATAATCCAGGCTACTCTTCCATTTTAAGGTCAGCTGATCAGCAACCTTAATTCCATTTGTGGCCTTAATTCCCCTTTGCCAAGTAATCTAATATATCCACAGGTTCTGGGAATGAGGGCATGGACATCTTTGGAGGGGCTTTTTGTCTACAATAGCTAACAGCTATTGAGAACTAGGTATTGTTCCAAGCATCTCACTCACATAGTTGTCAAGAACTGAGAAGAGTCTGAGATTTTATCTTACCCTCTTTGCAAGCTTGACAAGTCAGCCTGCCATTGTTTCTTGAAATTTGGTGGAAGACATGAAACCCTGGGATTAGAGACAATAAAACTTTATTCCTTTAGCTATAGCAGTAGCCAGAGTATCAACATTTTCTGAGCTAGTTCCCTGAGCCCCAATTCACAAGAGCAACGCAAAGAGGTCCAGGTGCTACCTGCATATGCAATGGATTATATAATAGGTGAGGACCCTGAAGAATCTAGTTATTTTATAAATTATGGTATGTACTCCTGTCCTTTGCTTTTGAGAGGACACTATCTCTGTTTTTTTCTATACAAATATCCTTAAAAAGATAGTCTGGAACAAAAACCAGTCAGTGTCTGTGCTCTTAAGACATACAGAAATGTGAAAGATTACTTGAGAGTTTGTGTTCCAACAATAGCCCTCACAGTAACACTGTGAAATAGTAGCAATTATAATCATCTTCCTTTTACAGGTAAGGAAAATGAGGGGCAGAAATGATAAGTAACAAGCCTGCTAAGTAGCAGGATGGAGTTTTGAACCTGAGCTACCTGGCCTTACAGCCCATGTTCTAAGGCTCTGCTGTGTGCTGCTTCCATCATACCATGTACTCAGGTTAGCGCATGTACTACCCTGAGGTTTCCTTCGTGTGTGTCTATAATATGTGTACTTTTAAACTTGTTTGTATTCCCCATTGGTTTTTAAACTCCATGAGGGTTTAATGGGACTGTGTCTTTATTGTTCAGGGTTTATATATTCAGTGTTCAGATCAGTCTTGCTTATGTTAGGTAATGAATAAGTATTTTAGGAATAAATGAAAAAATATAGTAAACGAAACCCTCATAGAAAGGAACCTTACTTCCAACCTACATTCTCTTAGATAACACCAAATCTTTGTTATAGAACAAGCATTAATCAAGTTGGCCTGTCACCAGACGATGGTGATAGGAATCATTTAGTGTGTTTTTGATGTTTATGCCTAATCATGTCCATTAAAGTAAAGACCGTAAGTTTTGGAAGTGCTTGAGAGAAGATGCAAAATGTGATGATGGCAATCAAAGTAGAGCTAATTTTAAAAATTAAATGGGTGAGAAAATGACAAACATTCCTTGTGCATATGGGATAAGTCCTTTGGCATAAAAATTCTTTTTCAGGGAAAAAGGGAATTAGACAAACCATGAAAAGTGCTCCTCCTTTGCAATTGACAGTAATCAGGAAGTGTTGAGGAAAAGTGATTGCAGAAATGAAAAAAAAAGTCTTTTGAGTGTGTGCAGGAGGGTCAGCAAAAACATTGAGTGCATATTAGGGCCTAACGCTAATTCAGGAGAATGCTAGGAGTTTGCGAGCTTAAATGCTAAGCTAGTGAATACAAGTGGTACTGATGAAAATTCTGTTACAGGCTAAAGTATGTAGCTGAAACGAATCTTTTTTGATGGAAATATGTCCAAATAGAAAGTCCATCCGGAGAAAGTGTGTTCTGTTTTAAAGCTTTGAAGGACCAATTCACTCTTTTTTTAAAAATTTTTATTGGAGTCTAGTTGATTTACAATGTTGCGTTAGTTTCAGGTGTACAGCAAAGTGAATCAGTTATACATATACATATGTGCACTCTTTTTTAGATTCTTTTCCCATATAGGTCTTAAATTTGGTGGAAATGTATCCAAGGATAGCAAAGCTTAAATTCCTCTTTGTCAAATGAACTTAAAAACAGCCATTCAGTACCTAATCTGTTTGTGAGTAAAAACAACTTCAGAACATGCACTTGAAAGGAAGACGTTGGTTCTCATTTTATAAATACCAGTAATAGAGGACTTCTATGAATTTTATCTTATCAATATTACTATTTCAAATGCAATTTATATTTATACTAGTCACATGTGGTAATTGTCAGAGCAGGGAGTTTTATTTTTTAATACTTAAGCATGAATGCTTATGTAAATACTATCTTCAAGTGCTAGTCATGGCATAATCAAAACACAACTTTTTTTTTTTTAACCTGCTATACCTTTAAAACTTATTTAGGGTCACTGAATAATAAAATGGGAATGTCCTATGACTTTTTTTTTTAAAGTTTGTTCTTCGGTAGGTCCTGTATTGCTTTACATCATAAGCAACATTTTCAATTCAGAAATCAGAATGCCTAGCATAACACATTAGCCAACATTTCATCTTTGTTAGAAGACAAGATTCCTCCTCTCTCAAGCTAAGGCCTGTCATGAATCTGATTCCCCAAGGTGAGGATGAACTGGAAAGATCCCAAATAGCGATGGCATTGATTTATCACGTTTTGTGCTTAGGACTAAGTGCTTTAAACGGACCATCTCATTGAATCTTCACAACAACCTGCAAGGAAGTTATCCCCGCTTTATCAATGAGGGGATGGAAGCTGGGAGAGATTGAACAATTTGCTTGAAGTTCCATAGCCAGTAAATGTTAGACCTGGGTTTGGATCCCAAGCAGTGTGGACTCCAAAGCTCCAACTTTTAACTGCTATGTCTACTGCCCTCTGCCAAGAAGGGCAGGGTTGCAGTGCTGGAAAGCTAACTTGGATTGTGATTGAGATGCTGCTAGGACACCGCATGGAAGATAGTATTGAGGCTGAAATTTAAAGGGTGAAGGAAACAGAAGGAAGAGTTAGTGCAGAAGTCTGGGGATTTGAGAGCAGGATAGATCTGGGGTGGAAGAACCAGAGCAAAGTTCAGAATGTGTCTGTCAATCTGGAGGGAGTGCCTCTGAGTGATACTTAGCAGAGAAGTTTAAAGGAGCAGAAGAGCACTTTGCACGGCAAACAGTGAAACCATGGAACTGATGAGCAGAACTGCAGAATCTAATGTTCTTTCTTGGATGGAACTTGGTAATGTCTACATATCTGTTTGGTTTGTGACATCAGGCAAAACTAGTTGTAAGCTATATTCAGCATGACTTGTCACCAGAGGGGAAGTGATCCTGGACAACAAACTCTGCTGATCTTTGAGCTCAGAATCTGACTGTGGCAGGGAGGAGAGGCCTGGTATTGCACATGGTTTTTTTGCTAGTGGTTAGCTAATAATGTAGAATACATTAAAGTCTACTTCTAGTTTATGAAGTTATAAATCAGAACATTGCTCCTAATGCTGGAGATTGGATTTCGGTTTGTATGTATTATAAGACCCTGCTTGATGATTCTTCGAACATTTCCACGTGGTTTCAGGGTTCGTTTTAGCATGGTGTTGTTAGGGTAGTGGGACATTTTTCTTGGTGACTGACCTTCCCCAGAGTCCAAAAGAGGAAGCTGCAAAGCTTTCTTAAAGTTTAAGCCAGATTACAGGGGAGAGGATTATTCTAGAAGGAATAGTACATTAGTGGCTGTGGAGGGGGGACTATCAATTAACAGTCTACTACTAAGGTGCTTAGATATTTTCCTCTGGAGCTCAAAGAGAGCTATCTGGGCATATGGGTGGTGACAGATGACATTGGAGTGGGTGAGAACACTAAAAGAAAACTAGTAGAATGAGTTAAAACACACACACACACACACACACACACACACACGCAGATGGAAATCCTAGAACTTTGGTTTTCAAAAATCAGAAGATGACAAGAAAATTAAACAAACAAGAACAAAAACAACAAGAAGAAAGGCTAATCTGGGAAGTGGAGGAGAAACACGGATATCTTTCTATGACAGACCCTAATGAGCAGTGTGATAAATCTTGGCAGTATCAAAAAAGTAAGAACTCAGGGCTTCCCTGGTGGCGCAGTGGTTGAGAGTCCGCCTGCCGATGCAGGGGACACGGGTTCGTGCCCCGATCCAGGAAGATCCCACATGCCGCGGAGCAGCTGGGCCCATGAGCCATGGCCGCTGAGCCTGCGCATCCGGAGCCTGTGCTCTGCAACGGAAGAGGCCACAACAGTGAGAGGCCTGCGCACTGCAAAAAAAAAAAAAAAAAAAAGTAAGAACTCAGAGGTCTCCATGAGATTTTGTGCTCTTAGTTAGCGACAGCAGTTTCAACATAGTGTTAAAGATAGAAAGTAAATTCTAGTGCACTGAAGGGAACAAGTAGAGAAAGTCAGATTTTTATGGTGATTTATGTAATCACATTCACTAGTATTATATGAATATTTGTTATCTGCGTATAGTTTTAGGACTAGCGTAATTAATTGGGAGCAGACTCCTATGCATAATTTTATCCAGGATTTTCTTTTAATTTCCGAGTAAATTTGACTCTGAAACATTAGAGTTTTCTTACTTCTGTTTTCAAGGCATATTAAAGAGTTGTGGTTGCACACGTTAATGGATATAGCCTCATGACAAATTATTTTGCAAAAATTGAGACAATTTAATTCATTGTAAATAAATCTTATTATCTTCAAAGTTAAGCAAAAGAATATTTCAGTTACTGAAGGTATTAACGGCTTCATTGAGGTATAGTGACATGCAGTATGCTGCACATATGTAAAGTGTAAAATTTGATGTTTTAAGATACGTATACACCCATGAAATCATCACCATAATGAGCCTGTCCATCACCCCCAAAAGTTTCCTGTTGCTATTTTTTTAATCAAAGTATAGGTGATTTACAAGGCTGTGCCAATCTCTGCCATACAGCAAAGTGACTCAGTTATACACATAGAGACATTCTTTCCTGTTGCTGTTTTTAATCCCTCCTATCTGTGTCCCCAGGTGACTACTGATCTGCTTTTTGACATTATAGATGAATTTGCATTTTCTAAAATTTTATGTAAGTGACATGAATCGTACAACATAAGTATTTTTTCTTCCTTTTTACTCAGTATAACTATTCTGGGGCTCATCCACGTTGTAGCACGTATTGATAGCTCATTTCTTTTTATTGCTGAACAGCATTTTATTGTATGGCTATACCACACATTATCCATTCATCTATTGATGGACATTGGAATTATTTCCAGTTTGGGCGTATTGGAAGTAAACTGTTATGAACATTTGTGCACAAGTCTTTATGTGGATATATGCCTCCTGAAGGTATTCTCAAAATATAGAACTGTTTATGAGATAAAGGTATAGAGCAGAGAGACACAGTTAAATTATCCCTCAATAGTTGTTAGAACAAAATCCAAGTTTCTTCAGTACTTTGATAGGTTATTATGTCTGTAGTAGCGTAATCTAATTTTTAAAATTTTCTTTTTTTTTCCTTCTGCCAGCCGTAGACATGGTTCCCTGTATCTATTGTTAAGCCTGTGAGCATCTGAGAAGCTGCCTCCTGTGCTTGATCCCTCTGTGTTTCACTCTGTTCTCAATCACTTTATCTGAATCTGACTCCATTTGCTCAAGAGTCTTTGTCTGGCTGAAGTACAGCTTTGTTACTCGGGTCTGACTTCTCTGCCCTTAGACCTCTGGAAACCAACCTGTCACCAGCTGCCTACTTAGGTCACCATTGCCTGAGATCGTTGGCACCAACCTTCAGCTGCCCCCTCACCACACCTGCTTAGGCTGCTAGTCAGGTTTTTGCTGTCTGATGACTGCCCCTGGCTGTACCTTCTTTATTCCAAACTCTTAGACTCGCATCTGGCCCATGTCTAGAATTTTCTCTCCGTGCCATTTGAGCCACTCCATATTCCAGTGTGCGGCCTGATTTGTTGACTCAGTCTTGGGAACCTGAGTACTCTCGGCTCTTGGAGAACTCCAGCAAGCCTCTGTTTTGCAACAGGCTTGTCCATAAGTCCCTGTGTTCCTACAAGTAAATGGCCCCAGACCTGCTACTGCTATTGCCATCTGCTGGTGGCAGGCAGAGTTGGCACAATGTTGTTCTATTGCCTGGTTTGTTCATATTTAAGGAAGGTCTCAAGGTAAAATCTTAAGTAGAAGTATGTCTATTTGTTATGTACTTGCACTTTGTATAATTCTCACAACTATACTCTTCTCCTTTATATGCTTCAGCCACACCAACCTTCATTCTATCCAATATGCTAGCCTCATTTCCTCCTTAGGACCTGTGCATTTTTTGTCCCCTCTTCTTAGAACAATATGTCAATACTTCCACAGATCTTCAGACAGCTAGCTTCTACCATTATTCACATCTCAGGTGAGATGTGATTACCTTAGAGATGCCTGCTTTGACCACACTCCACCCATTTCACCCTACCAGTCAATCATTGTCTTACTGAATTATTTTTTGGTAGCATTTATCATTTACTAAATTTCTTTCATTCATTTATTACTTGTTAATTAGCCTCTTCTTCCTGCACACACCCACAAATAAATACAAGTGCCATGAGAGCAGGGAGCAAGGAGCTTGGATGACAGAACAAACAATGCTTTTATTGAGCAAAAGAGATGCTCAATAAATACATACTTGTATAAATGAATGCATATAGTACCTCTGTCTGCCTGTCGAAATCCTATTTATCTTTGGAAGTCCAACTCAGATACTATCTCTTTCAAGAACTTCTCCAACTAAATCTGTTTTCTCTCTCTTTCACAGGACTTTTTATTCTTTATTTTTTCTGTTAAGCTGTCATGTTTCCATGTAGTTGATACAGGGGCCATACTTGACTTATCTTTAGTCCATAGGTCAGAAGCACAGGTAACAACCTGGGCTTGGGACTGGTTTTTGAAGTAGGGATGGAGGGTGCAGTGTTGTAGGACTGAACCCTTAACCTGTGGAATCTGATCCTATCTTTGGGTAGATGGTATCGGAATTGAGTTGAATACTGGGTCACTCTGTTGGAATCCAAGAATTATTTATAGACGGTGTGGGACAAACCCTCCCACGTCCCCGCCCCACATGCACACATGTTGAAATTGGCTCCAGGAACCTAAGAGACTGTCCCTGATTCCTTCTTCCTTCTTTCTTTTCTGAAGCAATCGTAATTCTGAATCTGGTGTTTATCATTCCTATATGTGTGTGACTGTGTGTGCATTTTACCACTACTGTCTGTCTGAGTATATGTGTGAATGTGTGAGTATCCATTTGCAATCGATGGTACTATTCTGCTTGTTTTTAAGTAGTATATGGTAAGGGTCATTCTACACCTTATTTGTTCCCTCAACATTATGTTTTTCAGATTATCCGTTTTGATACATGTAGTGTTAGAATCTAGTGGTAAGACTATTTCAGTTGTTGTATGGTATTGCTTTTTAGAATTATTTCACAGTTTCTTTGTCAGTTATCTCGGTGAAAGGCTTGCAGTTTTCTCTTTTCACTCTTACAAAGAATACTGCAGCAAACATTTTTGTACCATTATTTTCTGCGTATCCTAGGGAGTTAGTCCAGGGTTTACATGGGAAAGTGGAGCCAGGTTGCCTGGGTTCAAATCCTTACATTGCCGCTTGCTAGCTTTCCCAAGCAGCACTGAGCACCAGCTATATTCAGTTCTTCAGCACATGCATGCCCTACGTCAGCCTCCGGCAACAAGTTATCAGCTTGGCTTAGATGCCTTTGACTCCGGTGAATCCTGCTGGATCCAGTTCCCAAATGCCACTGCCCGTGGCTTCACATGCAATCACTGCTTTGCACTTATGTACCATTTCTGGTCCATGGAGAGGTTTATTTTCAAGCCTGGAGATGATTTTCAGTTTTTCCTTTTAATATTTTACTTAACATTGCTATGTGTTTGAGCAGAGGGAGTGCATCAAAGCATGTACTTACTGTGTCACCTTAAGCAAACGTTGATAATACCTCTACAACCTTTTAAAATAAGCACAAATCTTAGAATCACCTAATCATAGATTTTCGGAGCTGGAAGGGATTTTAGAGATCATGATGTCCAATAACCTTATTTTATAGGTGAGAGAATTGTGGTCTTGAGAAATTAAAGTGATTTACTGATGTCATATATTTAATTAATGGTGGAGGCAGGACCAGAACCAGAGTCTGCAGGTTCCCTCAATAGTCCTTTTTTTTTTTTTTTTGTGGTATGCTGGCCTCTCCCATTGCGGAGCACAGGCTCTGGACGCGCAGGCTCAGTGGCCATGGCTCACGGGCCCAGCCGCTCCGCGGCATGTGGGATCTTCCCGGACCAGGGCACAAACCCGTGTCCCCTGCATCGGCAGGCGGACTCCCAACCACTGCGCCACCAGGGAAGCCCCCCTCAATAGTCCTTTTGACACTACATCTACTGTTTTAGTTTTCTCTATCTGAGCTATATTTACATGTAATATTTTATTTTTAACAAAACTCAAAAAATACATTAGAATTAAGCAATTAGAAATATGATATGTTGGATTTTTAAACTGATGTGAAATGTTTTATTTTGAACAATATTGAGGTAAAAGCAAGAGTACAGCATTTACTGCACTGAGCTGAATATATTTTCATTAGAAGGCACAATGCCTTTTGACTCTGTAGATTCCTGCTGCATTTGGTTTCCTTGACTTTCTGCAACTTATTAGGATAGGCCCATCAATAATGGTGCTGATACTTCCAACCTCCTACAGCACTGGGTCTGAAAATGAACTGTGATGGATGGATATGGCCAGCATTTACAGTGATAGCCTATATTTCTGCTGTCACGTAGAAATGGCAGGTAGTTTAATTTAGAAAAAAAAAAATTACTGAGAAAGAACAAGTATTTCTTCTAATTAGGATTTCTGGACTTTTGTCGGATATGAATTTAGAATCTGATATGTTTGTTAAAGCCTTTGGAATTGTTTTATTCTATTTCTAGATCTTTTAGCTGTGCCTAAGCATCCGTATGCTGCTATGGAGAATTGGGGACTAAGTATTTTTGTGGAACAAAGAATACTGCTGGATCCCAGTGTTTCATCTATTTCTTATTTGCTGGATGTCACCATGGTCATTGTTCATGAGATATGTCACCAGGTATGAGAAAAAGGATCAGGTGTAAGTATAATTGCAAACTATCGAGAATGTAGAATGATTTCAGATACTTAGATTAGGAGCTAAGTTATTATCCTCCCAATTAAGTTTTAATTGTATAGAGCACCATGTAGTTCTTTTTGGAAGATAGGTTGTTCTCAAGTGACGGCACAAACGAAAGCAAACACACGGATCATATTGAATAAGTAACTGTCATTCAGTTTAGTTGAGGAGTGAGACGGCACTGCTACCCAGCAGCCTCTTTGGAGACCCTATCCACTCACTATTCTTTGTCAACCTTGCTGTATTTTCTTGTGATTATTGGTGTGTATATATGGTGAGTGCAGTGATGGCAATGATTTATTGCATTGCTGAAAGATGCAGCTGAGTTTTGTGTACATGTCAAAATTTGCTTTTGCTGAAATCAATTTGTTATTCCCCTTCTCCCATCACACAGACACTTAGGAAGTCTTTCACTAACTCTGCGACAGCCCGTTTGTTCTCAAATGATTGATATTTTTTTTGTCTTGACATGTTTAGAAATTCTTATGTAAATTAGCCAGCTTTATCATGAAGCTAAGATAAAATTAATTTCATTTTGATTTTATGTACTGTCTTACAATGAGCAGAAGGTATTACAGAGATTTCACAATGCTTATTAGAATCTTGATTCTAGTGAAAAAAATGACTGAAAATAAACGTTTGTGCTAATAAAAAGGAATCTTTGTCCTGATTACCAGAAACTATGGATGGTTTTTAAGTGAAAACACCAGAAATCACCGTGTGATACTGTACAACTTCAAGTTGTTACCTACCCAAAATCTTTTTAAAAAGCTTGAAAACTTTAAGAAAGAGTGAGGTGGAAAATGTTGTTAGTAAAAGAGGCTGAACAGCTAAATGACAATACATGAATAGGGACTTCATGATAAATTGTTCTAGGCCATATGACCATTTACCTATATGTCAGCCTTTTGCAGTGAACCTGTAGACGTTTGTACCTGTCATGCTGGTCAGCTTGGGCATGTGTTCCTTGCTGCAGAGACTTAAGGGGGTGCATTGCAGAGATAACCAGGGCTCCTCTATTGTGCTAAAAATGGTTTCCAGCTAAACATACAATTCTTTGACGCAAATCAGTGTCCTTTTGAACGTTCCTAGAAACGAGTTACATGTAGAGTTCTGTTGAAATAAGAACACACTGATAATTGTTTCTAGAACTGGATTTCATTTGTTCCAGATTCTCAGTTACTTTCTTGTTCTAGCTTAGTGGTGCTCGGCTACTTACTATGCGGAAATGAGCCAGAAGCTGGGAGAAACACATAATAATTTCCACTATCATTGCCAAATTATTTTCTACATTACCGTTTCTCCTCACCTATTTATTGTCACAATTCTTAAGACAGGCTTTCAATTTAAGGGAGAAGAAACATTACTTTCTGATCAAGAACAGAAAATGTTTTAAATATCATTTGTTTTGTGGTCATCAGCATATTCAGAGTTATCTCTTCTTTGTATTTCTATTAGAGATCCTCTTGGGTAAGTGATACTTTATTAATATTGAAATGCTCAGCCACCAAGCTCTTTCCTCTAGCTCCTAAAGCTGTAAAGCTATGATCTGATACTTGTCTGACTGCCTTTTCCTTCTGCTTCTTAAATAACTCACTCCCACTTACAGTCTTCACACTAAGGGTTACTTACAAATGCCTATAATCCTCTTGCCTGAGGCTTTCTCATGGCTTCTTCTTATCATTAAAGTCTGAGCTCAAATGTCATCTGCTTAGAGAGAATCTTTTTGTTTTTACAGTCTAAAGTGACCCATCCTCCATTCCTATCACACTTTAATAAGATCTGAAATTGTATTGTTCGTTTGCTTATTTTTTATTTTCTATCTCACCTAATTGTCCCTTCCTCCACAATAAAGTGTCAGCTGCCTGAGAAGGGACATTGTCTGACTTTTCATCATTAAATCCCAAGTCTGTAGGATAGTTCTCACGTATAATGTTTTTTTTGTTGTTGTTTGTTTTGTTTTTTAATGAAAAAAGAATTCCTTTAAGCTTTGGTGAACTCAGCAAGGATTTCAGAGTAATGTATCCAGATCTAATCAAAACACCAATTATAAATTACAACATTACTTTCCTGAAGGGATCTTAGAGAGACTTTTTTGGTCCAACCCTCATTATCACAGAATCATGGAGAGTCAGGTGTGGAGCATCTTAAAGCCCTTATTAGTTCCTTCAGTCAGCCGATGTCGTCTGTGAATTGCCTCTGCCACTGGAAGGCGCTGCTTCGGTACTTCCTGTGATGAGCTCACCACTTCTCGAGGTAGTATTTTCCATCTTCATCCATTTCAGTCTGTTAGAGGGTCTCCTGCATTTTTAGCAGTGTCTACCAATCTACAACCCTAATTTCCATCCATTAATACTGATTTGTCCCCTGTAGGGCCATAAGACCCAAGCCTTTTTTTCTTCTATATACTAGGTCTTCAAATATTTGAAGATAGCTGTTGTCAGTTTTTTTACCCTGAGCTCTTTCTTCTCCAGGTTAAATCTTCTTGTTGTGTTCCTTGAACATTTTGTTTTTGTTCTTCCCTGAATGCATTTATAGATAATTAGTGTCATGCAAGTAGTCAAATAAATCAATGGTGTTGCCACAACATATTTTAAGATCACAAAATCAATTGGGGAATGAATTCCAGTTGTGATAATCATAATTTAATACATTTAATTTTAGATAAAATAATTCTGGGATAGACGCGATTTTATCTGATGCCCACTCATTTGTCACGGCAGTGGTTTGGTGACCTCGTGACTCCTGTGTGGTGGGAAGACGTGTGGCTGAAGGAGGGATTTGCTCACTACTTTGAGTTTGTTGGTACAGACTACCTCTACCCCGGCTGGAACATGGTAAGTGCACTTTTTAATTGTTTGGAACTCTAAGTGAAAGGTTGATCCTGTGTTACATTGGGCTTATCTTATCATCAGATATGACTGAAAATACCAACCGATGCATGAAAAAAAAAAGTTAGCTATCCAATAAAAGGAAAAGTAACCCAAAATGTAAACAGTACTATTCCAAAATATTTTTGTTTATTAGAACTAAATAGAATCTGATTGTTTATACGCTGATTTCAAAATGGTACGTTTTCTAAATAGAAGTATTTTAGATTGCAGTATTTGATAACAAAGATAAATTATCCCTTAAAATAGAGAAGGTAACAGTAACCAATGAGTTATATTTTAAGTATATAGGATGTTTCAATATACAGAAAAATGAGAACTTAATATTTCTTCAATGTGATGAACTCAAAAAGTAGCTAAAATTTTTGATGCATTATTGCTGTTTTTACTTTAGGATTAAATGATTTAATAAGAGGTCACTATAAAGAGTTGTACACATTATACCCATACCTGTACGTCTGAACCTGAAGTAGGATTTGTTGTACCTTAAGCAGTGATGTCCTAGAGCATCCTAGAAGAAAAAGTAGAGGGAGGGTATGATTTCTATATGTCATTTAATGTAAGTTTTTCATTTTGTATAAGCTTCCATTAATCAGTAAGTGACTATGTTATTATGGAGTAGAACCCAGGGTATATGTTGTTTGGGAACTTGAATTTTAAATTTATTTTAAGTGGCACTACGTAAAAGTTGCAAATACTGACATTTGTCAACTTCCAGAAGCTCAAAAGCTTTCACCTGTGACATAGCATGAGTGATAATATATATTTATTTCACGCCACTCTTTTTTGATGTTTAAATTATTATGTGATTATCTAGTTATCTGTCATGATTACAAGTATGATCTGAATAGTATTTAAACCAAGGTAAAATATAAAGATGTCTGTAAGTCATGATATAATTTCTCTACCATAAATTCAGCCAGCTCCTGCTGAGTAAGAAAGGTGATCTTACATATCTCAGAAGAAATGTTACAATTGTAATATCATATTGATATGTTTGAATTATCCAGTTTTGCTTATATTTTATAAAGGCAGCATGGTTCATTTGCACAAATGTGTGAGTTAATTTTACTTAGCCTTATGTATCTAGGTATGCATTATATATTATACAATTTAAAAAATCTTATTTGAACTGTTTTATTATGGCATTAAAATTAATTAAAAATGCCTTTAAAGAACTTTGAAGAAAAATCATCAATACCATCAATATTAATTAAGTAATTTTTAAACAAATATGAAATTTGAAAACTGAAATGTTTAAGGATATTGAAATATTTGTAAAAATATATTTTGGTTTTTAGTTGACTTTCAACCAAATTTGTTTAAAATTATCATTTAATTTTCACTATGCTGTGGATTATTACTGATTTATAATTCTATTATGTTTCAATATTAAAAGATGTTAGTATTACAAACGGCATGTTACTCATATAGGTAAGCTTTTTCTTTTTTTTCAGCTCATTCAGCTATCTATGACAAAATCCTTTCTATTCATCATTATAAAAATACATCTTAGGTTAAAAAGGAATCAACAGAATTATACCGGAGGTGAAAACTGACAGCTTTAAATGGTTTTAGCATGGCAGTGAATCCCAAGTTTCAATGTCTTCATACTGGATTTTGTCTTTGAATAATTTTGTATATTCCTTCATTATCAGTTCATTTATCAGTTAAGTTATAAATGGAGAACAATTTTATAAGAAATATTGAAAATGAATATAGAGTGTAAATAACACATCTGAGACTTTGTCCTTAACAGAATACATACCATGCACTGGAAGTATAAAAACCTTGAGCTGGTAAGATATTAATCCATATGTTGTAATCAAAAATAGCAATTAATGATGGATTAAACTAAGAAATGAAAGAATAAGGTCCATCACAATTAATTAGGCAATAGTGAAAACAGGTCTTATTATTATGTCTCTTTATGTTCGGATTTTAAAGATTACAAATACTGTCTGATCATTGGCTGCTTTTGCTTTTTTAGTAGTTTTTTCAATTTAGGTTGTAGAGTACCTCAATATACTAAATTTATAAAACCTGTAAGAAGAGACTCTAAACAAATTCTCCTCCAAGGATCGTTAATATCTTCTTTGCAAACAAAATTTTAGGACTAAGTTAGCCACATAAGTAAGAAAGGATATTAAGTAACTTTAAGGCTGTGTCAGCACTATTTTTCATAATGGCATCAGCAAAAGAGTGAAAGAAATACTAGAAAGAACAAGAGTGATGGCTGTGTTAGCAGCAACTCATACTGTTGTGATATGCACAGAAACTCCCCCAGGAGAAAAAGGCTTGGGCTTCACTAGAACTTAGCCTAAATTAGAAAAACCAGAAGTCAGGCTTGTGTCAGAAGTAAAGAAATTCAGGAAGCTGACCTCTTTTGCCTCTGATCTCAAAAACAGTGCTTTAATTATTTTTAGACACCAAGGCTCAAGCACTGAAATACAATTTCAGTTTGCTAGGGAGATTACTATGACAGTCTACCTTCGATGGAATAGCAATAAGGAAGCCCAGAATTACACTGTATTGTTAAGGAAGCTCTTGTTCTGATTTAGGATAGTATACTTGTGTAGGCTGCTTAACTGTTAGTAAAATCTTAGGTTGTATATATGTGTGTGTATGTGTTTACAGTCAGTTTCTGCTAAAGCAATAATCAGTTTTTACATTAAAAACACTACATGGAATAAAAACTACTATGAAATTTTGTTCCCCAATAAACTGATCAAGTATACCATTTTATAGATATGGGCCTTTACAGGTAGTATGATATAAGGTCAGGAAATGGATAGGCAAGAAGAAATTCAGGTTCCAAGAAAGGCATTTCACTTCTTTGACTCACCCTTAATATTTGAGAAATGGGGGCGATTATACTGACCTGGTAAGCACACATAATTTTTGTGAAGATAAAATAACTTTCGAGGTCTTTGAAATGCATGAACCGCTATACAAATGTGAGTAGGTATCATGGACCTGGAAAATAATAAATGCTCCATTACAAAGGGGCATTGATTTTATGTATAAATACCCTAATATTTCCAACCCCAGTAATCTATTTTGACACCCTAGATTTCTAACAATTATGTATAGATTACAAAAAGTTTTCTGTAATCTTTATATCTAGACTCAGTCTCCCCAAATCAATGCTTATCTTTTTTGGCAATGTGGACTATTCTATAGGAGCATAAGCCTTATATCATGTTTCATTCATCAAACAGAAGTGTCAAGATCAACAGAAGCAACTTCTTCAGCTCAGGGCTGGGGTTAGATTTCATAGGTTGAGTAGTCCTTTTGCTTGATGTTATTTGATCAAAGTTGGTTGTTAATGACAACATTATTGGATGATTAAGTTACAGTATGCTGTTGATGGCCGTCCAAAGGGAGAAAAGAAAAGACTCATGCTGCCTAGTTACTATTCTTCAACAATTCTTTATCATTTAAATTTGAAAACGTCTATAATAAAAGAGCTTCAATACAGGAAAAGGATGAATAGTAAAATGATACCACGAAGAACTCCTTATTTTACAGACCTGATGCCGATGCAGGCAAAATCATATCCCTTGTGCATATTGCACAGGTTTTCACTATAATTTGTATCTGTATGATAGGTGTAACCTTTAATTTCCTGAATGTAGCCTTGTAAGGACGTACTTGCTATAATGAGAATTATTCAACATGAGTGTATGTTCTTTTATTAAATAATTTGGGATTAAAGGAGCTTTACACAGTAATAACTTTATACACTGATAAAGTCTGCAGACTGGGAATTCTTCCTAAATTTTTATGAGGGCACATACCTGGACATAAAGATAACTATTAATAGAGAATCGTGCAACTAAACTTCATTATGCTAAATACTTAGGATATCTCAAAGTGTATTCCCCAAAACTTTGATAAATGTTCTCAATTGTTTTTATCATGGGCAGGACTAAAATAGCAAAAATGAATTCTGCCATTAGACTCAGTATAATTTTAACGTGCTCCAACAAAAATTGTCTGCTAAATTTAATAGGCATTGCAATAAAATTACCTTTACTTCTTAGATTATTTTGTTTTTATTCAAAAAGAAGTTGAGAAAATCATTGGTGAACTGAAATAGAGTTTATTGAATTCAATTTTTTTTCCAGTTTAAATGTAAAGATATACTGCTTAATTATTCTAAACAATAATAAACACTCTACTACTCAAGAGAGGGGAAAATAGAAAATTAGAGAGAGAAAAAATTGTTTTGGTTAATATTTTACTTGTTCAGCTGTTCATGTCTTAAGTCCATCTTTGATTTAATGTCTGTAGGGAAGAAAGCTTTCACATGCTTTTCAAAGTTAGTTAATATACATTTCAACAGTAGTTGGTACATTGGTACTATTGCCTATGATTCATCAATATCAAAATATATTTGCCCAGGAGGGCTATGGTGTCAAAGATAGACCATTTGGGAATTAAATATTTATTTTAGAATCTTACTTTATAAATACTGAATACCAAATAAATGTGTATATACACATACATCATATATATGTGATTTTCCATAGAGTTGTATTTTGTCTATTATGATAAAAAATCCACATATAATATTCTGCTCCTGAGAAATCAGTAAATTAGAAGGTGATCCAATTGTTTTCAACCTGGTAGATGATGTTTTATTCTCAAATGACTGACATATTGAATGTGAACATTTTAAAAGCTTCTGATGGCTAATCCCAAGGGTCTGTGGTATTTTTGATCCTTCTCAGTAGCTTAAAAGTGACATTTACATTGAAAGACTAGAAGAAAAGTAGAAGGGGTGCTCACTTGGGTCTCCTGGGGGTCACGGTCTTCAAAATAGACTTCTTTATGCTTTCCCTTTACTCTTCCCTCCGAACCCCTCGCAAGTCATTTCTCTTTGTGCTGAAAACATCAACTTTTTTTTTGTGCGGTACGCGGGCCTCTCACTGCTGTGGCCTCTCCCGTTGCGGAGCACAGGCTCTGGACGCGCAGGCTCAGCGGCCATGGCTCACGGGCCTAGCCGCTCCGCGGCATGTGGGATCTTCCCGGACCGGAGCACGAACCCGTGACCCGTGTCCCCTGCATCGGCAGGCGGACTCTCAACCACTGCACCACCAGGGAAGCCCCATGTATGTTCTTAAAGGATGATTTTTTTAAAAAGCCATTTATATTCAGAAAGACACTGTTTCAGGTTTTGTATATTTTAAACTTGGAGATAAAAGATAAATGAGCATTCCCTTCAGAATAAAGTATTTCTTCCGAAGACTGTGTTCAGGTTTGCATGGTGTCAAGGTCTTTCTGCATTTCCTTAGGAATTTCAAAAGTAACCAATAAATTGACAGGATTAGACACTTCCTAAGAAGAAAACTCTTCTGAACCTGGAGCCTAACAATAATGCAACGCTATCCTTTCTCATATCTAGAAATAATATAGGAAAAGTTAACCCATTCATTCCCTTTTTAGGTAAGAGCAGTTTGCAAGCAAAATATTCCAACTTGCTAAAAATGGTCAGACATCACTTGATAAACAAAAAAATTGATGATGCCAAAAATTTATATCAAAATGATGAAATGTTCTGTTAGACATCATTGTTCTCAAATACTTATGATTTGCAATAGCAGATTATACCAGTTTAATCTGTCCCTTTTACCACGCTTGGTAAAAATGTTTATCTTCTTATGATACATGAATTGTTCAATACTTGATATCATTCAGTATCATCTCAGATGTGTTAAAGAGAATTTGCTTTGCAAAATCTGTAACATGAACACAACCAAAAAGGAAAGCTGGGGACTAAGAGGACAACCAAAGAATAATTCATTAATTTTATAATTATTAATCATCCTTAACCAGGCAGCTATATGCTTTAAAAGATATTACAACACACTCATTTCTAAGCAAGGAGTGACTGTCTCAGTCCATAACACTTTATGGGACTTTTTTTTTTTTCCATTTCATCAAGGTTACTTCAACACTGTTCAGCTGTTGCTAGACAAGGATGTGATAAATGAAAGTAGTGAGTTCAAGTGATATGAATCAAAAAATGTAAAGGAGCTTCCTGTCAAGAGAAAGCAAAAAGCAGTAATTTGAGGTTGATGAAGATTTTGCTTCAATTACTCCAGTAACACTTGCAATAATAAAGACTTATGTAGCATTTACTGTGTAACATTAAACACTTTACGTATGCTGATTCGCTGTGAAATAGAGTAAGACCTTCTGCTAGGTATCTTGAGAGTACCCATCTTTGCTGTCATTTTTCTTAAGAGCCTGAGAGTGTGGTAATGGCTAGACTACCATGCAGGCCACCACTCAGGCAGCTCTCTTCAACCATGAGTCCAAAAAGATGATTTGGGGTAGAACATGTTTTGACACTGAGCTGAATAACCTCTGTGGATCTACCGTTCACAGTTTTAAGTAAGCCCCTTTTGAAACTATTTATATCTTTAGCTTTTTACCTTTCCCTGGGACTAATGAAATAAAATTCTTTCTAATGATTGGAGTGTTATCTTTGTCATATTTGTCTTTAAAAATGAAGATATGAGGGGATGCTTTTCTCTAAGAACCTACTTCAAATCCACCTGTGTCCAATTAACTCCTTTAATCATTTAAAATTTTCTCTTCTCAAGATTTTATTTATAGTTCAGTGATGTGTTTCCTGAGTGCTGTTAACATTAATTTTATATAAACTAGTTTGATGGATTGCTGCCACTTTTTTACCATTCCATTCAGTTATACATTTCATTGATTCTGTTTAATTAATTCATTCAAAGAATTATCAAGTACCCAAAATGAGACATTCATTTTGCTAATTTCTATGGAATAAACCTCATGGCTTATTAGCAGAGACCTGCTATATATCAGCTTCTTATACACACTGTATTTTATCTTTAGTGAGGTGGTTTCAGTTAGAAGGTGTGGGTAGATTGAGGATTTTTTTTTTTTTTTTTGCTCTTAGTTGACCAACCATGCTCTGTCAGAAGTTGTTTTGTTTATGCAGTAGCTCAAAAACACAGATCCATAATCTCAATCAGACTGTTCATATTCATAGATATGTTTGGAAAAGAAAATTTAGCATGGTAAGTCTCAGAGGATTAGCCAAATAATGGAACAGGAAGAAGATTTAGCTACCTATTATTATTTTTATATTACATGGATCAAACATGTTCTCTAATATTTGCTTAGATTTACAATAGCTATTTATTTTTATTTAGAATTTGAGTATCTTTCTGCTCAGTTAAGTTCTGTTCTTTCCCTAAGCTTCACAGCTTTGCTTGGAAGATAAGTGCTTAAAAAAAAATATTTCTGTACTTTTGGTTGTAGGGGTGCTTGTGGTGATGGTGGGATATTTTCATCTATTTATTATTTATTTCCCAAGTTTTCTGATTAAAGAGAGGGTTAGTTCGATTGCTCCTAAAGAGCAAAACTTGGCATTGATTACATTCTCTTCCCGACTATCCACTTGATCAGTCCAATTTGAAGGACATTAAACACAATACAATATTGAAGATGACTAATTAAAAGTAAAAACTCTCCGTGTTTCTTTGTCTTACATTTTAAGACCATAAGGTGCTTTTCTTGGAATCTTTGGCTTCTTCTGAGAGATGATGGTTTATATCACTTCCTAGCCCTGAAAATAATTTGGCTTCTCACAACAAAGTGATATTATTCTATTAGTTGCTAAGCATTTTGCTGGCATTTTTAGGGCCCCTAATTTATAAAATATTTCCAGGGATTAATCTATATTGACTCACTCATTTTTCATTATGTAACGAACATTTTTTGGAGGCCCAGTCTTTGCAAGTGTCTCTGTTAGAGATGGGGACCACAGATGAGTATGAACATCAATGTCCTCAAAGTCTCATAGATCTATTTTACCAATTAAGTTAAATTATTTTTTGTCCGAGTAATGCTACTTTACAGTTTCCTAGAATGAAGTTCAATTCCTTATTTCTACCTATCCCGTGGATTAATTTTTTTTTTTTGTCCACACTGTGTGGCATGCAGTATCTTGGTTCCCTGACCAGAGATCGAACCCATGCCCTCTACATTGGGAGTGTAAAGTCTTAACTGCTGGACCACCAAGAAAGTCCCAGATTTTTGACACTTAATAGCTGTGTGATCTTGTTTCTCCATCTTCAAAATATGTATGAAATACCTGTACTGTTTTTGTCACAGAATAGTTTTAAAACTCTAAGATATTTTTCTTCTTCTTCTTCTTACTACAAATATTACTATTAATATTAGGTACTTAAGTATAATGGTATTATTTTTAGGGTCGAAAATATGTTTTCCAGTGGAGTATCTTGTGAATCACATATTAAAAATTAATAAGAGCAAAGAAATCGCCTTCACATAATACTTTTGAGTATACCTGTTCCATTTCAGAATGACTTTGGAATGCTAATATTTTAATATTTTTGCACTTTATAAATGGATTGCTAGTCCAGATTTTGCATTCTGAGTAATAAAGATTTTCTTTGCTAATTTTATAATCAGTCTATAAATGTTATAGTAGCTTACTTTGAGATACAGTAATATATAGGGTCTGGGAATGTGGAGTTTCCTTTCTGAATTGGTTAACTTTTTGGGCCATAGCACTCTATGTATTCTGGAGTTGTTTGTTATGAGTTAGTAAATCTTTTAAATTTGAAAAAATTAATGCTTTTTATTTTCATTGGAAATATACAGACTTCTGTGATCTGGCAACAAGTGTAAAGTTTTATTTAATTAGATTATTTGATGAACTGATCATTTATATCACTAAATATTAAAATTAAATTATCAAATGTGTTACTTAATAAATTTCATTATCAAGTTAATAAAAATTTTGTTACAGAATTAAGGTCATTTTAATTATTTATTTCATAAATTAAAATAACATAAAATAAACTAGCTACTTGGTAATCATGTTAGTGACTTCTGGGAGTTGGCTAGCCTATTTTTGGAATTATTCCAGACCTGAATGGTATAAGAAAGTTTCTATTAGGATTTAAGTAGAAATTGAATCTGTTTAAGATGATTAGTCAGTGTGTGTTTAAAAATACTCTGGATTACATTTTATCAATCAAATATTATAGGGCCTTGTTAGCTTATTATTGATTTGTCTGAAAATATTAGCAGCTTCTCGTGATGGATGTGAGAAACAGGTGTGTGAGTATCAAAAAAAAACTGGCAAATTTGATTTTATTGAAACGTCTTATCAGCTACTCAAAACAATGAAGCATAGAGATAGAGGAAAAGATTCTTACTGCCAAAGTAGAGAGAGGATTATTGAAAAGGTGAAGAAGCTTATTACCTCTCTATGCAGAGGATGCTGAAGTGACATGTACGAGAGTGGGTATGAGTTCATGTTAATTAGCAAAGAAGAGGAAGTAAATCTCCCCCACTAAACAATATGCTTCATCAGTTAAGGACTGTTTATTTACCATCATTTCTCAGCATTTAACCCAAAGTATAGCATCTGTGAGGAATTCAAATAATAGAATTCTGGTCAAAAGTTAACAACAAAAAAAAGAAATTATGGGCAACAAACAATTTATGAAAGATTATAAGCAGTTTCTATGTCTATATAAGAACTCATTCATTGAAATAAAAAGGATATTGAGCTGGGCTTCCCTGCTGACGCAGGGGACACGGGTTCGTGCCCCGGTCCCGGAAGATCCCACATGCCGCGGAGCGGCTGGGCCCCTGAGCCGTGGCCGCTGAGCCTGCGCGTCCGGAGCCTGTGCTCCGCAACGGGAGAGGCCCGCGTACCGCAAAAAAAAAAAAAGGATATTGAGCTTAAAAGTATATAAAAACTACATTGGATAAGTGTTTGAAGGAAAACAGAAGGAAAAAATGTCAAGAAATCTGAAAAAATATATGATATGAACATTTTAAGAGGGTTATATAAAAGCACATGGCATATGGTGATTGTTCACAGTGATTTTTTTGGGCCGCTAGAATCAGAATGAGCTATGTAATTAGACAACCTGTTCATAATTATTACTGTGATTGACATTATTTGAAGCACATTCAAGGTTGTTCCGTAAGACCCAGGATTATCATAATTAATGAATATGTAAATGACTAATTGATGGTGACTTCTGCCATATCAATATTGCTATATCTTAAAGGTTCTTGAGTAAGTATGCAGAAGGCTCAGAATCTGGTTGAATACAATGCAGTACATTTTGTGTTTCATCTTAGCATTTTCCCTTAGCTGTGTCACATCTTGGATAATATTAGACATGACACATTCAGCCTGGATATTACAAACAAAACATAAGGCAGCTGAAGGATGTAGTCATTGAAGAGCCTCACAATCTAACCCACCTTCTCTTTGTGTTAGTCATGTTTGAGAGTATATCATTTCATAAAAACCTGTGCAAGGAGTTATTTGGGGTTATGAGAGCCTTATAAAGTTATCCAAGATAGTCTTATAGAGATATAATTGCTTTTTTAGTTAGTGCGTTGACTAAGGCATCTTAAAGCGTTCGTGGCTTGGCAGTGAATGAAATGTAGTTGATGGTTAAAAGAAATAAGAGCGTATAGAACACATTTGGTTACTTATTGTAAAGCTCATGTGAAATCACAGAATAATGTTAAATCAGTAGAGATCTGCGCAGATAATTATGTTCATGTACCACTTACTGTAAAAGGTTATGTGGACAAAAACAGAGGTAAAATTTTCAGTACAGTGCTTGATTTATTATAGGCATTAATGGTGATTATTTCTAAAATTATTCTTTAATGCCTACTGCATATATGTGTGTTTACATAAGTCTGACTTTAATATAAGTGGACTGTTTTAACAAGCTATACATGAACATGATTATCAACATCTTAGGCCTGTGTATTTTAAACATGAGATTTTGAAATGTTAATTTTTAAGAAATACTATATAGAAGCAACTCTTATTTTCACTACATCTTTAGTTTTATTTCATTTATCAGTATGATTTAGCTATCTACAAAATGTTAGCTAATCAGCTAAATAATGACATTATATTTCACAAGTACATCTAGCTAACTTTCAACTGAGTAAAGCTTAAAATACTTTTGGACATTTTAGAACTTTATAAAAGGATGAAATATAAAATTACATAGTAAAATTCTTTTAATATTTTAAGAGACTTGGAATCCAAATAATTTATAATTTTTACAAATATGGCATTGTGTTGTGTGTTTACAAAAGATGATAATTGCGACGTCACAGAGATACCATATCACGTAGATAAAACCTGATGTATATTTTCCTCCAATATGTTTGCTTTTCTTGTTTGGATTTTTGATTGTATTCCTCTCCTTTAATTTGTCCTGATTTGAATAAGTCATGAAGAACAAGAGTGAAAAAGCCAAAATATGCAATGCTAGGTATATCTGTATCCTTGTTCTAGTCTTATGCAAGCAAGGGGTTCAGATTAGTAATGACTCACGTGGCATTTTGTTTAACCTATGAAATCTTAAAAGGCTTCATCTCATGGTAGTATAGGTTTCCAATGACACAAAATATGAATGATATATCTAATTTCTTCTCTTTATGATAGATCGGTTGAAATTGAATCAACATGGTCATAGACACTGAAAGCATTTTTACCCGTAACGTTCCCTCTGTTCTCTACTCCCATAGTACTTTGTCTGGTTACTAATACGTTACCCATCAAATGGCACGAATGAGTTGTACGTGTGTCTATCTTCCCTATCATAATGGGAGTTGCTTGGAGGCAGGAATTGTGTCCCAAGTTCGCTTGTTTCCCCAGCCTCTACCATATGGAGGTTGCGTGTACAAAGCAATCAGTAAACGTGTGGAATTAGATTGTATTGTTCAAATAATTTTTGTCAGACATTCTTGTTCATTTGACTCTATGGATTAGAAAAGTGCCTTTATCTATATTCAAGAGGATGTTGTCAGTATTAAAAACTGGAATAAGACATTGCTTTAAATAAACTAATGAAAATACTGAAAAGGAAATATTTGTATCTATTTGGTTATCTTTGTGTGTATCTACGTACATATCTGTATTTATGCCTATGTTTATATTTATGTCTAAATCTATATTTGATTCATACATTTTGGAATTTCAAAGTAAATACCTTGTTGGATCACCATTGGTCATCACAAAATTGAGCTAAATTTTAGAAAAATAATGGTATAATATTTTGTGATCACAAAGATAAAGCCCCTATTGTGTGCTATTTTTGCATAATTGTGCTGTATTGTCCTATTTTGTTTCGAGTCGCCCCTCACTCTAGTCCGCTTTCCAGTATTCATAGTCATCTTTCTAAATGTAGGTCTGGTGATGTCACTTCTTAATTCTAGCTTCCTAACTTGCCATGGAGGATCTTGATCATTCTGTTCTTGTCTGTCTCTATGCACTAACCACTAGTCATTTACCCCATTATACTCCCTGCCTGCTGCCACGCAAAACTCTGGAGTCCCCCAAACAGGTCAGGCTGTTTCATACCTCTATGGTTTTTCCCAGATATTCCTTTCTGTCCAAAATGCCCCTTTCTGTGGTATTCTCCTAGAAAACTCAATCCCCCTTAAAGATTCAACTCAAACTATCAATTCAGAAGCTTTCCTTCCTTTCTCCAGGCAGAACCAATCACAGCCTTCTCAGTGTAGTCACTCTGTATCCTGAACCTACTTCCATTTTTACACATAGTAGGTGCTATTTCAATATTTGTTTTCATCTTTGTCTCTCTTTCTACTAGGATAAAATCTCTGAAGGTTGGATCCCTGTTTTTCTATCTTTTTATCCCCAGAACCAGACATACCATTTGGGATATAGCAGGTGCTCAATAAATATTTGTAGAACAAATTATCTTTAATCTTCACAACCACATATGTTTACAAATGAGGATGCTGAGGTCTGAAAAGATTAACTTGCTTAAGGTCAGACAGCTAGTGAATGGCAGATATTTTTCTTACAGTCTAGGACTCTTTCATCAATTTTGCAGCAGTGTTCCTGTCTTTTCTCTCAGGAATAACGAAAGAGCCATTTATGTTCAGACCCATCCTCCTAGATATGTGGAATCTAAAAAATGGTACAAATGAACTTATTCACAAAACAAGAGTAGAGTCACAGATGTAGAAAACAAACTTATGGATACCAGGGCGGAAGGTGGGGAAGGATAAATATAGGAGGTTGGGATTGACATGTACACACTACTATATATAAAAGAGATAACTAATAAGGACCTACTGTATAGCACAGAACTCTACTCAATACTCTGTAATGACCTATATGGGAAAATAATCTAAAAAAGAGTGGATATATGTATATGTATAACTGATTCACTTTGCTGTACAGCAGAAACTAACACAACATTTTACTTTTTTAATTTATTTATTTTTGGCTGCGTTGGGTCTTTGTTGCTGTGCGGGGGCTTTCTCTAGTGGAGGTGAGTGGGGGCTACTCTTTGTTGCGGTGCGCGGGCTTCTCATTGCGGTGGCTTCTCATTGTGGAGCATGGGCTCTAGGCACGTGGGCTTCAGTAGTTGTGGCACGCGGGCTCAGCAGTTGTGGCTTGTGGGCTCTAGAGCGCAGGCTCAGTAGTTGTGGCACACGGGCTTAGTTGCTCCATGGCATGTAGGATCTTCCCGGACCTGGGCTCCAACCCGTGTCCCCGGCATTGGCAGGCAGATTCTTAACCACTGTGCCACCAGGGAAGCACCTAACACAACATTTTAAATCAACTATACTACAGTAAAAATTTTAAAAAAGGAAATTAAATTAAAAAAAAAAAAGAAAATTGAGTCCTTGTGGCTGCTCTGATGTAACCCACATCGCCCAGAGAATGTTTTTCCTCTCTTTTCATGCCTGTGAGCACCTCACCACTTCTTGAATTGGCTCAGGCTCTGCTCTCATCTTTTTTTTTTTTTTTTTTGCGGTACGCGGGCCTCTCACTGTTGTGGCCTCTCCTGACGCGGAGCACAGGTTCCGGATGCGCAGGCTCAGTGGCCATGGCTCACGGGCCCAGACGCTCCGCGGCATGTGGGACCCTCCCGGACCGGGGCACGAACCTGCGTCCCCTGCATCGGCAGGCGGACTCTCAACCACTGCGCCACCAGGGAAGCCCTCTGCTTTCATCTTTTTGTCTGGTTTGATGTATCTGACTTTATTTGATCTCGATTCAGATTACTTGATTTTTTTCTTTCTTTTCTGATGACAAGAGTCAAAGTGTCTGCCTGGTATTGCTCTTCACTAAAATTAGTCAGCCTTTCTATAGAAACTTGCCGACAGCCCTCCCTTCCAATAGTACTTCCTCTTTTCCCACCATCACCATGACTATTCAGATCTTGACGTGTTCAGGCAGAAGCCATTTGGGGACATCAAGGAATTGATTTTTTCAGGTGTATCTAATGATGTGTTAAGAATTTTTAATAACTCCCTTCACATATATTTCTAAATACCAGTATATGAAGTGTTAATATTGTAAGAAATAATTTTTAAAAAGAGTTGCTTCTCTGCGAGACTAAATTTATATTTGTATACAGATTACTGTTTCTTGCCAAAAGTTGTTTAGCCCTTGCCCCTTATCTTAGACCTAGGCTTTTACTTCCAGTTGCCTCTGACATACTGCTTTTTAAATGTTCACTGTCACATTCCTTGCAATATGTCTAAAACTCATCTTTTAACTTGCCCTCCAAACCAAAATTTTCTCCACTTCTCCATTTCTGTCAGTAGCATGCCCCCTACATTTTAAAACTTTCTGTCAATCTAAAATCTTTTAAAATTCCATCACGTCATTCCATGTAGTTATTTGTTAGTACTTCCTCTCCATCATCCACTAAGGGGACCAAGGCATCAATGTCAGTTGATCGTTCAAAATATCTCTCAGAATCAAAAGTCCTTCAGCAACACCTGTTGTAATACATCATCACCATATCGCCTCTTGGTACAATAGCCACTTCCTGTCTCCTCTTTCTACATCCATTAAGCCACTCTGTATAACTCAGATAAGTTAATTTTCCTAAGACACTACTTTTATTATGTCATTATGTCTGCTACTGCCTATTTATTAAGACCAAATTCTTCAACCTGACAACTGAGGATTCAAACAGACCAGCTTTTTTTCATGTTTCCTCTGCCAGGATTTGCCCTTTTAAGCTGCTTTCCCCATTCATCTGAGTAACCTTTCATCCTTCAACAACTCACTTTAATGTCACTTCCTCTGTGAAGCCTTTTCTGAACTAATTAATCATTTCATCCTCTGTGTTTTTATAACATCCATCATATTATAATACAGATAGCTATTTACCTGTCTTTCTCAACTACTTTTGAGTTCTTTCAGGTTGAGGACTAGATTTTAGTCATATATTTATTCCCAAAACACAGTACAGTATCTGGCATTGAGTAGGAAGTTAATACATGTTTGTTAAATGAATGAATGAATGAAACAATAGTGCCTTTCTTCTTTTCCATGTGTTATTCTCAGCTCTGTGCATTCCCTCACACTTTGTTTACTTTTCTGAAAAGCCTTTACACTGTTCTCCAAAAATTCAAACACAGCATATTTTTGAAAATAGTTCAGTACAAAATGACACACATATTCAATATTATTAGAACTGTTTAAATGTAGGCATGTATGCAACATCTCCAAGAGGTGTCTGTATTAGAGTGGTAGGATTTATTGTTACTGTTAACAATAAACTTCTTGTAAACAGATTTTAAAGTTCTCCATTTTACCTTATTGTTTTGCATTTTGAAAGTTGTAGAATGGCCTATCATGGTGTCCTTAAAATATAGAGTAGAATAAAAACTGTTGACTATGCACCATAAATATATTCTTCCCTGTACACAAACACATGAGCATGCACACAACTTTAAAGTTACTTGAAGGATCAGATCAAATTCTACCTCTTCCATTAAACTTTCCATAAATAATTCTGTTTCACCCTGTTTTGCCTCAAAATTCTTTAGCATTTCTAGTCTGTAGGAGAAAACTATTATTTTGTTCAGTGTGGCTAACTATTTTGTTTGATCTTTTAGCTCACGTAAGAGCCAGGATTTCTTTTACTTTATTTTTAAACTTTCATAGTCTCAGGTCAACAATAAGCAACTAACCAACACTTCATAATTTCTGCTGTAATTGTTATGGTTGTTGTTGAGGAGGAGGAGGAGGGCCCTAGCCTGGGACTGACAAACCAAGATTGTTTCTTCTTTTATAGTGATGTGGGTCTTTTATAAAAAATTAGCACCTTCTCTCCTGCAAAATTCTTTGTAATTTTGTTAAATTGGGTTTGCCTCTGGTTAGAATTTTCTTTTTCTCCCCCTCAATTTAATTTATTGTCTCTTCTGAGCTTTGTGAGTATCTTCTGCCAGGCTTTTCTTTCCTTCTTTTTTGTTTTTCCTTCTCTCTCTCTTCATCTCTCTTAATGCCCTTTTTCTCAATTAGACAATATCATCCTCTCCAAAAATGTAGAAGACGAATCTTTTGCTAATGACTTAACACTACTAAGTTTAAACTCTTCTTTTTGAAATTCCACCGACCAAAGGTTTGTTTTTATTTTTCTCCAGAAGCATGAAGTAATATATCATGTATAACTTATATTTTCTTAAACGAGAAAATTTCATTTTTGAAATTTACCTTACATTTCATTTCTATAATTTCATGGCCATTGACTTTATACCATTTTAAAAAATCACATCTCTAGCAAACCAAGATATGTTTACTAGATTTTAATATGGATCAATATATATTTATTGTTGCTAAATATTAAAAATTAGTATTCAAATAAATCATTGTGTTAAGTTCATTTTACACTGTGATTTTTGATCAGATGTTTGAGTGACATAATGGAGCAAGCAATCACTATTTGAAGAGTTGAATATTATTTGGCCTTCAGAATGGATATCACACCTTCAGTTGGTAGTTGTTATAAATAAAAATGTTCATTGATCAAGTTGAAGTATCATTATAGATTTCATGATTCCTCTCATTAATTCCAGTATCAAACAGCTTTAATGTACATTTTAAAATTGAATGACTAACAAGATTGCATACCGGCTTAAAATTTTTATTTTGGAAGCACACAGTTTTCTCTTATTCTCTAAATCAAGGCCATTTGTCTGAGATCTTGTCTTTGCTTTTTAGTGGACTTAAAATGAGCAATGTAAATACAATTTTTTTAACATCTTTATTAGAGTATAATTGCTTTACAATGGTGTGTTAGTTTCTGATTTATAACAAAGTGAATCAGTTATACATATACATATGTTCCCATATCTCTTCCCTCTTGCGTCTTGCTCCCTCCCACCCTCCCTATCCCACCCCTCCAGGCGGTCACATAGCACCCAGCTGATCTCGCTGTCCTATATGGCTGCTTCCCACTAGCTATCTACCTTACGTTTGGTAGTGTATATATGTCCATGCCTCTCTCTCGCTTTGTCACAGCTTACCCTTCCCCCTCCCAATATCTTCAAGTCCATTCTCTAGTAGGTCTATGTCTTTATTCCTGTCTTACCCCTAGGTTCTTCATGACTTTTTTTTTTCTTAAATTCCATATATATGTGTTAGTATACGGTATTTGTCTTTCTCTTTCTGACTTACTTCACTCTGTATGACAGACTCTAGGTCTATCCACCTCATTACAAATAGCTCAACTTCGTTTCTTTTTATGGCTGAGTAATATTCCATTGTAATATTCCATTCCACATCTTCTTTATCCATTCGTCCAATGATGGACACTTAGGTTGTTTCCATCTCCGGGCTATTGTAAATAGAGCTGCAATGAACATTTTGGTACATGACTCTTTTTTGAATTATGGTTTTCTCAGGGTATATGCCCAGTAGTGGGATTGCTGGGTCATATAGTAATTCTATATGTAGTTTTTTAAGGAACCTCCATACTGTTCTCCATAGCGGCTGTACCAATTCACATTCCCACCAGCAGTGCAAGAGTGTTCCCTTTTCTCCACACCCTCTCCAGCATTTATTGTTTCTAGATTTTTTGATGATGGCCATTCTGAATGGAGTGAGATGATATCTCATTGTAGTTTTGATGTGCATTTCTCTAATGATTAATGATGTTGAGCATTCCTTCATGTGTTTGTTGGCAGTCTGTATATCTTCTTTGGAGAAATGTCTATTTAGGTCTTCTGTCCATTTTTGGATTGGGTTGTTTGTTTTTTTCTTATTGAGCTGCATGAGCTGCTTATAAATTTTGGAGATTAATCCTTTGTCAGTTGCTTCATTTGCAAATATTTTCTCCCATTCTGAGGGTTGTCTTTTCATCTGGTTTATGGTTTCCTTTGCTGTGCAAAAGCTTTGAAGTTTCATTAGGTCCCATTTGTTTATTTTTGTTTTTATTTCCATTTCTCTAGGAGGTGGGTCAAAAAGGATCTTGCTGTGAGTTATGTCATAGAGTGTTCTGCGTATGTTTTCCTCTAAGAGTTTGCTAGTTTCTGGCTTCACATTTATGTCTTTAATCCATTTTGAGCTTATTTTTGTATATGGTGTTAGGGAGTGATCTAATCTCATATTTTTACATGTACCTGTCCAGTTTTCTCAGCAACACTTATTGGAGAGGCTGTCCTTGCTCCACTGTATATTCCTGCCTCCTTTATCAAAGATAAGGTGACTATATGTGCATGGGTTTATCTCCGGGCTTTCTATCCTGTTCCATTGATCTATCTTTCTGTTTTTGTGCCAGTACCATACTGTGTTGATTACTGTAGCTTTGTAGTATAGTCTGAAGTCAGGGAGCCTGATTCCTCCAGCTCTGTTTTTCGTTCTCAAGATTTCTTTGGCTATTCAGGGTCGTTTGTGTTTCCATACAAATTGTGAAATTTTTTTGTTCTAGGTCTGTGAAAAATGCCAGTGGTACTTTGATAGGGATTGCATTGAATCTGTAGATTTTTTTGGGTAGTAGAGTCATTTTCACAATGTTGATTCTTCCACTTGAAGAACATGGTATATCTCTCCATCTATTTTTATTATCTTTAATTTCTTTCGTCAGTGTCTTATAATTTTCTGCATAAAGGTCTTTTGTCTCCTTAGGTAGGTTTATTCCTAGATATTTTACTCTTTTTGTTGCAATGGTAAATGGGAGTGTTTTCTTAATTTCACTTTCAGATTTTTCATCATTAGTGTACAAGAATGCCAGAGATTTCTGTGCATTAATTTTGAATCCTGCTACTTTACCAAATTCATTGATTAGCTCTAGTAGTTTTCTGGTAGCATCTTTAGGATTCTCTATATATAGTATCATGTCATCTGCAAAGAGTGACAGCTTTACTTCTTCTTTTCCGATATGGAATCCTTTTATTTCCTTTTCTTCTCTGATTGCTGTGGCTAAAACTTCCAAAACTATGTTGAATAAGAGTGGTGAGAGTGGGCAACCTTGTCTTGTTCCTGATCTTAGTGGAAATGCTTTCAGTTTTTCACCTTTGAGGATGATGTTGGCTGTGGGTTTGTCATATATGGCCTTTATTATGTTGAGGAAAGTTCCCTCTATGCCTACTTTCTGGAGGGTTTTTATCATAAATAGGTGTTGAATTTTGTCTATAGCTTTCTCTGCATCTATTGAGATCATCATATGGTTTTTCTCCTTCAATTTGTTAATATGGTGTATCACATTGATTGATTTGCATATATTGAAGAATCCTTGCATTCCTGGAATAAACCCCACTTGATCATGGTATATGATCCTTTTAATGTGCTGTTGGATTCTGTTTGCTAGTATTTTGCTGAGGATTTTTGCATCTATGTTCATCAGTGATATTGGCCTGTAGTATTCTTTCTTTGTGACATCCTTGTCTGGTTTTGGTATCAAGGTGATGGTGGCCTTGTAGAGTGAGTTTGGGAGTGCTCCTCCCTCTGCTATATTTTGGAAGAGTTTGAGAAGGATAGGTGTTAGCTCTTCTCTAAGTGTTTGATAGAATTCGCCTGTGAAGCCATCTGGTCCTGTACTTTTGTTTGTTGGAAGATTTTAAATCACAGTTTCAATTTCAGTGCTTGTGATTGGTCTGTTCATATTTTCTATTCCTTCCTGATTCAGTCTTCGCAGGTTGTGCATTTCTAAGAATTTGTCCATTTCTTCCAGGTTGTCCATTTTATTGGCATAGAGTTGCTTGTAGTAACCTCTCATGATCTTTTGTATTTCTGTAGTGTCAGTTGTTACTTCTCCTTTTTCATTTCTAATTGTATTGATTTGAGTCTTCTCCCTTTTTTTCTTGATGAGTCTAGCTAATGTTTTATCAATTTTGTTTATCTTCTCAAAGAACCAGCTTTTAGTTTTATTGATCTTTGCTATCGTTTCCTTCATTTCTTTTTCATTTATTTCTGATCTGATCTTTATGATTTCTTTCCTTCTGCTAATTTTGGGGGTTTTTTGTTCTTCTTTCTGTAATTGCTTCAGGTGCAAGGTTAGGTTGTTTATTCTAGATGTTTCCTGTTTCTTAAGGTAGGATTGTATTGCTATAAACTTCCCTCTTAGAACTGCTTTTGCTGCATCCCATAGGTTTGGGGTTGTCGTGTCTTCATTGTCATTTGTTTCTGAGTATTTTTTATTTCCTCTTTGATTTCTTCAGTGATCACTTCGTGATTAAGTAGTGTATTGTTTAGCCTCCATGTGTTTGTATTTTTTACAGATCTTTTCCTGTAATTGATATCTAGTCTCATAGTGTTGTGGTCAGAAAAGATACTTGATACAATTTCAATTTTCTTAAATTTACCAAGGCTTGATTTGTGACGCAAGATATGATCTATCCTGGAGAATGTTCCATGAGCACTTGAGAAAAATGTGTATTCTGTTGTTTTTGGATGCAATGTCCTATAAATATCAATTAAGTCCATCTTGTTTAATGTTTCATTTAAAGCTTGTGTTTCCTTCTTTATTTTCATTTTGCATGATCTGTCCATTGGTGAAAGTGGGGTGTTAAACTCCCCTACTATGAATGTGTTACTGTCGATTTCCCCTTTTATGGCTGTTAGTATTTGCCTTATGTATTGAGGTGCTCCTATGTTGGGTGCATAAATATTTACAATTGTTAAATCTTCTTCTTGGATCGATCCCTTGATCATTATGTAGTGTCCTTCTTTGTCTCTTCTAATATTCTTTATTGTAAAGTCCATTTTGTCTGATATGAGAATTGCTACTCCAGCTTTCTTTTGGTTTCCATTTGCATGAAATATCTTTTTCCATCCCCTTACTTTCAGTCTGTATGTGTCTCTAGGTCTGAAGTGGGTCTCTTGTAGACAGCAAATATATGGGTCTTGTTTTTGTATCCATTCAGCTAATCCATGTCTTTTAGTAGGAGCATTTAGTCCATTTACATTTAAGGTAATTATCGATATGTATGTTCCTATTCCCATTTTCTTAATTGTTTTGGGTTCGTTATTGTAGGTCTTTTCCTTCTCTTGTGTTTCTTGCCTAGAGAAGTTCCTTTAACAGTTGTTGTGAAGATGGTTTGGTGGTGCTGAACTCTCTCAGCTTTTGCTTGTCTGTAAAGGTTTTAATTTCTCCATCAAATCTGAATGAGATCCTTGCTGGGTAGAGTAATCTTGGTTGCAGGTTTTTCTCCTTCATCACTTTAAATATGTCCTGCCAGTCCCTTCTGGCTTGCAGAGTTTCTGCTGAAAGATCAGCTGTTAACCTTACGGGGATTCCCTTGTGTGTTATTTGTTGCTTTTCCTTTGCTGCTTTTAATATGTTTTCTTTGTATTTACTTTTTGACAGTTTGATTAATATGTGTCTTGGCATATTTCTCCTTGCATTTATCCTGTATGGGACTCTCTGTGCTTCCTGGACTTGATTAACTATTTCCTTTCCCATATTAGAGAAGTTTTCAACTATAATCTCTTCAAATATTTTCTCAGTCCCTTTCTTTTTCTCTTCTTCTTCTGGAACCCCTATAATTCGAATGTTGGTGCGTTTAATGTTGTCCCAGAGGTCTCTGTGACTGTCCTCAGTTCTTTTCATTTTTTTTCTTTATTCTGCTCTGCAGTAGTTATTTCCACTATTTTATCTTCCAGGTCACTTATCCGTTCTTCTGCCTCAGTTATTCTGCTATTGATCCCATGTAGAGTATTTTTAATTTCATTTAATGTGTTGTTCATCATTGTTTGTTTCGTCTTTAGTTCTTCTAGGTCCTTGTTAAATGTTTCTTGCATTTTGTCTATTCTATTTCCAAGATTTTGGATCATCTTTACTATCATTATTCTGAATTCTTTTTCAGGTAGACTCCCTATTTCCTCTTCATTTGTTAGGTCTGGTTGGTTTTTATCTTGCTTCTTCATCTGCTGTGTGTTTTTCTGTCTTATCATTTTGCTTATCTTACTGTGTTTGGGGTCCCGTTTTTGCAGACTGCAGGTTCGTAGTTCCTGTTGTTTTTGGTGTCTCTCCCCAGTGGCTAAGGTTGGTTCAGTGGGTTGTGTAGGCTTCCTGGTGGAGGGGACTAGTGCCTGTGTTCTGGTGGATGAGGCTGGATCTTGTCTTTCTGGTGGGCAGGTCCACGTCTGGTGGTGTGTTTTGGGGTGTCTGTGGACTTATTATGATTTTAGGCAGCCTCTGTGATAATGGGTGGGGTTTTGTTCCTGTCTTGCTAGTTGTTTGGCATAGGATGTCCAGCACTGTAGCTTGCTGGTCGTTGAGTGAAACTGGGTGCTAGTGTTGAGATGGAGATCTCTGGGAGATTTTCGCCATTTGATATTATGTGGAACTGGGAGGTCTCTTGTGGACCAGTGTCCTGAAGTTGGCTCTCCCAACTTAGAGGCACAGCACTGACTCCTAGCTGTAGCACCAAGAGCCTTTCATCCACACGGCTCAGAATAAAAGGGAGAAAAAGTAGAAAGAAAGAAAGAAAAAAGAAAGAAAGAAATAAAGGAGGGAGGGAGGAAGGAAGGAAGGAGGGAAGGAAGGAAAAAAAGAAAGAAGATAAAGTAAAATAAAGTAAGGTAACAAAATATAATAAAGTTTTTAAAATAAAAAATAATTATTAAGAAAAATATTTAAAAAAAAAAAAAAGCAAAAAAAGCCCCAGACGCGTAGAACCCTGAGACAAATGGTTGAAGCAAAGCTATACAGACAAAATCTCACACAGAAGCATACACATACACACAAAAAGGGGAAAAAATCATAAATCTTGCTCTCAAAGTCCACCTCCTCAATTTGGGATGATTCATTGTCTATTCATGTATTCCACAGATGCAGGTACATTAAGTTGATTGTGGAGCTTTAATCCGCTGCTCCTGAGGCTGCTGGGAGAGATTTCCCTTTCTCTTGTTTGTTCTCACAGCTCCCGGGGCTCAGCTTTGGATTTGGCCCCACCTGTGCGTGTAGGTCGCCGGAGGGCGTCTGTTCCTCGCTCAGACAGGACAGGGTTAAAGGAGCAGCTGCTTCGGGGGCTCTGGCTCACTCAGGCCGGGGGGAGGGAGGGGTGCGGATGCGGGGTGAGCCTGCGGCGGCAGAAGCCGGCGGGACTTTGCACCAGCCTGAGGCGCGCCGTGCGTTCTCCTGGGGAAGTTGTCCCTGGATCCCAGGACCCTGGCAGTGGAGGGCTGCACAGGATCCCCGGAAGGGTGGTGTGGATAGTGACCTGTGCTCGCACACAGGCTTCTTAGTGGCGACAGCAGCAGCAGCCGTAGCGTCTCATGCACGTCTCGGGTCCGCGCTTTTAGCCGCGGCTCGTGCCCGTCTCTGGAGCTACTTTAAGCAGCGCTCTTAATCCCCTCCCCTCGCGCACCAGGAAACAAAGAGGGAAGAAAAAGTCTCTTGCCTCTTCGGCAGGTCCAGACTTTTCCCCGGAATCCCTCCCGGCCAGCCGTGGCGCACTAGCCCCTGCAGGCTGTGTTCACGCCGCCAACCCCAGTCCTTTCCCTGCGCTCCGACGGAAGCCAGAGCCTCAGCTCCCAGCCCCGCTCGCGCAGCGGGTGAGCAGACAAGCCTCTTGGCCTGGTGAGTGCTGGTCGGCAGCGATCCTCTGTGCGGAAGTCTCTCCGCTTTGCCTTCAGCGCCCCTGTTACTGTGCTCTCCTCCTCGGTGCCGAAGCTTTTCTCCTCCGCCACCTGCAGTCTCCGCACGCGAAGGGGCTTCCTAGTGTGTGGAAACATTTCCTCCTCCACAGCTCTCTCCTACTGGTGCAGGTCCCGTCCCTATTCTTTTGTCTCTGTTTATTCTTTTTTCTTTTGCCCTACCCAGGTACGTGGGGAGTTTCTTGCCTTTTGGGAGGTCTGAGGTCTTCTGCCAGCGTTCAGTGGGTGTTCTTTAGGAGCAGTACCACGTGTAGATGTATTTCTGGTGTATCTGTGGGGAGGAAGGTGATCTCCACGTCTTACTCTTCCGCCATCTTCCCCTCGTCCCAATACCAAGTTTTTTAATTTAAAAAATTTTAAATCACAGGGTCCAATTTCAGTCTTCTTAATCTTCTTAATTCATCTTGAATTAGGAACTCGATTTAAGAAGAAATACAGTATCATTTTGTGTAGTATTTGTCACTTAATTCACTGTAAGTTTGTACTTTTTATTGTGGTCTCTTACGGTCTGGAGCATCCTTCTGGGACTTAGAGTGACTTTTGGTTCAGTCACTGCAACAAAGTCCTTTTTGATGGAGCATTGACGTGAAATTCGTAGACCGAAAAAAGAGGGCTAAAGAAATTAGATATATAGTCCACAGACTATAAAAATAAGCTAGTAGAAAATAAACCTTACAGTATATAGTTGGATGGCCAGTTAAATTATTGATTAAACATACTACATTATTGAGCAAGGGATGATGAACAAAAATGTTTCTTTAAAGCCAGATTTAAATTAACGCAAACATATGTGCCTAGTTTAGTATTCTTTTCTTAGTATATTTATTCTCTTTCCAGTTTTTAAAATCCAGGATTGGTGTACTGTCAGCTTGAAATTACAACTCACTTAGAAATAAAGTGCAGTTTATCTGCTGGCCCAAAATTTGGAGGCTCCAGGAATAAGTTCAGAATTAGCTAGAGCAATTAAAGTGTTGCAGTCTTACCTCTATTGATACCTCTCAGGTGCCAACTATCTAAGGGCTATTTAGCCCTTGTTACCTCTTGCAACTTCTTTTTCCTCTCCTTCTCCCTCAGTGAAGGCAGGAGACTAGGAGGGCTAATAGCTGCCAGCATTTTTGTTAACAGAACCTAAGCTGTTTCTTTAAAGCAGGCTTCTTAAAGCAAAAACAACAGAGAAGTACTTTTTTCTTTACAGTTTATTACTAACATTACAAGTCAGCTTTTATTAGAGCAAATACTAATGTCTCAACAATGCACAGAAGTCTCACGATTTTGTTTTCTTTCACAAAATGGATTGTTGATACCTATTGCTCTCCACTTTCTGAATTCATGTATCACATCCACATCCACAGATATTATAGTTTGATGTCAGTAATGCCTTTTATTATTTGTGGTGATCTCCTGAAATTCTTTTAGAAAATAAGTGTGTGTGTGTGTGTATTAGAGAGAGGATAAGTGAGAAAGAGAGAGGGAAAGAAAGGGAGGAACAGAAAGAGAGGGAATGTGTTGTTTAAATGGACTAGAAATAAGAAATAGCAACGGAACTCTGAAATCTAGTTATTATTCTTATATTGGATTAACTATGAAAAGGTTATTTGGGGCTGGAATTTTAGTTTTGACCCTGCAGAACACATAAACAAGCTTAGTCAGTTTCATTTATGTGCCCACGCTCCAAATTTGTTTTAACCACTGTTAAAACATAGAATCCATTGTTTCTATTTAGGGCCCATTGTAGCCCATTGATTTTGTTTCATGTTGTGCTCACTGTTATTTTAGAGGGACTTAAGGGGCATTTTATTTACCAGTTTCTCTTTAGAGTTAAGTCTCACCATGTAGGTTGATGAGCATCATCAATTAAGTAACACACATTCTGTTCATATTGTCACACATATTCCGTCATAACCAGGAATCACCTGTGATGTTGTTCCATCTACTATATTGCAGGAAAAACAGAGGTTTCTGACAGATGTTCTACATGAAGTGATGCTGCTTGACGGCTTGGCCAGTTCCCATCCAGTATCACAGGAAGTGCTACGGGCAACAGATATTGACAGGGTGTTTGACTGGATCGCATATAAAAAGGTGGGAATAGATAAGACCCAAGTACCAATTGGATATTTCACTATCCTGGGGTAGCCAAACTATTTCATGCTAGATGTATTATATCTTTCTCTTCTCCCTGGCAAGTAGAAATGGACTGTGAGTTAGAAAACATAGAGTCACTAGGTTCATGTCATTTTATGAGTTAGGGCTTTGCTTTATAAATCAGTAAGATGGAGATGAATGTTTGCCAAATAATGCCTAGAAATATTGGCCGTATTAATGAATAAATCTTTGGAGTCTTGATATGAAATTGTTGTACAAATGGTGTTATGTCAGTTTTTATTATTATTAATAAGAGAGCTGACCTATATAGTGACAAATTATTTCCCACCGATGCCCCTTAAATACTTATTTTGATTGGCTGCTGCAAATGGGTATAGACAGTGACCTGACATATGTATTTTATAAACATTATTTAAGGGAGATTTGGGGAATTAAGCATGTTTCCTGGATAATAAGCATAATAAATGAAATCTTAAAGACTGGACTTTCAATGGTAAAGATTTTGGACCAATGACTAGACATCTGTAGCAATAAGGTATATTATGAATTTTTTTTCCGTTGTTACTTGGATTAGGATTTTTCCTTATAACTCTGTCCCTTTGTTGTTCTAATTTTAACAGGAGCGTGTACATCTCAGTGTATAACACTTAGCAGCCACTTAATAATTGTTAAAATAGTATTAAAATCTACTTTGTCTTTGGTGTAGATTGAATCGCGTTTATTAGGATTTCTATATAAATACTCTATTGATTTAATAACGTTTTAAGCTTAAAAACAAGTTGCTAATATTCTTTCTGAAAAACAAGATATTCCTCTTTATAACTAGAAATCAAATAATGATTCATCAGAATTTTTTGGTGCAGTAATTTGGATGTTTGGTTTTGCACTCAGGAAATGACTATCTCAATGGTTATTAGTTAATATTTTATGCTATTAGTTAACATTGTATGCTATAATATATAAAGTTGCAAATTGTGTTAGAAAATATCTTTTCAAGTCACTGATCATTGCATTGGCTCAGAAAGGATATTTTCGATGTTTTATAAAGATAAGTGGAAGTGTAGTACCATATTTAAAGTATGTAGTGTTAATATATTTATGTTAAATGTTAAATAAATATTTAAAGTACACATTCACTTTTATATATGATATTTTTTGGCTAGATTTTGCTGGATGCACATTTGGTTCATTCAACTGTATTGATTCTTAAAATATAATGCAGAAAATAATTTATTACGTTAGCTTGAGATGCATTTGGAGACATGTCTGTGGTTATTTCCCACCTAACCACCAATTCTAAAAGACTATTTGTAAATACCAGTATTATTTCTGCATGAATAATATCAGGAAAATATTATTTTGATTAAATATGTTATAGATGTGCTTTTACACGTAAGTTAACATTTATTCCAAATTTCATATATTTGCGTAATTTTTAATTCATTCAAGAAGGTTAAGAATTAAACCAGTAGGAAAGAAGGAAGTTACAATGATTATTATTTTACCCTCTCTACATTTTGGTGCAAAGGCTTACCAATTTACAAATGTGATACATGAGCAAACTGTGCCATGATGCTCAGGATCATCATCATAAAGGACACTGGCTTATTTGTCTCTAGCCATGTATCTTTATTTATTAATTTTTTGAGGAATAACTGACAAATATAATTGTATATATTTAAAGTGTACAATGTGATGATTTGATACACATATACATTGTAGAATGATTACCAAGATCAAGATAATTAACACATCTGTCACCTCACCTAGTTAACTCTTTTTGGGGGTGGGGAGTGAGAATGCCCGAGTTCTACTCTCTGCAAGTATACAGTACTGTATTATTAACTGTAATCACCATGCTATACATTAGAGCATTAGAATTTATTCTTCTTATAAGTGAAAATTTGTACCCTTTGACCTGTATCACCCCGTTTCCCTCTTCCCCTAGCCCTTGGTAATCACTACTCTACTCTCTGTTTCTATGAAATTGGCTCTTTTTTTTTGTTTTTTTTTTTTTTAGATTTTGCATATAAGTGATACCATACAGTATTTATCTTTCTCTGGCTTATTTTACTCAGCATAATGACCTCCAGGTTAATCCATGTTGTCACAAATGGTAGGACTTCCTTCCTTTTATGGCTGAATAATATTCAATTATATATATCATATTTTCTTAATCCATTCATCTGTTGAAAGGCATTTAGATTGTTTTTATATCTTGGTTATTGTGAGGAAATGCTGAAAGGAACATGGGTGTGCAGATATCTCCTTTAGATACTGGTTTAAATTCCTTTGGATATTTAGGAGTGGGATTGCAAGATCATTTGGTAGCTCTATTTTTAATATCTTGAGGAACCTCCATATTATTTTCTGTAATGGCTGTACCAATTTACATTCCTACCGACACTGTGTAAGGGTTCTCTTTTCTTCACATCCTCACCAACATTTGTTATCTCTTGCCTTTTTGATCACAACAAGTATGAAGTGATGTATCTCACTGTGGTTTTGATTTGCATTTCCCTGATGATTAGTGATGTAGAGCATCTTTTCATATAGCTATCGGCCATTTGTATGTCTTCTTTGGAAAAATGTCTATTCAGGTCCTTTGCCTATTTTTTAATTGGATTATTATTATTTTGCAATTGAGTTGTATGAGTTCTTTATATATTTTGGATATTAACCCCTTATCAGCTATATGTTTGCTAATGCTTTCTCTCATTCTTCAGGTTGCCTTTTCAATTTATTGATTGTTTGCTTTGCTGTGCCAAAGCTCTTTAGTTTGATGTAGTCCAATTTGTTTATTTTAACTTTTGTTGCCTGTACTTTTGGTCTCTTATCCAATAAATCATTTCTAAGACCAATGTCAAGGATCTTTTCCCCTATATTTTCTTCTAGGAGTTTTATGGTTTCACATCTTACATTTAAGTCTTTGGTCCATTTCAAGTTCATTTTTGTGAGTTGTGTAAGATAGGAATCTGGTTTCATTCTTTTGCATGTGGATATCCAGTTTTACCAATACTGTTTATCGAAGAGACTAACCTTTCTCCATTGTGTGTTCCTGGTGCTCTTGTCAAAAATCAGTTGACCACATATGTGTTGATTTTTATATGGAATCTCTGTTCTGTTCCACTGGTTCCATGTACCGTTGCCAGTACCATAATGTTTTGATTACTGCAGCTTTGTAATATAGCTTGAAATCAGGAATTGTGATGCCTCCAGTTTTGTTCTTTTTTACTCAGGATTACTTTGTCTAATTTGGGGTCTTTTTTGGCTCCATATAAATTTTAGGATAATTTTTATCTATTTCTGTGAAAAATGCTATTGGACTTTTGATAGGGATTACATGGACTCTCTAGATCATTTTTCAGTAGTATGGAGATTTTCACAGCATTAATTTTTCCAATCCAAGATCATGGGATATCTTTCCATTTATTTGTATCTTCCTCAATCTCACCAGTGTTTCATAGTTTTCAGTGTATGTCTTTCACCTACTTGGTTAAATTTATTTATAAGTATTTTATTGCTTTTGATGCTATTGTAAATGGGATTGCTTTCTTAATTTCTCTTTCAGATAGTTCATTGTCAGTGTATAGGAAGACAAATGATTTCTGTTTGTTAATTTTGCATCCTGCAACTTTACTGAATTAACTTATTAGTTGTAACAGTTTTTTGGTGAAGTCTTTAGGGTTTTCTATATATAAGACCATGTCATCTATAAACAGAGATAATTCTACTTCTTCCTTTCTGATTGAAGGTCTTTTATTTATTTACTTTTTGCTTGCTTAGTTGCTGTGACTAGGACTTTCAGTACCATGTTGAATAGAAATGGCAAGAGTGGGCATCCTTGTCTTATTCCTGATCTTAGAGGAAAGGCTTAGCTTTTCACCATTGAGTATGATGTTAGCTGTGGGCTTGTCTTCATTCTAGCCATGAATCATTATGCTTAAGTACCACTGGAAATACTGTCCTTACTGTGTTTTCAACTGATGATAGGATCTACACATTTTTAATGAAGACTTATCAAGAGAAAATTTTCTTTTTAACAACTATATTGAGGAATAATTAAAATACATTAAACTGTACATGCTTAAAAGGTACAATTTAATATGTTCTGACATATGTATCCCAGTGAAAACATCACCACAATCAAGTTAATGAACATATTCATCAAAAGTTTCCTCATGCCTCTTTGTAATACCTCCTGCCATCCCTCCTCACTCCCCCACTGATCAACTTTTCACTGTAGATTAATTTTCATTTTCTAGAGTTTTATGTAAATGGAATTAACAGTATGCCCTCTTTTTTGTCTGCCTTCTTTCACTCAACATCATGATTTTGAGGTACAATTCATGTTGTAGAATATATGGGTATAATATAATTTGTTCCTTCACCTGGATATTTGTTTTTTTCCAGTTTTTGGCTGTTACAAATAAAGCTACTGTGAATACTTTTGTACAGGTTTTTGTACAGGTCTTTGTATGTGTATCTGCGTTTATTTCTCTTGGGTAGATACCTAGAACTGGAATGTCTAGATGATGATAGATATGTTTAATGTTTTATGACACTGCTGAACTGTTTTCCGAAGTAGTTGAACCATCGTACCTTGGTACATTCTCATTGAAAGTGTGCCAGAGTTCTACTTTTTCCACATCTTCACCAACACAAACTAGGTATAATCAATTTGTTTAATTTTAGATACTGTAATGGTATCTCATTGTGATTGTAATTTACATTCCCCTAATGACTAATGATATTGACCATTCTTTCATTTGCATATTCTCCCTTATATATCTTCCTTGGTGAAGGGTCAATTCAAATCCTTTGCCCATTTTTTTTTTAGATTGGGTTGTTTTCTTATTATTGAGTTTTGAGGATTCTTTATATACTTTGAATGCAGGTTATCATATATATGATATGCAAATAATGTTTTCCCCAATTTGTGACCTACTCTTTATTTTCATAGCAGTATCTTTCTAAAAGCAAACTATTTTAATTTTGATTAAGTATGTTTTATCATATTTTTTAAAATTGATAGTTCTATTCGTGTCAGAGTTAAGAAATCTTTGGTTAATTCAAGGCCATGAAGGTTATTCTTTTGTTTTTTCTTCCAAAAGTTTTATAGTTTTAGGTTTATATTTAGATCTATATTCGCTTTTGAGTTAATTTTTGTATATGGTGTGAAGTTTGAATTGAATGTTTTTTTTTTTTGCACATGGATATCCAATTTTTCAAGAACCATTTCTTGAAATGTCTGTTATTTACCCTGTTGAATTGCCTTTGCACATTTGTTGAAATCAGTGAACTATGTGTGGTGGGTCTATTTCTGGACTGTTTATTTTATTCTTTTGGTATATTTATTTATCTTGGCACCAATACCATACAATCGTGATTGCTGTAGCTTTTAATAAGCTGTGAAATAAAGTTGTTAGTTCTCCAACTTTGTTCTTTTTTTTAAAGTTCTTTTGGTTAATCTTGATCTCTTGAATTTCTATATGAATTTTAGAATGAGTTTTTCACTTTCTATAAAATTCTGTTGTAATTGCACAGATTGCATTCCATTTATAAAATAATTTGGGAGCATTGACACCTTAGCAATACTGAGTGACCCATGAATACTGTATACTGTTCCATTAATTTAGGGCCTCTTCATTTTCTCTCAGCAATGTATTTTTCAATGAATAAATCTTTCATATCTATTTTCATATTTATCTCTAAGTATTTCACATTTTTAGGCTATTTTACATGGTATGCTAATTCCCATTTTTGACTTTTTGTTGTTCTATATAGAAATACAATTTATTTTTGTATACTTATCTTGTGCAATGTTAAATATAAGTGAGAGCACACATCTGTGTTTTGTTCTGGATTTTAGGAGCAATACATTCAGTTTTTCACCATTAGATATGAAATTGCCTTTACATTTTTATAAATACTCTTTGTCAGGTTGAAAATGTTACATTCTACTTCTGCATTGGTGAGGGTTTTAATCCAAAATGGATACTGATTCTATCAAATACTTTTCCCCATCTATCAAGATGATCATATTTTTGTTTTTGTTATTTTAGTTTGTTAATATGGTGAATTATATTGATAGATTTTTCAATTTTAGGCTTTCTTTACATCCCTGGGACAAATACCATTTGGTCATAATGTTGTTTGGTTTTTTTTGGCACTGAATTTTATTTTATTTATTTATTTATTTTAACATCTTTACTGGAGTATATTTGCTTTACAATGGTGTGTTAGTTTCTGCTATATAACAAAGTGAATCAGCTATACATATACATATATCCTCATATCTCCTCTCTCTTGTGTCTCTCTCCACCCTCCCTATCCCACCCCTCTGGTGGACACAAAGCACGGAGCTGATCTCCCTGTGCTATGCGGCTGCTTCCATTAGCTGTCAGTTTTACATTTGGTAGTGTATATATGTCAATGCCACCCTCTCACTTCATCCCAGCTTACCCTTCCCCCTCCCCATATCCTCAAGTCCATTCTCTACATCTGCGTCTTTATTCCTGTCCTGCCCCTACGTTCTTCAGAACCACTTGTTTTTTTTTTAGATTCCATATACATGTGTTAGCATATGGTAGTTGTTTTCCTCTTTCTGACTTACTTCACTCTGTATGACAGTCTCTAGGTCCATCCACCTCACTACAAATAACTGAATTTCATTTCGTTTTATGGCTGAGTAATCTTCCATTGTATATATGTGTCACATCTTCTTTATCCATTTTTATGTATTTTTGTATACATTGTTGGATTAAGCTTGCTAAAGAAATGTTTAGAAGTTTTGTGTCTGTGTTCATGAGGAGTATTGGTCTATAGTTTTTGTAATGTCTTTGGCTTTGTTCTCACTATAATGCTAGCCTCACAGAATGGAAACTATTACCTCCTTTTCCACTTTATAGGATAATTTATGTAGAATTTATATTCTTTCTTTGTTAAATATTTGATGGAATTTGTCACTACAGCAACCTGGGCCTAGAATTTCCTTCATGGGAAGATATTTAATAATTTAAGTTCATTAATGTATAGTGAGTTATTCAGGTTATTTATGTCTTCTTGCGTGAGCTTTTGTAGTTTATATCTTATCAAGGATTTGGCTCATTGTACATGTTATATTCTTTTATTATCCTTTCAGTAGTCATATAATCTCTAATAATGTCCCCTCTTTTATTCCCGATATTGTTAATTTTTGTCTATCCCTTTTCTCCTGATTAGTCTAGCTAGAAGCTTTTACATTTTATTCTCAAAAAATCAGCTTTTGGTTTAATTGATTTCTGCTCTTACTTTCTATTTCATAGATTTCCTCTCTTATTATTATTTCCTTCCTTTATATGCTTTGGATTTAAATTGTTCTTTTTTTCTAGTTTCTTAAGGTGCAAACTGAGGTCATTAATTGGAGTCCTTTCATCTGTTCTAATTCAGGTGTTTATTCTATCAATTTCCTCCTAAGTGTACTGCTTAGGGCAAGCTCTAGATTTTGAGATATAGAAGTTTCATTTTCATTTACCTTAAGATACTATTTTCCCATTTGATTTATTAATTTATCCATGGGTTATAAAAAGTATGTTATTTAGTTTACAAATATTAGAAGATTTTCCAGAAAATTTTCTGTTATTCGTTTCTTATTTAGTTTTATTGTGATCAGGGAAGTATATTCTGTATGACTTGAATCTTCTTAGAGTTACTGAGGCTTATTTCATGGCCCAGAATTTGGTCTCTGTTGATAAGTGTACTGTATGCACGTCAAAAGAATGTGTATTCCACTGTTGGCTGGAGTGTTTTATAAATGCCAATTAGGTAAAGTTGGTTGATAGAATTGTTCAAGTCTTCTGTATCCTTATTGATTTCTGTCTACTTGTTCATCATGCTTTCTTGATGAGCCCTCATTGTTTGGATTCACCTACATGGTGTCAAATCAAACTTCTAAAAATGTGGTGAAAAACAGTGGCCCAGGTACCTGCTGGCATGTCTGAAAAATAATCTTCAGTGACAATGTGGAAAAACAAAGCTCAGAACAATTTGGCTATAATCTCAGGGGCTTCAGTTTGATAATCTCTATACCAGGCCTTGATGTATATTTAGATTTCTAGACTACTTCTCCAACTGGGCTTCTCTCAGACTCTTTCTGTCAGCAATTAGTATGTGGGTAATATACAATAACCAATTTAACTCTGTGGATGGAATGGATAAACTGTGTCATTCTGGGATGTGTATGACAGGTAATATAGATAATTGTACAGCCATAATATCAACTGCTAACGTTTATTGAATGCTTACTCTGTGCTAGGCACTGTGTTAAACTCTATACATTCATTAACTCACTTAATTCTCATAATCCCCTTTAGGGGTTGTTATTTCATTATCCTCATTTTAAAGATGAAGATATTGAATCATGGTCAATCCAAGGATATGTTTCCCAGGAAATCAGGTTCCAGAGGCAACGTTCTTAAACACTCTCATATTTGATCAATGAACTTGGCTGGAGCATTCATTCCAAAATCATTTGTAAGCCTCAACTTATGTTCTAGGCACTGTGTGCTGAGTGCTTGGGATGTAACAGTAATAAGACACAAAGGAGGAATAGCATATAAATAAGTCAGTGCAGTAGCATTTGAGTATTAACAGCAATGTTTCCATTTTAAATGTAGAAACTTAACTCAAACCATCTGAAACATTAAAAAAGAATTTGTTGACTGAATAACTGGTAAGTCTGAGGTGTTGTTATGTTTAGGAATGGTTGAATCCACGCATTTTAACAATGTCATCAGAAATCTACCTTCCATTGATTTCTTGGCTCTTTGTCTCTGACTTAATTTCTAGATGATTCTTAGGTAGGTGGCCTAAAAAGAAGTTTAGGCTGATAGAGTCCTCAAGCTTGTGATCCTAATGAGCTTGGGGAAAGAGTAAACTGCCTCCCTCACTACAGAATCCGTTTCTCCCCAAAGCTATGATTTGTTCTGATTAAGTAATAGAGCGCCATTGGCCAATCCCTATGTCCATGGGATGGACAGTCCCTATGGACATTCTGAATAGCTAGCATGGGTCATAAGCTCATCCTCTGGTGGGAAAGATAGGTCATACAATTGGTAGATCCAATGGGATCACTTGAAGTAGGGTTTCCCAGAGAATATGATGGCTAGATAAAAGTAATGGATGCCAACCAACCTCAGAATCTTAGGAGTTACGATAGAAATATGTATAAGATACACAGAGTCATGAGGGTAAGGGTAAGGGGAGTGACAAAATGGCAAAAAGGACTATTCTGTAGAATTGGCTCAGGAATGGAACACAGTGGTGACTAAGTGCAACATCAAGGAGTTCAACATGGCCATACCATAGTGAGGATTTGGGGTAGTAGACAGGCTGGGGAGATAATCTGGTAAGAACTTGGAGGACCTGTTATGCAATACTAAGAAGTCTGAACTTCATCCAGCAGATGAAGAGGAACCAATGAAGAGTTTCAAGCAAAGGAATAACATTGTATAAATAAATTTGTATTCTAGAAAGAATATTCCTGTAGGTGTGGTAGAGATGGAAGTAATATGATAGATCTGGACATTTCAGAAAAGATTGTAGCAACTAGAGTTGTAGCATGTAGCCCATTTTTTTGGTTTTGATTGTCACTTCCTGCCACTGCTCTTCTGTGCTCTCTTCCCTGAAGATCCCTGCTACTAGGCTACATCAACCTCTGCCAACAGTCAACCTCTCATTGCATCAGTGCTTTGCTTGCTTATCATCTCTTGTAATTATTCCCTTAATAATTATTCTAATTATTCCCACTTCTGTTTTTTGTAATTTTTCCTGCATAGTAATTTTATTACACTTTAAACAACTTTTTATATAGAACTGTATTATAGGGGTAGAGAAGATTATAAAGAAATACAGGTTAGGAACCAACAAACCAGATACTAATTTCTGTGGATTTGAATTTAAGAACTGAATGCTTTTGAAGAAATAGTAAGTGATGTTCAATATGGACCGTCTCAAGGCCTGTATTAAAAGAAAAAAAAAACCCTAAAATTACATATATATTTTTAGAATGGGAAGAGAAAAAATTGAGAACTAGTCTTTAAAAACAGAGAGTGAGAGAGCAAGAGTTACATCCTGGGAAATAACAAATTTTCCATTTTAATAGTAGGTTGAAAATGAGGATGCTTTTATCGTAAAAGTGAAATGCAAACAGGAAAATACTGTCCATAGATAAGAAAACTGGAAGAGATGGATTGAGAGAGTCTCTTTACTCTAAAAGCCCAAAGGGAAATAAGAATCAATGATCCAATGACCTGGATGATGAAAGTGAGCGAATGCTCATTAAATTTACATATGGTACCAAGCTGGAGAGGATTGCTACAAGTTTGGGAGAGAGGAACAGATTTCAAAATGACTTAAGCAAATTTAAAGAGGATCCTTTAAAAACAAGAACACTTTTCAGCAATTCTTATAACAAGTTTGATATACTTTAGAGACCAAATGAAATTACATAGAGTAAAAGGAAAGAATTGGCAAGCAGAGAAAATCCCACAAAGGGTCATAGCGAATATGAATTTAAAAAGTGGGGGAGTGGAAATTCAACTTTTGTTATTCTACCAACATATTCCAGACTTAATTTAAAATTCTTGTATGGCTAAAGAGGAAAATATGTATGATTTCTATTATCTTTAGAAGTGAATTATGAAAGAGCCAATCCGCCATTTGCATCTTTTGTCCCTTCTGATACCAGGTTCCCCACCCACGGTGTGGTATCAGCCAGGCCACAGTACAGCGAGAGAGCCCATGCTAACTCTAGATACAGGACAGAGTGTTTCTCTATAGAAATAATAATAATAATAATAATAGGACAGCATCCTCTTTCAAGAATATAACCCAGTAGTAGACATAAAACATATGAAATGAAAACAGTAATTACACTAAGAGTCACAGTAAAGCACATCTTTCATTTAACAAGCATTTATTATGTACGAGGCATTTTGTGAAATGCTTTGCATGTATTATCCCATTTACTCCATATAGAAAACTTGGGATTTGGCATTTTTAACCCATTTTACTGATGAGGAAACTAAAACTTAAGAAGTTCAGTGATTTCCACAGGGTCAGACATCTAGCAAGTGAACAAGCAGGATATGAAGTGAGATCTGTGTAACTCCAAATACTGGGCTCTTATATATAAAACTTTTAATAAATAAATATATTTCAAGGCAAAATACGATATGAGCCGTCTCAGTGGATGGCAACTCTAAGTTCTCAGGCCACATTTGATTCTCTCTTTTTCTCACCCTATTTGTCAGGAAATCTTATGGTGTCTGCTGTAAAATATTTCCAGAATTTGACTTCTTCTCCCCACCATTACTGTTGCTATACTGGTTGGAATCACCACCATATTGCCACAGTAGTTTCTTAAAAGCTCTCTCTGCTTCTAGTCCTGCAACCCTACAGTATATTTTTAACCAAGCACTCAAAGTGATCATTTTTAAAACCTAAGCCAGATAGTGCAACTTCTTTGCTAGAAACCCTACAATGATTCCCCACCAAAATTAGAATAAAAGATAAAGTCTTTACAGTGACCCATGAGGCCCTACCTGATCTCCACTCACCCTATTCTTCCCAAGTCCTCCACAGACCCCTGACCCTTATTCTCTTATCCCTCTGACTTTACCTCTTCTTATTAGTATCCCTTCACTCATGGTAATCGTGCTCCACCAACTCTCCTGCTTTTCCTGAAATCCAACTAAACTCCCTCCCACACTAGGGCCTTTGATCTGGGAATGATGTTATTCTGGATATCGTCATAGTTCTAACTTGCTGTCCTTGAAAACTTTATTTAAATGTCACCTTCTCAGAGAGGCTACCCTTTTAAAATGTCAACTGACACCCTCACTCCTTTCTTCATTCATTTTCTTATTCTGATCCACATACCATTTGATCACCTTCAAATGTATAATACAATTTATTCATTATTATGTTTATTATATGATCTGGCTTCCCACTTTCCCCCATTGAGTGTGAGCTTCACAAAGGGAGGGATCTGTGTTTGTGATTTTCACTGTTTTGCGGTACTCATTATGCTGCCTGCATACAGTAGGCACTTAATAAGTATTTGTTGAGTTAAATTAAAGTAAATGTCAGAAAAGCAATATAAGCAAAACACTGTGGTGTTTCAGAGGGAAAGATCCCATCTGTTTATAGGAATTAGGAAAAAGACTTGGCACTTGAAATAGGATTAAAGAGTTTCAGATGTAATGCCATATGAATTCTGGAGGGGGTGGGGGAGGAAGATTGTGTTGCCCATTCACTCTGCTTTCTAATGGGTTCTGTCACATGTGGCCTGACCCCTTAGCCCTGGACCACCTGGGACCCTTTCCGGTCAGCTCAACTCTTCTCCTGTTGTCTCCACACTTTCCTGCCTCAGGCACAGTCAGCCTCCTGTTCTGCAAATCTTCCCAGCTCTTATTCTAAACATGTCCTTTGTAGCCTTTGCTTTCTCAATTCATAGTCTACAACATACAGGCTCTCAAATGAATGTAACATTACTATTTTGTCCTCTTTGACACATTTGTACATACTTTACAGGTTCTGGTATATGATATATATTGTTTTTATTTTTTAACATCTTTATTGAAGTATAATTGCTTTACAGTGATATGTTAGTATCTGCCTTATAACAAAGTGAATCAGCTATACATATATATATATTCCCGTGATATATATTGTTTAACTAGATCTTGTGGTCATTTCTGTAAAACAGTTGGACAATACACTTTTGGTCAGGTGTATAATGGCAATAATACTAGTAGTAGGAAAAATAGTATCAATCGTTCTTTGAGATTTTCTTTTGCCACTGGGCATCCACATAATTATCTCATTAAATTTCCTATCCTTGTAAGGTAGATACTATTGTCTTCAATTTACATAAGAGTAAATAGATGTTCTTGGATTGGAAGAATCAACATTGTGAAAATGACTATACTACCCAAAGCAATCTACAGATTCAATGCAATCCCTATCAAACTACCAATGCCATTTTTCACAGAACTAGAACAAAAAATTTCACAATTTATATGGAAACACAAAAGAACCAGAATAGCCAAAGCAATCTTGAGAAAGAAAAACAAAGCGGGAGGAATCAGGCTCCTGGACTTCAGACTATACTACAAAGCTACAGTCATCAAGACAGTATGGTACTGGCACAAAAACAGAAATATAGATCGATAGAAAGCCCAGAGATAAACCCACATACATATGGTCATCTTATTTTTGATAAAAGAGGCAAGAATACACAATGGAGAAAAGACAGCCTCGTCAATATTCAATAAGTGGTGCTGGGAAAACTGGATGGCTACATGTAAAAGAATGAAATTAGAACACTCCCTAACACCATACACAAAAATAAACTCAAAATGGATTAAAGACCTAAATGTAAGGCCAGACACTGTAAAACTCTTAGAGGGAAACATAGGTAGAACACTCTATGACATAAATCACAGCAAGATCTTTTTGACCCACCTCCTAGAGAAATGGAAATAAAAACAAAATAAACAAATGGGACCTAATGAAATTTAAAAGCTTTTCACAACAAAGGAAACCATAAACAAGACGAAACGACAACCCTCAGAATAGGAGAAAATATTTGCAAATGAAGCAACTGACAAAGGATTAATCTCCAAAATTTCCAAGCAGCTCAATATCAAAAAAACTAAAAACCCAATCTAAAAATGGCCAGAAGACGTAAATAGACATTTCTCCAAAGAAGATATACAGATTGCCAACAAACACATGAAAGGATGCTCAACATCACTAATCATTAGAGAAATGCAAATCAAAACTACAATGAGGTATCACCTCACACCAGTCAGAATGGCCATCATCAAAAAATCTAGAAACAATAAATGCTGGAGAGGGTGTGGAGAAAAGGGAACCCTCTTGCACTGTTGGTGGGAATGTAAATTGATACAGCCACTATGGAGAACAATACGGAGGTTCCTTAAAAAACTAAAAATAGAACTATCATATGACCCAGCAATCCCACTACTGGGCATATACCCTGAGAAAACCATAATTCAAAAAGAGTCATGTACCACAGTGTTCATTGCAGCTCTATTTACAATAGCCAGGACATGGAAGTAACCTAAGCGTCCATCGACAGATGAATGGATAAAGAAGATGTGGCACATATATACAATGGAATATTACTCAGCCATAAAAAGAAACAAAATTGAGTTATTTGTAGTGAGGTGGATGGACCTAGAGTCTGTCATACAGAGTGAAGTAAGTCAGAAAGAGAAAAACAAATACCATATGCTAACACATATATATGGAATCTTGAAAAAAAAAAAAAGGTCCTGAAGAACCTAGGGGCAGGACAGGAATAAAGACGTAGATGTAGAGAATGGACTTGAGGACACAGAGGGGGAAGGGTAAGCTGGGACGAAATGAGAGAGTGGCATGGACATATATACACTACCAAATGTAAAATAGATAGCTAGTGGGAAGCAGCCACATAGCACAGGGAGATCAGCTCAGTGCTTTGTGACCACCTGGAGGGTTGGGACAGGGAGGGTGGGAGAGAGATGCAAGAGGGAGGGGTATGGGGAAATATATATATGTAAAGCTGATTCACTTTGTTATAAAGCAGAAACTAACACACCATTGTAAAGCAATTATACTCTAATAAAGGTGTTAAAAAACAAAACAGATTCCACTAGGGAGATCAAATAAAATATTATATGCGGGGGAAAAAAAAAAGAGTAAACAGAAACCCAGGGAGTTAATGTTGTTCTCAGGCTTCTAGGTGTCAGAGGTAGGATTCTCACCTCTCTGTTTCTAACTCATGCTCTTTTCACTCTACCAGAATTCTTTCTTTAACTAATTGCGTATTATGCCACTGTTTCAATAGGAAATATGATTTGGGTTACAGTCTTTTGACATATACTAAAGTTAGAGATTTTCCCTGAATGAAAAAGTGCAGTGTTTTTAAATAAGTACTATACTGGCATGCAAATAAAAAATAAAGGTTATAAAGTCTGGGAAATAATAATCCATGGTTATGATCATCTCATAAGGAAAATGTGAACAAGTTTAAGAGATTGAGGAAAATTAAGCAAAGAAGAGCGAGCCAGAGAGAGAAATGGAGAGAGAGAGAGATTGATTTAGAAACAATTGGAGGTAAATCCTATCAGAAAAAGCTAAAGAACTTACAAATGTCTACTCGGGAATGTAGAGGGCTCAGAGATGACTTAATTATTGGCTCTAATATATAAATGGTCATTATAGGAACACTGTTCACCACTTCTCTGTCAACATCAAGGTCAGAGTAAGATAAGTGGCCTTAAATTATAAGGAGAAATTCCAGTTCATATAAGAAAAAACTTCTTGACATAAAAGGAAATTAAACATTTCAATATAAACCACTGATGGTGATAAAATCTGCATTCTTTGATATTCTTTAAAGATAAAATTGAAAATCTGCTCCCAAATTAGCAAACTAAATTGTAGGACTACTAAAAAAGTTTCTCCTGAATCTTGCCTCCATGGTATATCATAGTCAAATAATGTAATATAAAATACATAATTTATTAGAAATTAATTTTGCATGCATATGTTTATGTTTGTATCATTCAGTTTCTCCCTTCTAAAAAATTTTTTAAAATTTTATTTTATTTATTTATTTTGACTGTGTTGGGTCTTGGTTGTTACGCGCAGGCTTTCTCTAGTTGCAGCGAGCAGGGGTACTCTTCATTGCGGTGCTGGGCTTCTCATTGCGGTGGCTTCTCTTGTTGCAGAGCGCAGGCTGTAGGTGCACAGACTTCAGTAGTTGTGGTACGTGGGCTCAGTAGTTGTGGCTCGCGGGCTCTAGAGGGCAGGCTCAGTAGTTGTGAGGCACGGGCTTAGTTGCTCTGCAGCATGTGGGATCTTCCCGGACCAGGGCTCGGACCTGTGTCCCCTGCATTAGCAGGCGGATTCTTAACCACTGAGCCACCAGGGAAGCCCAATTTCTCCCTTTTTATTTATTTATTTATTTATAAATTTATTTTATTCATTTATTTTTGGCTACGTTGGGTCTTCATTGCTGTGTGCGGGCTTTCTCTAGTTGTGGTGAGCGGGGGCTACTCTTCATTGTGGTACGTGGGCTTCTCAGTGCAGTGGCTTCTCTTGTTGCGAAGCATGGGCTCTACGCATGTGGGCTTTAGTAGTTGTGGCATGCGGTCTCAGTAGTTGTGGCTCACGGGCTCTAGAGCACAGGCTCAGTAGTTGTGGCATGTAGGCTTAGTTGCTCCACGGCATGTGGGATCTTCCTGGACCAGGGCTCGATCCCATGTCCCCTGCATTGGCAGGCGGATTCTTAACCACTGCACCACCAGGAAGTCCCCTCTCCCTTTTTAATAAATGTAGAAGTGTGAATGATAAAAGAAGCAAACTACTTGCTTCTTAGGTAAAATGGGAAAGTTTAGAGATAAGTCCCATCCATCTCTGAATCATCTGTTGATATCTGTAAAAAAATTATGAAAAGAATGTCTAGGATATAACTCACTTTAGTGGCTCTCTTTATTACCAGTGAGTCTTGTGTTTGCCTTTGGCCTTGAAATAACCATTATTAGAGGCCAGAGGTGATTTTAAGACATCATGTAAAGGAAATGCTTTTTTGCCCTTGTAAAGAAAATGTAGGTGGTGGGAGGAGATGATTTTATTGACATTTCTGTGATAAATGCCTTTACCACTTACTGGTAAACTATTAATTTGTGCATTTTGCTGAGGGAGGCAAGCTTTCTTCTGCACATGTGTTTGAGTGGTTCATCACCATTTGAATGATTTCTTTCTTTTTTCCTTGCTCGAATCTTAATACTTAAAACAGCTTGCTTTTTTCTTTCAAGTCACTTGTACTTCTCCCTGTTAGCTGTTCTTCTCTGATTTATTTGATGAAATTGAAAGAAAAACTATGTATTTAATGAAAATAGGTAGCAGGTTACTCAGTAGTATAAGGAACGGATTAACCCTGTTCAAAGGATTCTTACCCTCTCTTGCCCTGCTTGTGTCTCATTGATTTATTATTATTAACTAATAATTGAATATGCTAGTTTTGAATTCCTCTGTTGCACAGTTTCTTTTTTACTTTGCTGAAATGCTTAAGAAAGTGTAATGTTGGTTTTGACTTTATCCTTCTGCTCTTTTTGTGAAAGCCAGAGTGGTGATCCCACAATACAAGCTTAAGAGGCAAAGCTGTGTAAGTCTTAGCTTGCAGGACTTGGCTATAGTGAGATCCTGCTTCCAAAGTAGCTTTATGAAATATTTTCACAGCTACAGTTGTTCTTAGTGTTTTGCTTATGCAAAAAGCCTAATTCTAATGACTTTTGCAGTGGTTCACTCATGCCAGACTACATCAATAACCATAATTAGGAATAAAAAGTACCATTTTAATAAGTATAAATGGTAATATACAAAGAGTACTCCGTTCCTGTAACTTGCCCACCCTGCAACTGTATGTGACTTTAACTCCATTAGCCTAGGAGGCAGCTACAACGCATCTCAGAAAGGAACGGGGCTTCTGTTAACAGTACAAGTTCAGTTCAGTCAGGAGACTTGTGAATCTCAAAGTTTTATACAGGATATTCAGAGAGAAATAGCAATTGAAGATAGAAACTAAAAAAGTGTTGGGAATCGGCCAGTGTATATTCCCCTAGCAGATAAGGGGATTGCAATATTTTGAATAGATTTTCTGGTATAACGGGATTCTGTGGTAGTTAGGAAAAGGACAAGTAAAGTTAGGAATAAGTTAAGATTTAAAGGATAAACAAGAAAGGCAACTGGAATTAACGGTTGACATTTTGACAAATGAGAAGTAAAGTAGAAGGAAAAGGAGAACAAAGATAAAACTTCATTTTCACAAAAAGCATGCCTAGAGAAAGTCAAGAATAAAAATATTCACAATGTAAGTAGTTTATATACTTATAACAATAGAATAGTTTGGAAGAAGTTGAACTGAATGAATTTTTCAGTAGAATAATCATGAGTGGGTAGTGTTTTAGCATCTGATGGATTCACCTTTTTACTTACTATAACAACCTCCCATTTTTAATCAACCACCCATGGTATATTGATGTAATATAGAAATCTTCAAAAGCCCTATATGGTTACCAGTCTTAATATAAAGTGCAAAAGACTTATCCCCCAATTATTTTATCATTAGCCAAGTATTAAACAATTCACTCTATATTAATCAAACACATACATAATTCTCAGAGTTTTTGTTTCATACAGGCCAAACTGTATTACTTTGCAAGGTAAATACAATTCTAGTCAAACATACAAACAAACAAAAAAACCTTTCTCTTTGGCCCCTTTTGAAGGTAAATATGGCATTTCATTTGAAATAATGAAAATATTTCTTTGGATACATTTTCACAGATATTTTCATGGATTCTTTCAGAGGAGGCTAAGGGTCATTTGATGACCTACTGAGAAAATTATCTAGAGACTACATGTTTTATATATCCTTTATCATTCATGCTATCGCATATTTTCTGATAGCACTGAATCAAGGTTTTGGTTTTTCTGCTTTTTAAAAATAGAATGGCTTTCTTTCAGCTTTTTGTTTTGTTTTGTTTTGAATTGCCTTTATATCAGTATTAGAAGTCTTGATTGTGATTTCATACAGCATATTCTTACATACATACATGAATACAACATATTCAACATATTCTTATTCTTTAAAAGACAGAGATTAAAAAAAATACTGAAGCTGGCTTTTGCCTTGAGGTCATTTTTCCAACCAGTAGTATTTGAGCACAGTTTTCAAGGTTTTACAAAGCTAGGAAAAGAAGACAAAGCTGAAGGTGAGAAGTTTAATGGGAGGCCTCCCATAAAGCCAGGACCTTACAATGCTGCACCTTTAGCACACAGATGTACTAGAAATAAACCTGTCCCTTTCCTCAGGAGACTACAAAGAAACTGTCTGTTCCAAACTATGACAGCAAATGGGGAGGGAAAGAAAATTCTCATGAAAATGTGCAGTCATGAGCAACTCTTGCATAGCATTGTAGCTCAAATGAAAACTATCTTGGTACACTGTGAACACCAAGCCAGGATTTTGATTTAAAATGCTTGGTCCTGGACTAGTGGTATCCACTAAAACAAACCCTTTCCAGAAATGCATGCCTTCATATCACATCTCGAAAGATTTCCACAGGTAAATCCCAAGGACAAAGAGCATCTCCCAGTCAAAAATCACCAGTTACGAAAGGAAAGATGGGTCCATGAACATGAGACAGCTGAAACAATTGAGAGCAGAATCACCCATGCACATGATTAAAACACTGAATATGTTAGGCATAGGGTATAAAATCATATACTAATAAATTTGAGGAAATAGAGGCTTGAAAATATAAGCACAATGCAAGCAGATTAAAAGGAATAACTAATGAGGATTTCTAGAAATAAAAATGTAATAATTGCATTTAAAAATGTATATTTAGGGGCTTCCCTGGTGGCGCAGTGGTTGAGAGTCCACCTGCCGATGCAGGGGACACGGGTTCGTGCCCCGGTCCGGGAAGATCCCACATGCCGCGAAGTGGCTAGGCCCGTGAGCCATGGCCGCTGAGCCTGCACATCCGGAGCCTGTGCTCCGCAACGGGAGAGGCCACAACAGTGAGAGGCCCGAGCACCGCAAAAAAGAAAAAAAAAAAAAAAAAAAAAAGTATATGTATAGCTGATCCATTTTGCTGTACAGTAGAAACTAACACAACATTGTAGAGCAACTATACTCCCATAAAAATTAATTTAAAAATAAATAAAGGTTGTCTATCAGTAAAGTAAAAAATAAGTGAATAAAAATAAAAATAGAGTACATATATAGATGGTTGATCACAGACTACAATGAGCTGAAGAGAGAATTTTAAATGGGAATAGAGAACTGAAGAAACTGTCTACAGTGCAGCACAGAGAGACAAAAACATGGGAAATATGCAAGAGGGGTTAAGAGACATAGGAGAGGGAATGAGGAGGTCTAACAAATGGGCAATGCATAATCTCAAGACGTAGCTTCACTTATTTTTTTCCATCCTTTATTTCTTTGTCAAATTATTTCTTCTTAGTTTCAGGGACTAAAGTTTTTTGCTTTAAACAGTGCATCATTCTTAGAAACAGAGCTCTGAGTTTGATCCAAGATTTTCTTTATTTTAAAGTAATACATTTTACCCATCAACAAAGCACTGTTTTATTATCTTTATTCTCTTTTACTGCCATCTTAAAAGCTTGAACAAGACATTAATTTAAAAATTAGGGCTTCCCTGGTGGCGCAGTGGTTGGGGGTCCGCCTGCCGATGCAGGGGACACGGGTTCGTGCCCCGGTCCGGGAAGATCCCACATGCCACGGAGCAGCTGGGCCCGTGAGCCATGGCCGCTGAGCCTGCGCGTCTGGAGCCTGTGCTCTGCAACGGGAGAGGCCACAGCAGTGAAAGGCCGGCGTATCGCAAAAAAAATAAATTAATTAATTAAACACAGTGCACTTTTTATATTAACAGTTATTATTTACTGAGTGCTCACTTTGTTCCTGGAGTTTTACATCATTCCATTTAAACATTACATCAGGCTGATGATTATGGTAGTTACATTTTATGCCCAAGTTCTTGCAGCTCATAAGTAGAAGAACCAAGGTTTTAACCCAGCCTACCTGACTCCAAATTCTGTTCTCTCATTGCCTGATCATCTAATCAAATAAGTGTTGACTTTCACAGTAGAAAAGTTTATACATTTATTCAAATAACTCTGCCTCTCATCTGACCATTTATTTCATCTCTCTTTTGAAAGGTCTTTCAGATACAATTTCTTGCCTAAGGAAACCAGTGCCATTATTGTATAGTTCCTGGAGAGTCTATCTTGATCAGACAGATACTTCTATTTTCTTTGTCCTTCATTCTCATCCATCCTTATTTTACACTGCTCACCTCTTTCCAGTTTACACTCTTTCACAATTGAGCCAACAGCCTGAGGATCCTAGGAAAAATTCTATGCCAAGACTGTCTTGGAGGTGAGAGACCCTGAGTAGAGATGTGCATGGGCTGGAATGGAGCTGTGTGGACCTTGGTGTCTCAGAGGTATAGTTAGGCTTCCACAGAGTGGAGCATATTCAGAAGCAAACCGACGGGTGCAGTTCAGTTGTGCACCGACTTTTTGTTGTAATTTTACAGTAGGATCCAATTAGTTCAGAGCCATACAAATATCTGGCCTGAAGCAGAGAATTTTGGGTATGTATCCCCCTGGTCAGTACTCTAAGCCAAAGCAGAGCAATGATCAAGCAACTGAATATCTTATGTTTTGCGTTTTCCAGCCCCGCAATTTTACGATGAAATGTGCAAACACTTATATCATTTTCCTTCTGGAAGGGCATCAGTCACAGCAGGAACTTTGCAACTAAATTGGAGCAATTAAAACTGTTTTAGTAGTCACATCATTAAGTGTAAAAGTAAAAGTTTTCAGAGCTATCTAATATCTAAAAATGTTTTTCCAGTTTGAAATGCATGTGGTGGTAGTGTTGGGGAAAAGTTAGCGTGTTTAGAGGTATTTATGTCTGAAATAATAACCTCAATTAGCACTTCTATGTACTAGTTACTTTTATATAAGTTCTTTAGATGTATTAAGTCATATAATCCTTATAGCAACCTGATGATACAGATACCCTTTCCATCCCCAATTTGTGGATGAGGAAACTTAGGTAGTAACCTATCCAAATCACCAATGTTGGAGTTAAGATTGCATACACTGGCAGTTCTGTCTGTGCTCTTCATCAACTACACTTGACTAGTCATCCTTCTATTTCTGAGGACATATTGCACATAAAACATGAAGAAACAGTAACTTTTCTAGTAGATCTCTTATTTTTAAATTATTTGTATATGTCTGTTTAGTTAGTTCTCTTAGAATCAAAGCTTTAGCGATATCCTTGTTATTACCTAGTTCACTGCCTTACACATAGTGAGTGCACAATAAATACTTGTAGTTTGAATGAATTTTTTTTTTTTTGGCTGCACTGTGCGGCATGTGGGATCTTAAGTTCCCTGACCCAGGATCGAACCTGTGCCCCCTGCAGTGGAAGCACAGAGTCTTAACCACTGGACCGCCAGGGAAGTCCCTGAATGAATTTTAACAGAGATTAATTCTGCCTTCCAGACCCTCAGAGGCTTTAAGGTAGTGATGCACTTTTTTTTTTTTTTAACATTTTTATTGGGGTACAATTGCTTTACAATGGTGTGTTAGTTTCTGCTTTATAACAAAGTGAATCAGTTATACATATACATATGTTCCCATATCTCTTCCCTCTTGCGTCTCCCTCCCTCCCACCCTTCTTATCCCACCCCTCCAGGCGATCACAAAGCACCGAGCTGATCTCCCTGTGCTATGCGGCTGCTTCCCACTAGTTATCTATTTTACATTTGGTAGTGTATATATGTCCATGCCTCTCTCTCACTTTGTCACAGCTCACCCTTCCCCCTCCCCATATCCTCAAGTCTGTTCTCTAGTAGGTCTGTGTCTTTATTCCTGTTTTACCCCTAGGTTCTTCATGACATTATTTTTTTCTTAAATTCCCTATATATGTGTTAGCATACGGTATTTGTCTTTCTCTTTCTGACTTACTTCACTCTGTATGACAGACTGTAGGTCTATCCACCTCATTACAAATAGCTCAATTTCGTTTCTTTTTATGGCTGAGTAATATTCCATTGTAATATTCCATTCCACATCTTCTTTATCCATTCATCCGATGATGGGCACTTAGGTTGTTTCCATCTCCGGGCTATTGTAAATAGAGCTGCAATGAACATTTTGGTACATGACTCTTTTTGAATTATGGTTTTCTCAGGGTATATGCCCAGTAGTGGGATTGCTGGGTCATATGGTAGTTCTATTTTTAGTTTTTTAAGGAACCTCCATACTGTTCTCCATAGCGGCTGTACCAATTCACATTCCCACCAGCAGTGCAAGAGGGTTCCCTTTACTCCACACCCTCTCCAGCATTTATTGTTTCTAGATTTTTTGATGATGGCCATTCTGACTGGTGTGAGATGATATCTCATTGTAGTTTTGGTTTTCATTTCTCTAATGATTAGTGATGTTGAGCATTCTTTCATGTGTTTGTTGGCAATCTGTATATCTTCTTTGGAGAAATGTCTATTTAGGTCTTCTGTCTATTTTTGGATTGGGTTGTTTGTTTTTTTGTTATTGAGCTGCAAGGGCTGCTTGTAAATTTTGGAGATTAATCCTTTGTCATTTGCAAATATTTTCTCCCATTCTGAGGGTTGTCTTTTGGTCTTGTTTATGGTTTCCTTTGCTGTGCAAAAGCTTTGAAGTTTCATTAGGTCCCATTTGTTTATTTTTGTTTTTATTTCCATTTCTCTAGGAGGTGGGTCAGAAAGGATCTTGCTGTGATTTATGTCATAGAGTGTTCTGCCTATGTTTTCCTCTAAGAGTTTGATAGTGTCTGGCCTTACATTTAGCACATTTAATTCCTAGTTGGCTCAGATTCCTAACAGCAGTGACTTTTGAGATATTTCTGGTTTTTATTTTAAACATTTAGTCTGAAAAAGGGAAGTAAATATGGTCTGTACTATTAGCAGAGTCATGCTTTATTAAATGCTAACATTACCTTTTTAAGAGTTCTTTAGTTTGAACTAGTCACACTTATCCTGAAAAATAATGCAGAATAAAACTTCTACTCATCCTGAATTACTTTCCTCAAGCATTAAGCGATCCTCCCTGGTTCTGGTATCCTGTGATTCCTTCTACAAGCCTGATGGAGAAGTTAGAAAAGTTCAGAACATACCCCTCACCTCTGAGATGAGGGTCATGGAAAACAGTGAGCATACCTGCTTCTCAGCATCCCTTGGTGCCTCTGTCAGAGACAGACTGCAGTCTAACAGACCACTGCTCTGCCCCTTTATGGCATTTTTGTTCCTAATTCCACTCTTGTTTACTTGAAGAGCTAAATCTTTTTCCACTTCTGCTTGAGAAAACATTTTTATAGCTTTGGGACCAAATGTTTTTCATCAGCTCATTATAATGTCTCTTTTCGGTGGAGTTTTTGCCAGTGGAAGCCACGATGTTGCTGGTGGAATGCGGGAGAAATTTGCTATGATCAGAGTAAAACACTTTTGCTTTTGTCCCAGCAATAAGGAAATAAGAATCAATTGCTTTTCCCCATTTACATTTGCTCTATGTTAAACCATAAGAAAGTTGTTGACCTTTAATTGCTTCTAAAATGAAAGGTTGCTGGATCACCAGGTATTTAAGTGGTTTATTTCTTCTAAAATTCTTGTGGTGGCAGCAATCGCTATTTCTTGTTTTGGTTGATGATTAAGAGAATGCAGGAAAGTTAGAGGTACAAATTTGCTGCCGCGTACAAGAAGCTAAAGTTTGGAAAGGTAAGAAGAGAACCTGTGATGTATATGTTCACTTAGAGTGTCAAATACTTCCTTATAGTTTCCTAGGAGAAAGGGCAGTATGCGTTTTTATGTATGTGTCTTGGGAAGTTTAATTGTACAAAAGTGGTACTTCCCGAAGTGTGATCTGTGGAATATCACATGTTCTCTTAAAATTATTTTCCACCCCTTCACTCACATATTGAAACTTCAGATTTTATTGATCTGGCTTGACGGCATTACACAAGCGTACCTTACATGAAAAGTTTGAAAATGGGCTGATTCTTTCTGCTCGTAATCCACCACTGTCAGAAAGGTTTGCCTCGTGATAAATGGCTTGCTGATTTTGTTCCCTAGATGATATGTTTTTGGGTTTTGAAACTCTCTTGGGACAAAACGCATCTGTGCTTTGCCACACTGAGAACAAAAATCAGTTTGAGGGAAAATCTGTCCTCATGTTTTACAAGAGGGGATGGCGATGAACACTTACCCTTTGACTGGCTTCTAAATGTTATCAAGTCCTCAAATACTAATCTGCTCCCCATTACCCTCTCTACCCACAAGCGTCCAAGCAAAAATTAACAACTTCTGCCTTTCTAGAGGAGAAGCAAGGAAAGAAATAATCCATCTCTCAATGAAATGGGCGAAGAGGCTAATTTGCTTTCTTGAGAACAGCTGAAGGTGGTTTGATGAAACTTTAATTTGGGCTTTTCATTCTCTCTGTAAACTCACCCTGAAGTCAGAATAGCAGAAAGGGAGATAAAGAAAACCTTACTCAAGCAATTATTTCCCTTATCCTGCAAATATTGGCACAGTAAAATAATTTCCTTAGCTTCCAGGAAATCAGTCATGTCGTGTATGAATGAATTTGACAGTGAAGATTAAAAGGCGTCATTCAGTTATCAAGCTCATGCCCTAGACAAGATGTTTTTATTCTTTGCTCTTCTGTATTATCTGAATGATAAAATGATGTGCAGATTTCAATTGATCCATTTCCATCGTGGATTAGTTGCAGTGGTCGAAACATTAGCTATGCTAGTATTCACTGATGATACATGTTTTATTTATTATGAGTTTGGTAGAATGGTAAATTCAGTTTATAGCCCAGTGGTTTGAGGAGCGTGACTTTACTCAACATTTTTCTTGAACTCTGTGATGGCCCATCCGTGTAAATAATCTCGTCAACCTCTTGTGTGAGCCCATCCTTGAAGAGTTCCTCATATGGATGCTTAATGAAAAAATATGCTGTGCTTTTGTCCTTGTCAGTGGTGTCAGAACATATGAGATGTTCAGCACAACTGTTAAATAAAGCTTCTGCTATAACAGGAGGCCCAGCAACATTTTGTCTGGATGAGTAAGCAGCATCCTGGGTTTCACAGAAAAAAGACAATCCTGAGCCCAAATGAAGGGCATAGTTATTTATGGTCATGTCTAGTGAGTTTTCTTCATGTAGGAAGTATGCCTAAAAGTTCAGAGAACTGACCTCCAAGTCTCAGGTCTTCTGGACTTTAATTTCCTTAATTTTCCATGGAGGCTTCTTTTAATACCTGTCCCCAAAGATGCTTTTATACCACTCAGGACAAAACTTATACTAAGATATATTTAAATATAGAGTTTCTGAATTAGACTAACAAGCTAGGGATGCTTACATAAAATACCCTGTGAATATCGTCAATGCGCCAATTTACTTCATTGTAAAGTCATTTGGAAAAATATCACTTGACTATATAAATGTTTTAGAAAAAGCAAGTTTTGAAAATCTGAAATCCCCTTTTAAAATAAGAATAAAATAACTTTGCCCTTTAAGTATGTGTATTATTTTTAAATTGAAAGATATTATATTCTTAGGTCAGACACAGTTATTTTCATTAAGGTTACTTATTTCTAAAGATATCAACTCTTTCAAAGTTAAATAATAGTACAATATAGTGAAATACTTAAATATTAATTAGCCTAGTGAATTACAAAACAAAAAGATTCTGCCCAGTATATTTTTAGATTATATTATTGAAATTTAGGCTTGGTTTTTTTTGCCTTTACTATATATAATATAGAATCTTCAGATAATACACTAGGCTTCTTCTGTTTCTTATTAGCGTGTGTGTGTGTGTGTGTGTATGTGTGTGTGTGTGTGTAGTTGGCAATTTTTAGGCTATTATCTTCTTCCCAAAAGAAATACCAGCGAGCTATGAGAGAAGGATTTTGGAGCAATACCTGTATTAGTAGGAGGCTGGGTTAGATGGATATATTGTTTAAATGAATGAATCAAAGAATGTGCCAGTTTGGAGATGGACTAAACAGGAGTCCATGCGTAGCTGCCTGATTGTAGCAGGTCTTTTGAAAGACTATCCTTATATTTTCTGGCAGATTAATGCTTAAATCCTAAATACAAAAAGAAAATACAGCTTATTGAAGCTAACTTTTGAAGGACAATCTACATATTCCATTGATGGTTAATACCAAATGGTAAGTCCTTCACGGTTAAGAAATATTTTCTTTCTTTCAGTCATTTCTTTTTTTCAAGTGGTTCCTGTTTAACTCGCAGTGGACTTAAAAATCAAACAATCACATCTACTTTATGTGAAACTTCCCTATATTTGAAAATTATTATTAAGTGTTTGGCTAGCCTTTTTTCCATAAAAAAAATTTATATCTACTTTTTCAAAACTTTTTATCCTATCTCTGGATTTTATCTGATGTTTCTCTGACATTTTTACCTATACCCTTTTTTTTCAGCACACAGTTATTTCAAATCATGTTCAATATGAAGTTTTTTTCCGTGCAGTATATTTTACATTCCATTGTTGTACTCACTCTGAACAGCCCTTCCAGACACTCCAGATACTCAGGGTACTGAGGAGCAAAGGGTCATGCATTGTATTGCTGTGCTTCCACTGCATTGATTTCTTTATACTGTTTTTCAGATAACATTGCTAGAATCCTCTTTTTTTTTAGCAATTCAGACAATAGCAATTGCTTCCTTTTTGTAGCTATTGGTAGACAATTGAGAAATGTTACCTCAAGCCTCCGGCTTCTTTTGCTTTGGTTATTAAGCTTCTAATTGATATTTTATGTTGCTGGAATAATTGTACATTGTAAATACTCTGTTGATGACAGGTAATAGTTCAAAATTATGCTTTAAAACATATGCAGAGAGATTTTCCCATTACTATAAGATCACTTTGTTTTTTCCAAACTTTAAAAAATGTATTTATTTATTTTTATACAACAGATTCTTATTAGTTATCTATTTTACACATATTACTGTATATGTGTCAATCCCAGTATCCCAATTCATCCCACCACCACCACCCACCCCCCGCTTTCCCCCCTTGGTGTCCATACGTTTGTTCTCTACATCTCTGTCTCTATTTCTGCCTTGCAAACTGGTTCATCTGTACCATTTTTCTAGATTCCACATGTATGCGTTAATATGCGATATTTGTTTTTTTCTTTCTGACTTACTTCACTCTGTATAACAGTCTCTAGGTCCATCCACGTCTCTACAAATGACCCAATTTCATTTCTTTTTATGGCTGAATAATATTGCATTGTATATATGTACCACATCTTCTTTACCCATTCGTCTGTCGATGGGCATTTAGGTTGCTTCCATGTCCTGGCTATTGTAAATAGTGCTGCAATGAACATTGGGGTGCATGTATCTTTTTGAATTATGGTTATATCTGGGTATATGCACAGTGGGATTGCTGGGTCATATGGTAATTCCATTTTTAATTTTTTAAGGAACCACCATACTGTTCTCCATAGTGGCTGTATCAATTTATATTCCCACCAACAGTGCAAGAGGGTTTCCTTTTCTCCACACCCTCTCCAACATTTGTTGTTTGTAGATTTTCTGATGATGCTCTTTCTAACCAGTGTGAGGTGATACCTCACTGTAGTTTTGATTTGCATGTATCTAATAATTAGTGATGTTGAGCAGCTTTTCATGTGCTTCTTGGCCATCTGTACGTCTTCCTTGGAGAAATGTCTATTTAGGACTTCTGTCCATTTTTTGATTGGGTTGTTTGTTTTTTTAATATTGAGCTGCATGAGCTGTTTATATATTTTGGAGATTAATCCTTTGTCCATTGATACACTTCCAAATATTTTCTCCCATTCTGAGGGCTGTCTTCTCATCTTGTTTATAGTTTCCTTTGCTGTGCAGAAGCTTTGAAGTTTCATTAGGTCCCATTTGTTTATTTTTGTTTTTATTTCCATTACTCTAGGAGGTGGGTCAAAAAAGATCTTGCTGTGATTTATGTCAAAGAGTGTTCTCCTATGTTTTCCTCTAAGAGTTTTATAGTGTCTGGCCTTACATTTAGATCTTTAGTCCATTTTGAGTTTATTTTTGGGTATGGTGTTAGGGATTGTTCTAATTTCATTCTTTTACATGTAGCTGTCCAGTTTTCCCATCACCACTTATTGGAGAGACTGTATTTTCTTCGTTGTATATCCTTGCCTCCTTTGTCATAGATTAGTTGACCATAGGTGCGTGAATTTATCTCTGGGCTTTCTATCCTGTTTCATTGATCTATATTTCTGTTTTTGTGCCAGTAACAGATTGTCTTGATTACTGTAGCTTTGTAGTAGAGTCTGAAGTCAGGGAGTCTGATTCTTCCAGTTCCCTTTATTCCCTTAAGGTTGCTTTCGGGGTCTTTAGTGTCTCCATACAAACTTTAAGATTTTTTTGTTCTAGTTCTGTAAAAAATGCCATTGGTAATTTGATAGGTATTGCATTGAATATGCAGACTGCTTTGGGTAGTATCGTCATTTTCACAATATTGATTATTCCAATCCAAGAACATGGTATACCTCTCTATCTGTTTATGTCATCTTTGATTTCTTTCATCAGGGTCTTATAGTTTTCTGAGTACAGGTCTTTTACCTCCTTAGGTAGGTTTATTCCTAGGTATTTATTCTTTTTGTTGCAATGGTGAATGGGATTGTTTACTTAATTTCTCTTTCTGATCTTTCATTTTTAGCATATAGGAATGCAAGAGAGTTCTGTGCATTAATTTTGTATCCTGCAACTTTACCAGATTCATTGATTAGCTCTAGTAGTTTTCTGGTGGCATCTTTAGGATTATCTATGTATAGTATCATGTCATCTGCAAACAGTGACAGCTTTTAATTCTTCTTTTCCAATTTGTATTCCTTTTTTTTCTTTTTCTTCTCTGATTGCCGTTGCTAGGACTTCCAAAAACTATGTTGAATAATAGTGGCGAGAGTGGACATCCTTGTCTTGTTCCTGATCTTAGAGGAAATGCTTTCAGTTTTTCACAATTGAGAAGGATGTTTGCTGTGGGTTTGTCATATATGGCCTTTATTATGTTGAGGTAGGTTCACTCTATGCCCACTTTCAGGAGAGTTTTTATCGTAAATGGGTGTTGAATTTTGTCAAAAGCTTTTTCTGCATCTATCGAGATGATCATATGGTTTTTATTCTTCAATTTGTTAATATGGTGTGTCACATTGATTGAATTGCATATACTGAAGAATCCTTGCATCCCTGGGATAAATCCCACTTGACCATGGTGTATGATCCTTTAAATGTGTTGTTGGATTCTGTTTGCTAGTATTTTGTTGAGGATTTTTACATCTATGTTCATCAGTGATATTGGTTTGTAAGTTTCTTCTTTTGTAGTATCTCTGTCTGGTTTTGGTATCAGGGTGATGGTAGCCTCATAGAATGAGTTTGGGAGTGTTTCTTCCTGTGCAATTTTTGGAAGAGTTTGAGAAGGATTGGTATTAGCTCTTGTCTAAATGTTGGATAGAATTCACCTGTGAAGCCATCTGGTCCTGGAGTTTTGTTTGTTGGAAGATTTTTAATCACAGTTTCAATTTCATTGCTTGTGATTGGGCTGTTCATATTTTCTCTTTCTTCCTGGTTCAGTCTGGGAAGGTTATACCTTTCTACGAATTTGTCCATTTCTTCCAGTATGTCCGTTTTATTGGCATAGAGTTGCATGTAGTAGTCTCTTATGATGCTTTGTATTTCTGCGGTGTCCATTGTAACTTCTCCTTTCTAATTTTATTGATTTGAGTCCTCTCCCTCTTTTTCTTGATGAGTCTGGCTAAAGGTTTATTAATTCTGTTTACCTTCACAAAGAACCAGCTTTTAGTTTTATTGATCTTTGCTATTGTTTTCTTTGTTTCTATTTCATTTATTTCTGCTCTGGTCTTTATGATTTCTTTCCTTCTGCTAACTTTGGACTTTGTTTGTTCTTCTTTCTCTAGTTCCTTTTGGTGTAAAGTTAGGTTGTTTATTTGAGATTTTTCTTGTTTCTTGAGGTAGGACTGTATTGCTGTAAACTTCCCTCTTAGAACTGCTTTTGCTCCATCCCATAGGTTTTGCATCGTCATGTTTTCATTGTCATTTGTCTCTAGGTATTTTTTGATTTCCTCTTTGATTTCTTCAGTGACCTCTTGGTTATTTAGTAACGTATTGTTTAGCCTCCATGTGTTTGTTTTTTACGTTTTTTTCCTTGTAATTCATTTCTAATCTCATATCGTTGTGGTTAGAAAAAGTGTTTGATATGATTTCAATATTTTTAAATTTACCGAGGCTTGATTTGTGAGCCAAAATGTGATCTATCCTGAAGGATGTTCTGTGGGCAATTGAGAAGAAAGTGTAATCTGCTGTTTTTGGATGGAATGTCCTATAAATATCAATTAAACCTGTTTGGTCTACTGTGTCATTTAAAGGTTGTGTTTCCTTATTAATTTTCTGTCTGAATGATCTGTCCATTGGTGTAGGTGAGGCGTTAATGTCTCCCACTATTATTGTGTTGCTGTCAATTTCCTCTTTTATAGCTGTTAGTACTTGCCTTATGTATTGAGGTGCTCCTATGTTGGGTGCATATATATTTATAATTGCTATATCTTCTTCTTAGATTGATCCCTTGATCATTGTGTAGTGTCCTTCCTTGTCTCTTGTAGCATTCTTTATTTTAAAGTCTATTTTGTCTGATATGAGAATTGCTGCTCCAGCTTTCTTTTGATTTCCATTTGCATGGAATATCTTTTTCCATCCCCTCACTTTCAGTCTGTATGTGTCCCTAGGTCTGAAGTGGGTCTCTTGTAGACAGCATATGTACAGGTTTTGTTTTTGTATCCATTCAGCGAGCTTGTGTCTTTTGGTTGGAGCATTTAATCCATTGACATTTAAGGTGTTATTCATATGTATGTTCTATTACCATTTTCTTAATTGTTTTGGGTATGTTTTTATAGGTGCTTTTCTTCTCTTGTGTTTCGTACTTAGAGAAGTTCCTTTAGCATTTGTTGTAAAGCTGGTTTGGTGGTGCTGAATTCTCTTAACTTTTGCTTGTCTGTAAGACTTTTGATTTCTCCATCGAATCTGAATGAGATCCTTGCTGGGTAGAGTATCTTGGCTGTAGGTTCTCTCCTTTCATCACTTTAAATATATCATGCCACTCCACTGGCTTGTAGAGTTCCTGCTGAGAAATCAGCTGTTAACCTTATTGGAGTTTCTTTGTATATTATTTGTCGTTTTTCCCTGCTGCTTTTAATAATTTTTCTTTAATGTTTGTCAATTTGATTACTATGTGTCTTGGCGGGTTTCTCCTTGGGTTTATCCTGCCTGAGACTCTCTGTGCTTCCTGGACTTGGGTGAATATTTCCTTTTCCATCTTCAGGAAGTTTTCGACTATAATCTCTTCATATATTTTCTAGGGTCCTTTCTCTCTCTCATCTCCTCCTGGGACCTCTGTAATGCAAATGTTGGTGCATTTAATGTTGTCCCAGAGGTCACTTAGGCTGTCTTCATTTCTTTTCATTCTTTTTTCTTTATTGTGTTCCACAGCAGTGAATTCCACCATTCTGTCTTTCAGGTCACTTATCTGTTCTTCTGCCTCAGTTATTCTGCTATTGATTCCTTCTAGTGTATTTTTTATTTCAGTTATTGTATTGTTCATCTCTGTTTGGTTGTTCTTTAATTCTTCTAGGTCTTTGTTAAACATTTCTTGCATCCTCTCGATCTTTGCTTCCATTCTTTTTCCAAGGTCCTGGATCATCTTCACTATCATTATTCTGAATTCTTTTTCTGGTAGGTTGCCTATCTCCACTTCATTTAATTGATTTTCTGGGGTTTTATCTTGTTCCTTCATCTGGAACATAGTCCTCTGTCTTTTCATTTTGTGTATATTTCTGTGAATGTGGTTTTCATTCCACAGGCTGTAGGATTGTAGTTCTTCTTGCTTCTGCTATCTGCCCTCTGTAAGATCACTTCTTTATAAGCTGCAAGTAGATTTTCTCTTCAACATGAAAATTACACAAAAGTGCCTGTCTTCTACCAAAGTTCATTCTTCTTCAAGTGTCACTTTCAGTCAGGCTACACTTGACAGTGCTCTGGCTTGAGTACAGAGACAGCAAAGTGTCTGCAGATGGGTATCTGAGATTTGGAGGCCTGTCTGTTTATGACATTAATATGAATACCAAAAGGACCTTTTATAACTAAAGGTTATAATTTAATGTTTGAATGAATGAGATTACTTAGGAAAAAGTATCAACAAGGGCTTCCCTGGTGGCACAGTGGTTGAGAGTCCGCCTGCCAATGCAGGGGACATGGGTTTGTGCCCCGGTCCGGGAAGATCCCACATGCTGCAGAGCGCCTGGGCTCGTGAGCCATGGCCACTGAGCCTGCGCATCCAGAGCCTGTGCTCCGCAACAGGAGAGGCCACAACAGTGAGAGGCCCACATACCGCAAAAAAAAAAAAAAAAAGTATCAACAAATATTGAGAAATATTAGAGTAAATCTGTAGAAGGGAATCCTGAATTTGGGAATCCAGAAAAAGAAGTCAGTGTAGATGAATGATAAAATCTGTATTTAGTTTTATACAATCATTTTCTTCCTGGCATCTCCAGCCGGGATAGTGTTTGTCCCAAATAAGACTGCAGTCATACTTATTACTGTTTTCTTTTTTTTCCTATTGTTTTCTGCTAATATTTCACACATTGATACATTTACTTAGTCATCTCATTTAGTAGACATGTATTGAATGTATAGTCATGCAGAAAGATGCTGGGGTTTGTGGATCATGACCCCTCCCCTCCTGACTCCCAGTGGTGTGGCAAATAGTTGTTAATATGTAAATTCTCAAAATAAGACATATTGTGCTTTACGTCAACATAGATGTAAGAACAGATATAAAAAGCAACTTCTCTAGGAGAATTGTAATAACAATTTAATTCTGGATTTTGAGTTAGGAAAGATTTCTTTAAAAAAAAAGTGGCATTAGACTTAATAGAAGACAAGTCATATTTGAGTTAATACGATTTGGGCAATTGGGGCATTTTTCATGCATGAAGAACTTGTTCAAATGCAAGGATAATGGGAAGTGCAGGGAAACCAGAGAGACTAATCTTTACATAGTCTCTCAAAAGACAGTACAGGTCACAATGTGTGAGAGGAATTATAAAGAAGAAAGAGACTGGTGTAAGAAAGTACGTTTCTCCTAAGAGTCATATGCCCATTCATTTTTCTTTCTGTCAATATAATTTTATATTATATAAAAAATATAAATGTACTGATGTACACCATATATATTTTATACACTGCACTATTATATACATCAATATGCATAATAAAAATAAAATTTAGCAAAGAAAAATTGGAAAGGAGAATGAATTGAACCACATAACTATATGTTTTACATATAAACTCTATAGATAGATAATTATCAAATATCTGAATATTTTGCATGATGAAAAAGCAGATGTTTAGATTATTCAGAAAATATGCAATTTAGTAATTTATTAGAAGTTAGTGCTGTACTCTAATTTTCAGACAAAATGTCCAGCTGACACTGAAGTTTCATTACACTAACATATATGGTTGTTTGCATAATAAACCATATTTACTTAACTTGTCAGCATTCAACTCAATTCAGCAATGTCTCTTTAAGAAGTACCATGTCATCTTTTATGTTAGACAGAAATTAGGGAAGTATTTTATATTCAAAACATATCAGAAACATAATTTGTAGTGATTCTGTTAAGTATTTGTGACATTTGCTAGCACAATATTATGCAAGTGTCTCTTAAAGGTCTTATTTACGTAGCATGTTTGACATGCCTTGTTCACTAACATTAATTCATGTTGTATTTTTCTTAATAAGCTAAATTTCATATGTGTTACCAGCTGTGATAGTTAACTCCGACAAGGAACAATTGTTCTGCAATAAGTGACGAGGATACCATTTGTTGGCTGATATTTAAGAAAGCCTGTTGTTTGTAAATTCTAAAATGAATTTGGGATTAAAGAGCATTTAGAGTCCTAAAAACAAATGGTGTTTCCTGAATTCTTAAAACAAAATTAAATTAGCTTAACTCATTCAGTACTGTTATTGGTTTGGGACATTTAAGCCTTCCATTTGGTTCAGAGATTTAAACAATGTATTTTTATCACTTACTCTTAAACCATTGCTCTGGTAATACTTTTATACTACTTTAATGGCAATTACAATATGTTCATTAATAATTTGATTTTTAAGAGAAAATTATTATTCATAAGATCTTGTTTAAAGCATACTCTAAATGTCTGGCTAATTAAATTCAACTTATTTCATTTTTCTTCTATTAGATGTTTCTTTTAAAAAATGGTAGCACCAAAATATTCCTAGAAAGCTCTACAGATACATCATGGAATAAGGGGTTTTCCACCAGCAAGATTAAGACAAAGAGGGATACAGCATCTGTTGACTCTGCATTTATTCACTGAGAAATGGCAATCAGTGTTCTCCCACCTTCAAACCTCTCTATATATCTCACCTGTTGAATCCCTTGCTCCTGGTTACAATGGATAAATGTCTGTGCTTCAATCTAGGCCAATGCCTCCACTGTGTACTGGGTTTCATCCTCTCACCTGTTTGGGGAGGTTGCTTAAGCAGAGCTGTCTCTTCTCTCTTGAATCATCAAATTTTCCTTCTCTACTTTATTACCCTTATCTGCATAGAATGTTATATTTTATTCTTAATAAACACCCCTTGACCGACAGCCCCCCAGACTATTTCCTTAAGCCTCTGTATTCTTTTAATGTAGAGCCCCAATTCCTTTTTTCCCCTTCTCTTTTTTTTTTTTTTTTGCGGTACGGGGGCCTCTCACTGTTGTGGCCTCTCCCGTTGTGGAGCACAGGCTCCGGACGCGCAGGCTCAGCGGCCATGGCTCACGGGCCCAGCCGCTCCGCGGCATGTGGGATCTTCCCGGACCGGGGCACGAACCCGCGTCCCCTGCATCGGACTCTCAACCACTGCGCCACCAGGGAAGCCCTCCCCTTCTCTTTTAAAACCACTCTAATTATATTTTCATTCTTACCATTTGACCAAATCTTTCCAGTCAGGTAAAATATTAACTGCACATTGCAAAATCCGATTAGTCTTCAACTTAGTTTACTTGCTTTCTCAAACACATTTTATAGCAATGATCATTCTCCCCTTGAAACACTTTATTCATTTTATTTCCTAGATGCCATATTCTTTTTGTTTGTTTGTTTGTTACCCACTCACTTGTCGTTTCTCTTTCATCTTTTTTTGATGAACTCAACTTTTCTCAACTTCTAAATGCTGAAATACTCCAGAACCCATTCTTCAGATATATTTATACTCATATGTTATAATTTGACATATATATATATACATACATATGGTTATTATTTTCAATCTCCTTGTGGGAGCCTGGGGCTTCTAGGCTTCTAACCCCAATCTCTCTCCTGAATTCTAGGTTTTAAAATTTAACTCTGTGTGTTCTATCTGCCTGGAATGTTCTTCCCCAGTTGTAAACATGGCTTGCTTCTTCAATGAATTCATGTCTGTGCTCAAATGTGAATTTATTACAGCAATCTTACCTGATTATCTGATGTAAAATTTGAGAGTCCATCTTCCCCAGTATTCTCTTTTCCCTTACCCTGCTTTATTTTTCTTCATAGCGATAGTCAGTACTTGGCATGATTGTATTAAGCTGTTTCTTTGTTTATTAACTGCCTCTTCTACCTAGAATGTAAACTCCATGAAATCTTTATTTGGTTTGTTCTCTGCATCATTTTCAGTTCCTATAGTAATGCCTGACACAGTGAGCCCTCAGTAATTATTTGTTAAATTCACAAAATCAATCTTTAACTTTACCTTAGTGTGACGGTTTTCCCCCAAAGTGTTGGTACCTGTATTCATACTCCCACTGGAATGTTTGAGAGATAGTTTCCTCACATCCCTATCTATAATTGGCATTATTAAACTCCCAAAGTTTTTGCTTGGCTAATGGCTGTGAAATGCTATCTTCCTGTTTAATTTACATTTCTTTGTTTATTAGTGAGATTAAGACTTTTATGTATTTATTGCCCAGTTTCTTACTTTTTAAATTTTCTGTGTATATCCTTTGCCCATTTTCCAATAGGGTCTTTGTTTTAAAATTTGTTTGCTTATGTATTTAATCATTGATTAATGAAAGGTTTTCTTTGTATTCTGGATACTAATCTTTGGTTGCTAATAAGACTGTAATTTATCTTTTAATTTACGATGTCTTTTATGACGCAGATGTTTTTAACTCAGATGTAGTCTACTTGTCTATTTGCTCTTTTATGCTTCATGCTTTTTGTTTTGTTTAAATGTCCTTCTTTATCCCAAATTCTTAAAGCTAGGTTTTGAGATTTTTTTCTAATATTTTTAAAGTTTTACGTCTTATATTAAGTTCTTTAATCCATTTGGATATTTTTTGTTGTTTCTTTTTTGTGTGATGTACAATGTAATGTCATTTTGGTTTAGATAATCTTCTCAGTGCCACTTATTGAGTTTCCTGCCCTACTCCCACTCATGTGTGATACCATCTCTGTCGGCTATCACCAGTATCAGCTTTGGTGCGTGTGCACCAAAATTCTGATCCCTGGTTTACATGTGCATTCCTGCTTCAATAATTCTGTCTAAGGTCTAACCACTGTAGCTTTTTAGGTTTGATATCGGGTATGATGATTCTCCCTGTCTTTTTCTCTTTCAAAATTGCTATTGTTAACTGTTCGCCAATCCATATGAATTTTCAGATGAAGACAGTTTCTAGAAAAACTTTGAAGATTTTATACATTAATTTTGGAATAATTGACATTTATTTGTAAAAGTTTGACATTGTTAAAATTGTAAAAAATTGTAAAATTATAAAAAATGCCATTTGTAAAACTTGACATTTTTACAGTAACAATTCTCTTTAGCTTTGTGAGGAATATAGTCCTTGAGTCTTTGGATAATTTCTGTAATTTTCTGCATGAAAACTCTGAACAAACTTTTAATTTCTCCCTATAATTTTTATTTTTTTTGTATTTGTATATTTGCTCTTGAGAATAGGATTCTTTCTAAATTAATTCTTTAAATTAGTTTTTACTGATTTATGTTAACTTTCTTGATATTTATGTATTAGTCTGTGTCAGGCAAACTTGCTGCACTTTTTTATTGATTTTATAGATTAGTTCTATAGATTCTCTTGGATTTCTGTAAGGACTTTCACATTATCTCTACATAATACTAATTTATTTCTTCGTTTCTAGCTTTTGCTTATAATGCTGTATTTGTTCATTTATTTTATTGTGTTTTTGAGTATAAGTATTAATGGGAAGCATTCTTGTCTTATTCCCATCATAATGGAGAGGACTTACAATGTCTCACCACTCAGTATATTTTTGGAAGAGGGCCTTTAACATGTTAATGAATTCCCTTCTCTTTCTAGTTTATTAAGACATAATATTTTGAATGAATGCTAAGTCATAACAAATGTTTTTCATCTTCTCAATAATTTATTTTCTATTTCATTAATTTCTGCTCTTAATAAGTTATACTTTCATGAACATTCATTGAGTTTACAGTATTGTTATGTTTCAGATTTCTTTAATTGAATGCTTTCATGTAAGTACTATTTCTGGCGCTGTTGAAAGCTCCCTGTTTTCTTGTCTCAGATCTGTGGTCCTCTTTCTTGGTTTCCTTTTGACTTAAATATATATTACCCTGTTTGAATACCAATGCTTGAGAATACTAAAAAACAAAAGGCTGCAGTGTAGGATATAAGCTAATTTTCATGGTAGGGAAGATTGAATAGCCATGTATTGGCTACAGGCTCATGGTTTGGATTGCTGATTTGAATCTAGCAAGCTGTTGGTGGATACTTTTCTTAGCTAGGACCATCTTTCACTGGCAATGGAAAAGTTATGGCACTGACAACTAACAGGTGTGCCAATAATAAGTCTAAATGTTCTGAGCTACATCTAATTGTGGAAAGAAGAAACGGTCATATGAAACAATTAGTGAGTGATGTAAAATAATTTGATAAATTATGTAGCTTAGACTTAAAGGATTTATGACTGCAGAGGAGAGAAAAGCATTGAGGACTAACATATTTGTAGGAAGTTCATAATATAGTATGGACTTTCCCTGTGCTTTTGAATAATTTATGGGGCTTAGAATATAAGATTGAAAAAGAATGTCATTGCAGTTGAAGTAAATAGCATGATTAAAGCATGAAGGTATAAGGTATACTTGAGGGATATGAGATCAGCTTAACTAGAGGCTGATTATTTGGCCATATGGAAAAAGTATTGGTAGGTAATGGTGAGTTTCATTGTGTATGGCCTTGATTTACTACCATAGGAATTGTTTTTATAAAGGAAAGAGTTTGGAGGGCAGGGTGCTAACATAAAAACGATGGTAATGATAAAGATGGTGACAATAACTGCAAACTTCGGTTGAAGCAAATTATATGCCAAACACTGTTCCAAGTACTTTATATGAATGATTTAAATGAATCCTCAGAAAAATCTTGAGGTAAGTATTATCACCATAATCATCATTGGTAGAAGTAATCTTTGTTGCTGTTGTTCTGTTCTAAATGTAGATACTTGGGCAGCTTCTATAACATGCCTAAGCTCTCACATCCAGTAGATGACAGAATTTGGACTTTTAGCAGACATTATGCTTCTTCAGAAGGAATTATTAAAATTAGCTTGATGTGGTCCATAAGATGGACTTGTGAAAGTGAGAATGCTTCTGAGGTTGTTGCTGGGAGGCTGTGAAATAATTCAGCTGTGCAGTGATAGAAACTTGGCCTCAGGAAGTAATAAATCAAAGAGGACTCCAAGGTTCCAGGTGTGAGTGACTGGGGCAATGGGGCATTAATTCTGCTTTCTTTGTCAAATTAACTTTCTTTTTTTGTCCTTTTTTTCCCTCTTCCTCTTCTCTCTCTCTCTCTCTCTCTCTCTGTATTTCTCTCTTCCTTTCATTTGGGTAATCAATTTGAGAGTGAATGATTTTCAGGATTAGATATTTTATTTATTTTTCCTTTTCCTTGGGTCCTAGATATAGCTATCATACTCTTGTAAAAAAAAAAATAAAGGAAAAAACATGTTTTTGAAAAACCATGGAGGATTTAAGATATGCTTTTACTCCAGACCAAAGACATTCTTCAGTAACAAATCATGTTAGAACATCACATAATCTCCACACATGTCCAGATATAGTGCAAAGACATAATTTAGAAATTTACATTATAAAAGTACTTTGATTTAGGATCAATAGACTAATCCTTTCAGTAATTTAGAAAGTAACAAGAAAGTCTCACCTTGTAGATTTCTGTGCTAATCAACTCAACAACTGAATGAATGGAGATAATTTCCGGAAACTACTATACCTGTGTCACTTTGAACAGATTACCTGTTCCTTTGTCTCAGTTTCTCCTATATGTAGACTGAATATAATGATACCTTTTTGCTTACCTGCTTCTGTCCTTGAGAAGAGCAAACACATCTGTAATGTGGAATATTGGAATATAAACGCTAAAGGACTTCTTTTATAGCTATATCTATATCTATATCTATCTGTATCTTTATCGGTATATAGTTGCTTTACAACGTTGTGTTAGTTTCTGCTGTACAACAAAGTGAATCAGCTATATGTATACATATATCCCCATATCCCCTCCCTCTTGAGCCTCCCTCCTACTCTCCCTATCCCACTCCTCTAGGTGGTCACCAAGCACCGAGCTGATCTCCCTGTGCTATGCAGCTGCTTCCCACTAGCCATCCATTTTACATTTAGTAGTGTATATGTGTCAATGCTACTCTCTCACTTCGTCCCAACTTCCCCTTCCCCACCATGTCCTCAAGTCCATTCTCTACGTCTGCGTCTGTATTCCTGCCCTGCCACTAGGTTCATCAGTACTGTTTTTTTTTTTTTTTTTAGATTCCATGTATGTGTGTTCACATATGGTATTTGTTTTTCTCCTCTGACTTACTTCACTCTGTATGACAGACTCTAGGTCCATCCACCTCACTACAAATAATTTCGTTCTAAAGGACTTCTTGAGAAGACTAAGAAGGAAAAGGTTTTATTTGGGTGTGTGTGTTACTTAATATTAGAGTATACTCAGTACCAACTTATTCCAGTGACCTATCATCCAACAACGTATACTTGTTTTGTACTTCAGCATTTAAAGTCACCCTATTGGGTTAGGTCTTCTGAGAAGGAAACACAATGGTGTGAGATAGTTACTTGGAAAAAGAGCCAGAGAAGGAAGCGAGAGCTCCTTGAGACCACACTGCAGCTCACAGCCTGTGCAAGGAGAGAGGGAAGGGAGAAAGTCATAGACTTGGAGTGAACTGAGGGAAGTGCAGCCTTCATGGTGGCAAATGCAAAGGAGCAATAGTAGGAAATCTAGGCAGTGCCTTTTCACAGCTGCCACATCCACGCACAGCATCTGATAAAAATATCACTATTTTCAACTTTGCTAGCCCTTTGTTCTTACTGAACCTGCCTGAACGAGCTTTATGTCTCCTAGTCCATCAACATGTTCTATTCTGCTAGCCAGTTTATGTCTTCTCTTCATCCTCAATCCTAGGCATATTGATCAGCTATTTCAACTAGGTCTCTTCCATTAGGTTTCCCTTTGTCCTCTTCTGGGAACACCTATTGATTCTAAGCTCTGAGTAAGTCTAAGAATTTCTTTTCTTTTTCCAAGTTCTTACTATACCCAGTGTTTCTGAAGAGTATCATGTAACTGTTTTGATTTGGGATCACAAGAAAGTCATCCAAATTGGTTAAGATTACTGATTTTGGAGTTGCACATGGCTGGGTTTCTAATCCTGGCTTCCCTGCTCACTACCTGTGTTAATTTGGTCAAGTTACACACATCCGTTCAAGTCTCAATTTTATGATCTGACAAATAAGGATAGTAGCATGTTCCTTACAATATCGTGAATTTGGCACATAACAGTTGCTTAATGAATGACAACTATGTCATTAATAACTTCAACTAGGACTTAGGACTTTTCTGCACATTTCTACATGTTTTGGACTCCTTTTTACCTTCTCACTGGAGTTAATTCAAACCTAGTTCTACTCTTTCAAATCACATAATCTTGGGACCACATCTCCTACATTACTGAAAAGTGACAGGCCATCTCTCATTCAGTAGTTATTGAGAACCTGCTATGTGCCAGAAAGTTTTTTGCAGTGAATCTACAGTGGTGAGTCACACAGACCAAGTCTCCACCTCAGTGAAGTTTACGGTCTATTTCGTCAACTTCATTGTTTTATACTTCAAAAATTTTAACTTATTTTTTACTTCCATTTTCTGTCTTAGGCCTGTCTCAGAGGAAATTTGTCCTTATCCTTTTCCAAGACTAACCCTAATTCTCTTCTTATTTGGCTATCCTAGAGTTTTTTTCCGGCAACCATCTCTTGATCTACTGTGTATCTAGTAGTACCTTTCTCTACTAGATTATCTTCTCTTTGCATGAAATTTTCTCCCACATTTTTAAGAACAAAAACACAAACAAGCCTCATGTGAACATGCTTATTGCTTTCTCTTTTCTTCCTCTGTTTCCATTATTTTGCAATCTGGCTTTCACACCAAGTCTATTTAAATAGCTCTCTCTTAAACGTGACCTACTTTGGTCTTCCCTTAGCTATCTTTTTTTCGTTAAAACTGAAGCACTTATTCTTAAAATATGTTTTCTTTGCCACCACGTATACCCAGTTCTCCTTCTATTTGTTTTTTCAATCACAGTGTGTCATCCTTTGCTCTTCATTTCAATTTTTTTCCTTGATTTTCTCAACAGGTATTCATTGAGTGCTTATTACAGGCACTCAAGTGCAAGTCATACAGAGTCCATTGTTTCTAAATTCTGTTTTCTATCTCCCTCACTAAAACCTCAGAACTCTTCTCCTGGCAATCTCACCCCCTACAAATCCTAATTTATGTCTTCAATCAAAACCTTCCAGTTAATTTCATTCCTATGGTCACATTTTCCTTCTGTTCCTCTGGTTCCCTAGTTGTTCCTCAAACTCCACCTGTTTCAAATGAATGCTACCATATTCACCTGACACTTTCTTTTAAATTCCAAATATCTGCTAATATCATCTTCTAGTCACTCAGGCGTTCAGATTTAAAATGATTTTTGTTCTCTTGCTTAAACCTATCTCTGGTTTTTATCCTCACTGCTACCATTTGCTCCTGGTTATTTTACTTCCTCCTTGGAGTATTATAGATGAGTCCTCACTTTTTTAACCACTTTTCCAAAAATTCTTCCTGATCCTCTAACAGAGTTCAAATGTCTTAGGCCTGGTATTCAATCTTCTCTAAGAACTGCTTCAATCTTATATTCCATTGAATCTTCTATCACCTAGTTGTAAGCCCTTTGTCTTTCAGTATTACCTTAGCCACTTGTGCTTTTCGCTTTCACACCTGCATGGCATCACACAAAGGCTGTTCCTCCCATAGCATGCATGCTCTGTGTTTACCTTTGCTCATGGAATCCCATCCATCCTTCAGAGTGCAACACAAGTGACACTTCTTTAGATCCTCTTTACCCTTCATCCTCCCTCTCTTCTGAAACACTGTAGAATATTTTATTTCTTTTGTCATTCATCTTATACTACGTTGTATCTTCTCATCTCACTTAGGAGGGTTTGAGGTCCTTGAGGATAGAGACTTGTGGCATTCCTATTTACGCTTTATAGGATCCTGAGCACGCAGCCTTCCTCAGTAAGCATATGTTAAAAGAATAAAGTAGTGGAGAAGATCTTCCTCTCTTCAAAGTGATTACTTATCACTGAAGTACAAAGATAAGATAAAGTAATAAACTGTCTATCCTGGCTGAGTAGTCTTCTAGAATGACAAATACAATAAGTAATTGCTATGTGTGCAACTAATTTCTCTTCCTCTCTCATTGTGTTAAGGAGAAGCTTTCTCAGCCAGGCAGAGGGAACGGGGTACCAAGTCATAAGGACACAGTCCTTTCTCTGGAGATGTTTACTGTCTTTGAGACTGACATGCATGCAAATGATTTCATGTAAAATAAAAGAAATTTTAGCTACGAACTTATATGAAAAAGATACCACAAGTACAAAAATTACTAAATGACTAATGGGTTTATAATCATATTCTTGTAGAATATTCTTTATGAAACCTTAAAAAAATCAGGTAGTGGGACATTCCTGGTGGTCCGATGGGTAAGACTCCGCACTCCCAATACAGGGGGCCTGGGTTCAAACCCCGGTCAGGGAAGTGGATCCCACGTTTACGCCGCAACTAAGAAGTCTGCATGCCTCAACGAAGAGTCTGCATGCTGCAACTAAGACCAGGCACAGCCTAAATAAATAAATAAATACTAAAAAAAATTTTTTTAAAAAATCAGGTAGTAGTTTCCATCCTAATATCTCTCTGAACTTTAGTATAGCAAATATAGTGATGTTTTCTTGATTAAGTTTCAGAATTATACAGATCTTGTAGAAATAGTATATTTATTTCCCATAAAGGTATTTAGGCTATGTAACATCCAGTTTGCTTGATTGGGACTAGAATTTTGAATCACAAGTGAGTATAAATTACAATGTTGTAAATTATATTTACTTTGGTGGAAAAATATTTTAAAGACACAATGAAAGGGGATTCATTGTTTTCTTTTTTGAACAAAGGTTTACAATGAGTTTTGCCTGCATTAAAAGGTACGATCTTTGTTATAACCCATATATAGTAGGTACTTAGTATGTGTTGGCTGCATGATGACACTTGGAGAGCCCATCTGCCTATGAAGTTCTATGAAATAGACATTTTTAAAATTGAGCTTTGGAAAGAAAAGGCTAGTTAAATATAGAAGAACGCATGCATACTACTCTGGAGAACTTAAAATGTTCAAATTGACAAGACAGACATATTTTTGAAAAGTTAATTAAATTATACAATATAATAATAATAGGGAGTTCAGTAATATTATATAACTTTTAAATATTGATTATATTTCCAGGTTTTCTTTCCTGTTAGTACTCTGCTACAGCTCAACCTAGACAGGAAAATGGGTACATTCTTTTTTTTTTTAATTAATTAATTAATTTATTTTTGGCTGCGTTGGGTCTTCGTTGCTGCGTGCGGGCTTTTCTCTAGTTGTGGCGAGCAGGGTCTACTCTTCGTTGCAGTGTGCGAGCTTCTCATTGCGGTGGCTTCTCTTGTTGGGGAGCACAGGCTCTAGGTGCACGGGCTTCAGTAGTTATGGCTTGAAGGCTCTAGAGTGCAGGCTTAGTAATTGTGGCGTACGGGCTTAGTTGCTCCCCGGCATGTGGGATCCTCCCGGACCAGGGCTCGAACCCGTGTCTCCTGCACTGACAGGTGGATTCTCAACGACTGTGCCACCAGGGAAGCCCGGTACATTCTTTATGGTTAGGAAGAACTCTTTTGCAATTAGCCCATGCTAAACTGATAGTTTTTACAGCTTATAGCCCGAAAAGAGACCAAGTCTTTATTACCTAGAGGGAAGCACTTAAATCATCTGAAGATGGCTATTCTGTACTGAAGGAAAGTTTGAGTTGGCTGCTCGAGATTCTGTCTCACACCCTGGGTGGCAAGGGTTAGTTTTTCTGCCGAACTGACAGTTTCCACACTCAGGGTGGGTAGATTAGATTGGGAAATATATAGGAGGGGAGCTTGTCAAGGAAATTCAAGGAGCAGAGTTGATAAGTTCTAAAGGGAATTCTAACCTGGTCCCCAGATTGAATCATAAATGCTTATATTTTATGGATTTATACAAGTGTGCAGAAGATATAGACTAAGAAGCAAAAGAAAGAGTAAAGAGTAGAAGGTGTAGGAAGAAAATATACCAGAAGAGGCATACAACTCTATGGCTTGGCCAGCTCATCATTTGTTGAGTTATGAATAAAATACCAGTTTTGAGAGCAACTGTGGTGGTGACTGAAAGTTTTTGAGACATTTCTTTAATGGTGATTCAGGAGCCTGAGTACTGTATTGCATTAAAAATTTGGAATTACAGGAAACAATTCTGGTAACAAACAATGGAAATTCATTCTTGCATCTCTGTACTGGCTGCTGCAGTCCAGCCCCAGGCAGGATGAGTCTATATGTGGTTCTTACGATTCTCTTATAAAAAAGAGACACCTGGTAAGAAATTAGTTATTGACAGGTATGAATTTGTAACAAGTATGAAGTGGGAAATGTAGTCATAAAGGGATTTATTTCCCTTAAAACCAGGCTATCATTTATATTTAAACTTTTGCTGCTTATAATTCACTGCATCATACAATTTGGTGCAGATTGAAATATCTCCTTGAAGGCTTATTTATATTTTACATACAGATTTGTGATCATCCAGGCTTAGCCATCATTTCTTGGAATGTTTCACATTGATTATGTGTCGCTTTTTGCACTGATATTGCTCTACAATAAAATAACTGTTCTCAAAGTGAGATAGACTCTTAAATTAGTATTTTCTTCTATTAGTCTAAATATTTATATCAGCCACGTAAGTGTTCTACTTGTATATGGATTTATAGAAGACTCTAAAAGGGAAAAAGAAACAGGAAATAAAAATCATTAGCTTGATATAATACTGACAGCTAATATTTCTATCATGGTTACTGTTTTTCAAACCCAGCTTGAACTGCTTACATACAGTAATATATTTAAATTTCAGAACAACCATAGTAAATTGGGGCTATTATTGCCTACACTTTACAACTGAGAAAAGTGAGGAACAGAGGGGTTAAATACTTCTCCTGGGTAAACATGGAGGGTAATGCCAGAGCCAGGATTTGAACCCAAGCAGTCCGACTGCTTGGCACTCCTACTGTCCACTTCTATGGCTAAATTATTCTTGATTGGACCGGGGTAGAGTATGTAGCTGTGTTACTTCAAAGCTGTGTTTTAACATGATTATTTATTAACATGGTTGTCCCTCCCTTACTAGATTATGAACTTGTGAGTACATGAACCATGTCTTATTAACTTTGTCATATACAGTGCTCAATAAAACTTTTATTATTCCTGAATTACAGCTTATTATTGCTCTGAGAGATTTTATCCAAGAGACTTCTATTTTGAAGTCATTGGTTTTATATCCACAAAACTTTTAGATCCACAAAACAAAAAATGCAATTGTTACCTCTAAGTGAAGTATTTCATTCATAATTCTCTTATTTCTTAACTATTTTAAAGAATAAAATAGCATGAATGAAGCAAATTAATTTTTATGGGTATGGAATAATTTAGAATCATGTGACTTGGTTGAAATGTTTTTTTCTTTCTTTTAAAAAAATACTCTTTCTTACAGGGTGCTGCTTTAATTAGAATGCTGGCTAATTTTATGGGCCATTCAGTATTTCAGAGGGGTTTGCAAGTAAGTAAAATGCTTTCTATTTTCTCTTACACTTTTCCTTGTTCCTGCATTTATTTTTTTTCCCATTTATTTATTTATGGCTGCTTTGGGTCTTCATTGCTGCGCACGGGCTTTCAGGGGCCACTCCTTGCTGTGGTGTGCGGGCTTCTCTTGTTGTGGAGCACAGGCTCTAGGCACGCGGGCTTCAGTAGCTGTGGCGCACAGGCTTAGTTGGTCCGTGGCATGTGGGATCTTCCCAGACCAGGTCTCGAACCCATGTCCCCGGCATTGGCAAGCGGATTCCCAACCACTGTGCCACCAGGGAAGCCCCTCCTGTATTTATTTTAAAGATATTTCACAGCTTGGGAAATTGCTAATACAAAAATGCTGAATTTGATGGAAAACTTTAAGATGAATAAGGTAAACAGTGTCGTTCCACATGACAAATCAAAGTGGTAGACAAGATTCCATACCAACCCACAAAACTCCAACTGTTATACCATTTAGAATCTCTTTAATATGCATTTTAAAACTGAAGTAATTTTCAAATATATTAGATCCTAAGTATTCTATACAAGATTTTATGAAAGTCTGATTCCCTTTTCTTCCATTTAAAAGTTCATATAAAGTGAAAACAAGTTATGTTAGCCTTCTTAGAATTATGTATTTGAGAAATTCTTAATGCTTTTTTTCAGATATGTGCCTTTTATGTTGTTTGCTCTTTTAATGTTGACATACATAGATTGTTATTTTTTCCAAGTATATTTAAATGTTTTTTTAAATTAGAAAATGCACTGTTTTAAAAAAAAGGGGGGAAAAAGAAACAGTTTTATTATAATACATTTATAGTGTGAAGTATGGAATCTGGGAGTAGATTCTTAGAAAAGGAGGATTCTTAAATTCTTGAAAGCAAATATAGAAAAATAGAACTTTTATTCCATTGAATCTGTTGGAGTAAATCATGTTCCTAGCAGCTGTAATTGATGAATTATTTATGATGCATTCTACTTAAAAGTGTCCTTAAAGTAAATTGATGTTCACCTGAAATACAATTATGCTAAGACAGAGAGAGCAATCAATCTTAGCTGTTCTTAGTAAGCTTTTCATTCTGAAATTTAAATAAACTACATATGGGATCAGGTCATATTTTAGTAGTGTAATTCTATCTTTACCCAAAATAAACCAAAAGATAAAATACAAAGCAAGAGTTAAATATGTTATGACAAAGCTATAAATACGTTAACACAACAGAGAAAAAATATATAAATTTCTTGAAGAATAATTTCCCTTAGAAAGTTTTTTTACCGAATTGTCCCAGCAGGGGTTGAAATTTACTTTAAAATCAGCTCTTCCCATTAGGGACACCTTCAGAATAGCTGAATTAATTGAACCTGTCTGCCGGGTGCTAAAGTCTCTATTCTGATCACATAGTTAGGAAAATCTTTTTTCTCTAGGTGTGCCCTCCATGAATATCAACTGTCTGGAGAAACATCCTTCCTTATCCCCACTCCTTTGTTTTTCCCACTGAAGTTGTAGCATGACAGTACAGTTCCACAGAATATCTAAGCTTTCATAAGGGCTACACAAACTGAATTTGATTTCCTAGTAGCAAGTTGATGTGAAATCATTTTCTGTATACAATTTTTATTGGTTTTTTTTCTCACTTGTGTGTATAGATTTGCTTGGCAGATTGAATAACTATAGTTATGTTATCTGGAAAGAATTATTGTTTTGCAACATTTTTCTTTATCTTGTCACAATTTCTATAGTACGCAAAATACATCAATATTTAATTCACCCTTTTCTACTGACCCAGTCCGTTCAGTTTTATCTGAAACAGTTAGACTATACCCTCTGACCCCCATTATATTAAACTTTCATTTGAAGCTTGTTTTAATGTGTGTGCCTTTATGCTCTGATGCTTGATTTGGTTAATTTTCAACTGTGGGACTCTGTGTTTGTCAACATTGCATTTCATTTGCCTTGTGACATCTCATTGATCAGATAGATCTTTATCCTTTGGTACTTCCCTTGCAGCTTTATTTATACTCATCACTCAAACTGATTTAGTGTATCATCAGCAGTTTGGATTCGTTTACAGTAGATCCCTACATCTAAGTGGTAAATTATCATCTCTTGTGCAGGAAGATGTATGGAATACAGTTTGGGAATGACCTCCTGAACAGACACTTCATGTCATGGTACTGAGTGGTCACAGAGTTGATATTAATATATTTCCCATCCATAAGTCTCTGGGGAGTCTTGGTTTACATGTTGTTGAAAGAGCTAATCTGGACGGTCAGCACTTACCTCTGCTGGAAAATCTATTAATTGTCTTTACATTAACCATGGATATTTCTGTGTTGACAAATGGAAGTTTATATTTGCAGACAGAGCCAGGGTTAGATTTATAGATGTAGGCATCCCAAGTTGCAGATACTACATTTTTCATATATTTTCCCCTCCCTCTCTCCCTCTTCCTCCCTTCCTTCCTCCCTCTCTTCCTTTCTTCTTTCTTCCCTCCTCCATCTTTCCTTTCCTTTTTTTTTCTTTTTGTTTTAGTACTTGGACCTTAGCCCTGATGTTTCACACAGGGACAATAGTATAATGGTGGTTTCTTCTAAAACTTGTGTTCTCTTGTATTTTTTATATCCTGACTAACCATCTTAAGCTCTTTTGGGAACAAAGCAAACATTTTTTACAAATATAATAACCACAAATATATAAATATGATATATTTACACGGTATAAATTTAAAATATAATATAAATAAATATATGATATATCATAATAAATATACATAGATATAAAATAAACTATAAATATAATTGTATATTAAATATAATAATATAGAAAGATGGGTCAGTTCACATGTTTATATTTAACTTAGCAAGTATTTGAGTATGGATTCAACTACATTTTTCTAACTTTTGTAATATTTTGTATTGGACAACTATTTCAGGTTTCAACTTATATGTATATCCTTCAGTAGGAAGGGACTCCTAGTACCCATAAATCCATTTGATCAGCTATCAGAAAGTCTGGTGGTAAACACTTTTATAGTGAATAATCACAACTTCCCTTGGTCTGATCTTCTTGATTTTTTTGGTCTACTTCCCTTATTTCTTGAATTTTGTCTGATGCTTAAATGGTTCAGTCTTGCATAATTTTTAAAATAAGTTGCCTCAAAACTTCTTACAGTATGTAATAGACAGAACATACATTCTATCTATTTAGAATGTAATAGACAGTATATACAGTCATAAAAAATTAGTCCTGACTACCATTAATGCCAGCTTCTGTTTTGTTTTGATGTTTAAATTGAAAGCGAAACACAGCAAACGAAGCTTGAACCCTTGTTGGATCATGTATGCCACTTGTAAATAATACACTTTTAAAAACATAGAAATATTTGTATTTTTGCAAACTCTGTATAGCTATTGTTCTTCCATAATCGATTTCCCAAATCAATAGCTGGCATATTTTGGGACACGAGGCAATGGAATAAGTAGGGAGAAACAATTCTTATTCCTGTTTCTAATTAATGATGGGCTTTCTGCTAGTCACTAAACCTTTCGTGGCCTCTGACTTTATAGTTACAAAATGCAAGAGTAGAATTAAATGCTCTCTAAGATTTTTTTCATCTTTCAGATTCTCTGCATCTAAGACATTTAATGCATTTTACTAGCTAGACAATTTGGGTTTGATACTTTAATTTAGGACAGCTATTTCAATTTGATGGGAAAATTTGTTAACTAGATGTGCAAAAGTGTCCTTGAATCTTCAGTTAATCATCTGAGTATTAAGACTATTTGGCTTTGACCCTGTTGGGAGGGTTAGTGAAGTGAAAGTCAGGAAAGCCACCGCTAGATTTCAGAAAATCAAGAAATTTTGGTGTCACAAAGAAACAACACCCATACACTCAATGTAGCCCTAGTCAGGTTTTGGGAGGGAGTGAACTTAGATGTGGTTGTTCAATTCACTGTCGTAACCCAGAAGTCCTTGAATCACTTTCTTCAGTTGGCTTCGGTGGCACTGTGTTCTGTGTGTCATTTTAGTTCACCTCATGCTCAAACCCTATTACTGTAAGAATTGCTGAATCTTTCTGAAATTCTCACACTTTTAATTTCCTAGACTTCTTATTAAGTACATATATATTAGTTTTCGCCCATATGTAGCAATGTTTATGTGTACAGATCCAGTAAATTAGGATCTACTTCTTTTACCTTGTTTTTATAATTTAAGCTTCCACAGCTCAAATCCTCATTCTTACGTAAGTATTCTAGGCTTATTTTTAAAGTAAATAATTCAGATAAGGATTCTTTTAGATAGAATTGTTTTCACATGAATTTAACCTTTCTTAGTTCATTTTTACTTGTTTTAATCTCCCTAGTAACAGTTTTTAAATTTTTCTTTGAGTTTTTTGGAAATAAAAGAATAAAGCTATAATTTTGAAATCCTCAGATAACATTGATTGGCTCAGTAGCTATTAAAAAATAATTAGTACATAACTACTGCTTTTTCTTTTCAAACAAAACAATATTGTTTTAATGATCTGGCAGTACCATTCTTCATGTTGTTATGAGGCAATACCAGGGAACTGAAATTATGAAGAAAGATCATTGCTAAACTTGATATAAACTCACTCTGAAATCCATGTCAGAAAGTGAGTCACCCTCCTGCTTATCCAATGAGGGTAATTCAATATCATTTAAAATATGGTTGAAAAAAGAAAGATTTCTCTTGATTAGTATTTAACTGCTCTTTTCCATAAGGTAACCTACAAAAAGATGTTTGCCTCCAATTATCAGGGTGGAAATTGCTTATGCAAATCAATGTAAGGCAATGAGGTGTGGATAAAAAGCAAAAGGGAAATATCATTATTATTGGTTTGTGCTCATAAAATTCTGATAGCCTAAAGGTAATGACAGCACAAAGCTATAGGGATTATTAGTAGCAACAACAAACTCAATAACTTGTGTTCTAGTGAGAAGTTATATGTTAACATATGTATACAGGATTTTTATTTGAAAACTGCAAGCTTATGTTTGTGAAAGAGTGTTTGCTCCCTTGCATGTAGGTTTTTAGATAAATGAAAAGTCAGAAAATAACAGAGGAACACAGACCATGTGTCAAAGTTAATTTCCTTTCTGAAGAGATTGTGTTGTGCTTTTATCCAGATGGAAGCTGAATCATGCTTAATCTAAAATTAAATGACCATAGATAGGTTTTGTTCAATTTCTCTGTGTTTCACTTAAGTCACTGTGCAGTTTTAGGTATGGTGTAGGTAGAAAAGTTAACTCATCATAATAATTTCTTGTGATCAATTAATACCATGTGATAATAATACTATCATTGATGATGTTTAGTCATTGGATTTGACCTAATTAACATTTAACTTATTAAAGACCAACTACAAAGCTAAAATTAATGACTACGCTATAGAGAAAAATATTAATTTTAAGGAAAGATTCCATGGATTTGAGAATCAAGAATACTATCTCTAATAAAAATCAAGTACTTTAAAAAATTAAATAGCAATAGCTATTCGTATTTCTCAATCAGAGAAAATAACTTCTATTCCTCAATTTCAATGAATTTGTTTGTATACAGCTACTGATTGAATCCTTATCATTTTGCCTCTGAATTAAATGTTGTTAGTTGACTACTGTGACTATATAGCATTAACTAAAAAGCCTTCATTAGTAATGACATATATCTCTATTTGTTCATCCCACAAGCATTTACCCAGCTTGATGGGAGGCTTTAGAAACTTATTCTTACTGGTTTTCTTTTGCCTGTTAGTTAAGAGCTCAAGATATGTTATTCATTTTAACTCATAGGGTTGATACTATAAAATGATGTTTTTGATATCTTTAAAATGTATTTGTGAAATGATTTGACACATTCGGCTAATGGGTGATATATTCGTATATTGGTATGTGTGTAAATGCATACAGATCAGTGAATTGCACACACTGGGGTATGTATACCTATCTGCAAACACTCTCTCCCTCCTTATAAACGTTACCATTTGGTTAGATTGCTAGTTCAGAGGCACAATAAACTTGCCTTAGAGGCATTTTTCTCTAACCTACTTAGCTCTTGCATCAGCAGTTTTCTTTCGTTTCCTTTTTAAATTTATTTTTTCTCTTATTTTATGTTCTCATTTCAGAATGTTCATGTAATAGCCTAGAAGTATATATTTGGCAATGTTGAAAGTTTTGATGCTAAAGAAACCTTCTAGGTTGGGAAGGTTTTTTTTCTTTTTTATTCACATTTTCATAATTGCTTGGTGGTTCTAGTATATAGTTTAACACTAGTATTATGGCATAGATGTACATAATATTTTTAGCTTTTTCCTTGTTGGCAAACATTTAGATTGCTTTCCAATTTTTGTTAAATAAACAACACTGTAACAATTTTTAAATTATAGATTTTCCCATTATATTTTGATTGTCTTTTCATCTATATTTCTCGAAGCATATTATCAATTTTTCTTCTGAAATATTAAGCCAATATATAATGGTAGAAATAAAGTTTGAAAGTTCTCTTTTTATAATACACTAAGCAAACAACACTGTGTCTTATTTTCAACATAAATTTCTTACTAATTTAATAAGTAAAAAATTGCTATTTCAGTGTATATATTTCTATCACAATTGAGGTTGAAAACTTCCATATATTCTCTTGCATTTCACTCTTATCACTTACTTTTTTATGACATTTATCCATGTGTTTATCTGTTTAAAAAACTGAAGTTCTACTTTTTTATAACATAACTATTTATAAATATTCAATAGTTATAAAAATAATGAACCATAACATTTATGCAACTTCTTTTCCCTATCATATCTAAATGTCAAAATTATCGTTCTGAAAAACCATATGTTATAAATTAGTGGCTTAAGAGGAGTGCTATAAAGACCTATCCTAAGTTATGTATTTAGAGCCTATCTTACAAAAGGTTCAAATGTATTCAAAATTCCATGTTGATCTACCTTTGTGTTTCTGTCTATGGAAGAGAAGGCTCTGTGTTAGTATGACACACAAAGAAATGGGGATATCCATTTGTCATCCTGCATCTCATTTCCTTTTGCAATCAGTCTCTCGTATTCATCTTTTCTCTTCTGCTCAAGATCTCTCTCTATGATTATGTTACAGATCATTTTCCCCCCCTTAAGAGCAATAACTCATTTTAGTATTAAAAACTTTTCTTAGTGCTTTGTGCTAATAAACCAAAATTGTGATTTCTCTTGCTGCATCAGCTCTCTTTAGTTTTATATCCATGTTGTTCACCCATCAGATATGTTCAGTTATTCATTTATTCCACACATATTTATTACATAGCCACTCAATGTTAGACACTATGATAAATACCAAGCATTCAGGGCATGCTGCACACAGCAGATATGCCCCCTGATCTCATGAATCATACCACTGGATAAGATTGATGCTAAAAAGGAAAAAAGCAAATACAGGCCTATTTACTAAGTGTGATAAATGCTAGGCAGGAAAAAATTCGGATGTTTTGTGATAACATATGGATGGGTGGGTCAGGTAACTTTAGGTTAGGTGTTTAGAAAATCCTTCTTGGGAAGAAGGCATGTGTCTTCAGTTCTGAAGGATGAGAAAGAGGTGGGGGTCTGGGGAGATCATTCCAGAAAGGTGGAAGGGCTTGTGCAAAGGGCTGAGGGAAGGAACTGAGCATTTTCAAGGAAAATAAAGAAACTAGCGTAGATGAGCACCGTTAGTAGGGGCAAGAGATGAGGGGGGAGATGAGGGCAGGAGCTAATTGTCGGATGCCAAAGCGCACTGTGCTTAAGAGGGTTGGGTTTTATTCTGAGTACAGTGGGAGGCTATTCAACAGTTTTAAAACTGGGATGTAACATGGCTGTATTTATATTTAAAATAGTTATCTGACTAATTGTAATAATACATTGGGATTGGAGCAATCAGCATACCAAGAGAGGAGGAATCAGGTAATAAAATTAGGAAGATATTTTAATATTCAGGTGAGAGATGATAGAGGCTTAAATAGTTAGTAGATGTACAGAGACATGGATGGATTCAAAATGTTTTTTGAAGGGAGAATGAAATGGACCTTGGGATAGATTAGGTGAAGAGTGTGGTAGTTGAGAGATGAGGAAGAAAAAGTACCTAGGAATGATTCTGCAGTTTCTGGGTTGAAGGCCTGAGACCAAGCCCTGAAGGGCTGTAGCAGTTGGAGGTTGAAGGAAGAGGAGGGGGCTGGTAAAAGAGGCTGAAGTGGAATAAATAGAGAGGCAGGCAGAACACCAAGGGTATGGTGTTACTCGTGTCAAGAAAAAAGCCTATTTCAATAAAAAGAAAGTGATCAAGGAGGTTAAATGCAGCCAAGGGGTAGAGCAGAATAAAGACTAAAAAGTGTTCCTTTTGGCAGTTTGCAGCTTAATGACTTTAGTGGAATAGGTTAAAGAGTGTCATACAGAGTGAAGTAAGTCAGAAAGAGAAAAACAAATGTATATTAACGCATATATGTGGAATCTAGAAAAATGGTATAGATGATCTTATTTGCAAAGCAGAAATAGAGACATAGACGTAGAGAACAAATGTATGGATACCAAGGTGGAAGAGGGAGTCTGGAGGAATTGGGAGACTGGGATTGACACATGTACACTATTGATACTATGTATAAAATAGATAACTAATGAGAACATAATGTATAGCTCAGGGAACTCTACTTAATGCCCTGTGGGGACCTAAATGGGAAGGAAATCCAAAAAGGAGGGGGTATATGTATATGTATATGTATAGCTGATTCATTTTGCTGTACAGTAGAGACTAACACACATTGCAAAGCAACTATACCCCAATAAAAATTAATCCAAAAAGAAAAGAGAGGATGGGAAATACCTAAGTAGAGATAGTGTATGTAGGATAAAATTTTTTAAATTTGCCAAGGAAGGAGATCAGAAAAACAGGGTAGGTAGGTAGAGGAGGATAAGGGCTAAGGAAAGTTTCTGTTTTGTTTTTTAAAGATGGGAGACAGTTGTACTCATTTTAGACTGGTAGAGAAGGAGTCAGGACAGAAGAGTTTGATAATGTTGCAGTAGAAAGAGACAACTGGGATTTTGGTTCTTGAGACAGTAAAAAGACTGGTCTTTGATAGGAGAGACCCTTCCAGTAAATTTGGCAATTGGAAAATAAAGGAGTTCATTTTCTGATGAATTCTTTTTTAAAAATTATTTATTTATTTATTTATGCCACACTTTGAGGCTTGTGGGATCTTAGTTCCCTTACCAGGGATCAAACCTGAGGCCACGACAGTGAAAACACCGCATACTAACCACTAGACCACCAGGGAATTCCAAATTCTATGTTTTTAGTGTTATCTGAGGCAAGGTCAATAGCTGAAAGTGAGGTAATGCTGCCCAGTAGACAGATTTGAAGATTAAGGATTGGGAAGAATAGGAAGGCACGGCTGCCTGGTTTTATTGAGTGCCTATTTGAGTTTGGTGCTTATGAATTTATAAGAAAGCACAGGGGCTTTCCTGGTGGTGCAGTGGTTAAGAATCTGCCTGCCAATGCAGGGGACACGGGTTCGAGCCCTGGTCCCGGAAGATCCCACATGCCGCGGAGCAACTAAGCCCGTGCGCCACAACTACAGAGCCTGTGCTCAGTAGCAAGAGAAGCAATCGCAATAAGAAGCCCACGCCCTGCAACGAAGAGTAGCCTCAGCTTGCCGCAAGTAGAGAATGCCTGTGGGCAGCAACGAAGACCCAATGCAACCATAAATAAATAAATAAATAAGTAAGTAAATACATACATACATGCATACATACATACATACATACTGTGAACCAGTTTTTATTAAAAAAAAAAAAAGGAAAGCACAACTGCTCAATTGCCTTATTTTTTCCTGTGATGCTCAGCTGTATGGGTACAGGTTTGAAGAAGGCAAATACTTGAATTTATCCAGGAATGGGATATTTGCCAGCTAGCCTAATTGAAAAAGAGCTGCAAAGGAGATGAGGCTGTTTGTTAGGAATTAAGATAAACTATGAAATAGAAGCTGGATAACCAGGGAAACAAAAACAGGAAGGATCTGATAGACAAATACCTGCCATTAATAATGTTAACAGTAAATAACATATTAGTAAGTGTATATTATTTTAACACTGAATAAAAGAAATCCCCCATGCTTCTGAGCATATGGGAAATTTAATCTGTCCTTATGGAATTCCCCTTATGTCATGCCCATTAATAGGAGAATGTTCCAGGGAACTTTATCAGGCCAGAACATACAGCGAAGAACCGTCTGTTCTCATCCACACTGATAGTCAGTCGTATTAGTTTCAGGAAAGAAGTGAGATAGTGCATGCTGCTCGAATGTTCGGTATGTATCTTGCCCAAGCCGAGCCTTTCTGGTCACCTGGAGGTTAGTGTCTTTGCTGCTTTAGTGCTCCCTTAGGTATGGCTATTTTGTGCTGAGGAACCTAACTAGTGCCCCCATTTCATGGGCCCCTCCCCCCATTAGTGGTCTTGTCACCTCAGTAGACCTCTGCTAAAAACAGAGTTCTAGACCTCACGGTCTCTTTCTTTCTCCAGAGTTGGATAAGGGAAGGTTTCTAAGCTTTTCTCAAGTCTAAAGAAGCTTTGATCTCAATTTTTTTTCTTGCAATTTTACTTTTTAAAATTAAAAAAAAATGTCCTCTGGGCACTTTCCTCCTACAAGTTAGTCCACTTAATCTCCTTGGGCCTCCAGAACATTTTGACTTCTCTTGGAGGTAGGGTTGAAGAAGAAGATGTTGACTCTAGACTTTTTTCCCTTGAGCTTGATCTTAAAATAACTAAAGTTTCTTGGGTTCTTTGTGTGGCAGGCTTTTTTCTTCCTAAGTGCTTTACTTGTTTTATGTCATTTTCTATGCACACTATTCTCAAGTAAGTGCTGTATTATCTACTTTTTCCAGTAGAAAATAGATATCTTACCCAAGATCACATGGCTGGTAAGGATTGGCCTGAATTCTTAGTTTTTCTGAATATGCACACTACCTCTTTCTCAACTGAGTTTCATTTTCTTCTCAGCGACTGACCAGCACCGGGGGCTGAGTGAGAGAACTCCATGTACATGGCCTGCAGTCAGTGGGTATCTTGATTTACAAAAGGCAGTATATTCTTACCGGCCAGGATATACTTCATCTGTTTTGTGAGCTTGCTGTGGTCCAAACCCTTTACCAGGGCATTCAGAAAAAGCAATTCACAGACTTCAGTTTTACCAATAGATTCATTTTATGTCTCAGTAATATTTCAAGCTAGCAGCAGAAGTGAGAGGTGGAGATATTTTAGTACCCCAGAACACCCCTATTGACTTAACATTCACGCCATTTTGCTGACAGGTGTAGGACCCTGTCAGGTTGTTCTGGGATGGAGTACAAATTCAACAGTGGCAATATTGCGCCTCTGGTGATGCTGCTGCATGTTGGGGCATTGATGGTATGATCTATAATTGCTAAATAAAAGATAGGCGAGAACAGAACTGAAGTGAGAATACGCCATTGTCTGTAATTTCAGGCAAACAGACAAAAAAATCTTTCATGGGCTAGCAGGTTGTTTTGATTTAAAATTTTCTGGCATATTTCACAGCCCTTTAAGAGACTATACTGATTTTACAAAATTTACACTCATTAGGTGGAGTAATGGATTTTTAAAACATGTGAAATGCCCTTTTGTTCCTATGGAAATATCTGAATATTCCTATATCTAAGTAAGCAACTTCTGAAAGTAAATTTAAGTTAAACACACATTTAAAAAATCAAAATCAAAATGGCCTGCAAGCAATGATATAACTGACTTTTCAACTATTATCATCGTAGCTATTCAAACAACTTTCCTTCCTGAATTCCACCTCTTTTTTATTGTATGCTGTGGTCAGAAACTGCGGTACCTCAGAATGTTTGGTAATGGTTTCTGTTTTACAGGATTTCCTCCTTGGAAACTTGTTATAATTTAATAATAAAAATTTAATAATTATTTATTCCTTTTATCCTTGGTTCTTATCTAGTAGAATTAAAATGTAAACATTCTTTTATTTTGCATAGTGCTTTTTCAGTACTTGGCTACTTGTTTTTACTTAATTTCATAATCTCCAACCAGTATTCAGGCATTAACAAAAATAATATTTTGACGTATAGCCTAGCTTTCTTGTGTTTTAGTTGGTCATCTGTCACTGTTTTAGTCTTTTACTTCTGTTTCTCAAGGTCAGGGAATGTAGAAACATCCTCTGAAATGCATGGCCAGGCTTCAGATGGGTTTTATCCAACCCTTGTGTGACATTGCTGTGATCTGGCAGCTTTTAATCTGCTTTTGTTGTTGTCCATGGATCCCTTTAAGATCACTTTACCCTAATAATGCCCACACTTAACAAATACTTAATTCTAGACCTTATGGTTCCCAATTTAAAAGCCTCTGCTCTAGAAGCTTTGCTTAAGACACAAGTTTTGCAGAGTTTTATTTTTTATTCTTGTCGCTCTCTGTGCACTCCTCTCTGTGGAACTTTCGTATCTTTTTTTCCGACCTTCTTATCTGCCTCTTTTTTTTTTAAAGTATCCACCTCTTCCCTCCATACCTAATAATATAAAAGCCCAGTTGATTTACTAAATAGAACTGGGTGTTCTTTGTTTTACGTTTTGCGTAAGTCCTGAGAGATTGTTTCTATTTTTCTTGCTGAGGAAACCAAGAAAATGTAAGACATCTTTGTTTTGTATCACCCATTAGTGTTGTACCAGTCAGGATTTTGGGTTGCAAGGAACAGAAAGAAACTGACTAAATTAAGCAAAAAGGAATTTTTTGGAAGTGTGTAGGGCAGTGCTTGAAATCATTGGGAAGTGTGGAGAATCAGGCTTACAAAACAGATAATAGGAACTAACGGAGACTCAGAAATTAAGACACCTAGCCAAGGTCATGTCATAGTACTGGCTGGTTCCGTTGCTGCCATTAGCATGGCTGTATCTGGACCCTCAGTGTCACCATTACAGGGAATGTAATTTCAGTGATTGCTGCTCCTTTGCATTGATCCTGTAGGATTAACAGTCCTGGGATGAAGTATCCACTTGTGTCCATGTTTTAGCTCACAGGGAGAGTGGAGAGGATTTAGAATTTTGTCCCTTCCATTTCAAGTGAGAGAGCCCTCACTTTCCTCTAAGATTCCATGATGAGTTATCACCCTCATATAAAAGTGGTGTTTAAATACCAGAAAGCCAAAAGAATGACAAATGCCCAGTACAAATATTTTGAGGTACAATTATTCTTAATAGAAAGGAACAACATTTTAAACCCTTGCTTCAAACTTCTTGTCACATAGTCAGAAAAATCAGTGCTCGATTTACCTGGCGTTTCCCAGACTATTCTTGCAAGTAGAAAGGATCCTGCTTCCCAGGGTCACCAAGGCCTGGACTTGCATCCCTTGTCTCGTTGAAGAAAACACTGTTGGTGGTCTACCCATAAGCTAGTCTCCTCTTCTTTCTTATAAACCAAATTTTGATTTTGATTGGATTCTCATCCTCATCTATATAATCATATACTTCATAGGACTGGGTCCTGACTTGTGCAATCCTCCCCCAAAATTTCACTAACAGATTTTGTTTTGAGCACATGATAGAATTCGGCTAAACGGGAAACGTGGGGAGTTTGATGTAGGATTTGAGGGAGAGTTTTTCTGATTCTTAAACAGAGATTCTCAGGAAAAAATTCCATATTTTCCTCTGTGATGTTACATCTGAATGCGTGGGATTGCTACAGCCATCTAGCCCCAAATGTGAGGAGAAAGCCAAAACTTAGGTAAAGATGGGGCCAAAAGAATTCCATAGGAAAAGAGCTGCGGCTCTATCTTACCTTCTTATAGTAGGAAAGAATAAATCTTGTTATTAAAAAAGTCATCCCAGGGTGGACTTTTTGTTATTTGCAGCTGAACACATACAAGCCAGTCCATACCTCTTTGATTTTTATCAAACTGTCCCTCCGTGTCCTGAGGAATAAACCATTTATATGGTTGATCCTCTGTTTCAACATGCTGAAGGGCTCGTTAATAGTAGAGCAAGTATCCCATAATTATTTCCACATAAAAGATAATAGTGCTTTACTTCCTCAGCTCACTTTTTACTTTTCCCCTTGTCTTTATTAGTCCCATTGGCTTTTATATATAAAATGTTATGAACCGTGTCACTTGTTAGCAAAGAAAGTTAAACAAAAAACGGTCTCATACCCAATAGTTTACAATCTTTTGATGACATCAGGGCCAGTTGCATATATCATTGCAAGTTATATATCCGACAAATACTCACTGAAATAATAAATTAAGTATTTAGTGTTTAAATATGACATTTAGGGGGAACATGATAGGAAAAAGAAATCTCTCTTTACTGCATTGTCAGCTGTCAGCAGAAAGGCATATTGCATAAGGAAAGTCAGAAATCACACAAATATATTGAGCATCTACTGGGTACCAGGCTGGGCACATAGATGCTGGTTAAATAGTGGTAAACAGGAATCACAGGGTCCTCACTCTCATGGAGTTTACAGACTATGTGGGCAGTCAAACTAGTAAACAGGCAATTATAACAGTGTGATAATTGCTCTTATATGGTGAAGCATGTAAGAATATAAGAGGGGTGCTTAACTCAGAATTAGGAAGGGGGTGAGAATGGGCAAGAAAGGATTCCCGAAGGACATGCAAACTTGAGTCCTGGAGATTGAATTGAATTTAAATGGGCAAAGGAGAAAAGAGTGTGTAGAGAACTGCTTGTGCAGGGAACTAGAAAAGGGAGAAAATAAGCATTAGACATCTGCAAGAAAGGTGAAAATGGTTAAGTTGAGGCAGGGGGCCAACAAAGTAATGGATGAGATTGGAGAGGTACAGAGGGACCAGACTATGAGGGACACCTTTAAGTTACATTGAGGTATGTTTGGACTATATTCTGAAGGCAGCAGGGATTCGTATGTATATTTGATGAAAATTATTCATGCATGACTGCGTGAAAGAGATTAGATTTGAAAGGGACAAGGCAGAAGTAGTAGCAGTAGTAGTCATCTGGGCAACATACTGTAGAGTGGCTGTCAAACAGCTAAAAGGAAGGGGGAATATTAGGGGGCTATTTAGGATGTGGATCATTACCTGAATGTGGTGGAAAGGGAGAGAAAGGCATCAAAGATGACTCCTTGGTTGAGGTGGATGGAAGAGTCATCCCTGGGGAAGGGCTCCCAAAAGGAGCTGATATAGGGGAGGATATGAGTTCAGCTTTGAACATGACTCTTAGTCACCTGTGTGTCATCTCGTAGATACCGGATTTGGGTCAGCAGTTGTGTGCACAGATATGGGGTTTGGACATGGGCTGGAGTCTCTGAGTTCCAGTGTTTTGATTTATTAAGTGTTGATGATAACATCTAACTCATAAATGTCATCTTGGGATTGAATGAAATAAAATATAAAGCAACTTAGTGCTAAAAGGGAGGCAAATATTGTTTTCATGTACTATGTTCTTTAATTATTATCATTAATGATGCTTTTGCTTTTGTTACTCAGTTTTCCAACCTGTAACCTGAAATGATTAATAAGATTATGGCAGCTACTGTCTATTGAATAGACATTACTATGTTAAGCACTCTTCGCTTTTTAACACTGTACAGATATTAAATCATTTATTTCTCAGAAAAATTCTATGCAGCAGGTACTTTTATTATCCTTATTTTCTAGATGTGAAGACAGGTACGAAGAGGTTAAGTGATTTGCCAGAGATCATACAACTAGGGACTGTTGGAATATGGATTTGAACAAAGACAGTCAGACTCCCACTCCTGCACTTTACGTATCAGAATATACTTTTGCTTAACATGCTTTTAACTTTTTAAAAAATAAATTTATTTATTTATTTTTTTGGCTGCACTGGGTCTTCGTTGCTGCGTGCAGGCTTTCTCTAATTACGGTGAGCAGGGACTACTCTGTTGCGGTGCGTGGGCTTATCGCGGCGGCTTTTTTTGTTGCGGAGCACAGGCTCTAGGTGTGCAGGCTCAGTAGTTGTGGCGCACTGGATTAGTTGCTCCGCGGCATGTGGGACGTTCCCGGAACAGGGCTTGAACCCGTGTCCCCTGCATCGGCAGGCGATTCTTAACCACAGCGCCACCAGGGAAGTCCCTGCTTTTAACTTTGAATCAGTTTATATTGTTGGTTATGTTCCTTAAGAATATTCTAGTGGTCATCTTTGTTTTACTCTTTTCAACAACTCTGCTGTTTCTGAAATACTCTGTATAGAGAACCCACAATTCTCTTTCCAGTGTTAATATTAAATCATTCTTCTACTTTATATTATGTCAAATCTACTGCTGATTGACTTTCATACATATAAATATAAATTTTCATTTCAGGTTCATAACTCCAGCCATGTCCATATTCATTGACTTGTAGGTTTGACCAGAACTTAAAATCTTCTTATTCAATCTCATACCAAATATTTGATTCATCTTATCAAGTGGTTATTGTACCAAGACTTCCACAGTTTCCGTCATAGAAACCTTCCTACACAAATCCCATCTCAGTATTTCTAGTTATTCTCAGTAAACTTCTCTCCACCACTGTTGCTCCAGCACCTGGTGAGCTGCCTGGCACATGCAAAGTGCACCATACATTTTGTGGAATGGACAAATAAATAAATGATTGATCATCAAAAAACCACACTCACTATTCTTTTAAGTGGTTTTGTAATTCTACAAAGACAAAGCAAAATTTCCTCAATTCAAAATATGACTATATTTGTGCAAGAGGAAGGTTAAAATAACTAAGGAAAACATTTGAGTTTTATAACAGAGAAAAGAAGTGACATATGTAGGATTCCAGTAACACCCGAAAACTGGGGCTGCTGGGAGTCCAAGAAGGCATGCGATCTGCCCTGAATACTGAGGCAGACAAGTTGGAGCGCCTTCCTAAACTTGGATAATTGCCATTTCAGCCTGCTTGATATGTAAATTTGAACTTTATTCTGAATTGGGGAGGGAACCAAGAGCTCAAGTTGATGATCAGTATTGGGCCAAGGTCAACTCATATCATGAACCGTTGGATTTTTATGATCTGTGTGTGAAGAGAAACCTGTAGTTATGTATCGGACCTTTCAAGGTCTATGTAGTATTCCCTTGTTCCCTCTTTTGGATTATCCTAGCAGCACTATATATAAACAGAATCCACTAATAAATAGTTCTGATGTTAAAACTTTATTATTATGGCATTATTATTATTTATTTAAAATAAAATTTATGTTTCATAATTCCTGTTTTCCCCAAATTTATTCACTTAAGTGATAAACAAGCATAAAAAATAATTCTGACAACTAAATCTGAAATAGCTGATTTAAATCCTGGTCCTTGAGTTCTAATTGGAAATGCCTCATGTGGCATGTTCAAAGCCAAGGTTAGGATTCAGATTGGTCATTCAGGCTTGTATTTTTTCAGTAAAGTTATTCCTAACACCTGATGATGACGATGAATTTGTGGTTGCTAAGTTAGTGTTGAGTACTGCATCTCTAGCAGTCTGATTAAGTGGGAGTTGCCATTTGCTGTGCTGTGAGTTACCAAGAAAGCTGAATCTGTCACAGGTGCTACAATTTGTATTTCAGAAAATTTGCTTCCCCAACTTTAATTATCCCCAAAGTACTCCACTCTACATAAAGTACTGAAAGGAGTCAGCAAAATTTTTCCAGTTTTAGTACTATGATGTAAGTTAAGATTTTGTCTACTACCTAGGTGTTGCAGAGATAATGGAATTTCAGATGAAGGAGGGGACACTGTTTCATAATATAAAACACTGTTTTCTATTGAGTTTTCCACTTTGGAATCAGAAAAAAAAAAAGCCAAGTAGCCACAACTAAATAACACATTCACAGTGACGTAAACCATGCTTCTTAGAAGGGAACAGACATGAATCAGAAAGTGTGTACATTAAACTACTAATGATTGAAAATGAGAAATGTGAAGTCCTAAGCTCAAACATATTAAATAAACTTAGGATTGACCTTTTCTTATTAAATATTAATATGTGTTTTAAACTCATGGAAATATGTATATATCATTTTTGTATTAGGCAGCCTGTCCTTTGCAGAGAGACAGGGAACTGGACAAGTTGTGGAGATAGTCATCACCTTTTTGGCAAAACAATCCCTCTTCACATCAGTATATATCAGTCAGGTTGTTTTTTTCCTTTCTCCATAAAACAAGATATTTTTTTCAACACTTCAACATGAAAGCCGGATGAGAAAGTTTCCCCTAAATATTTCATTGCAGAGGTAGTTTTTTCAAAATTCCCTGAGTTTGACTTGCTAAATTAGAGGAAGATCTTTGACCCTGGAAATCCATAAGAAGTGATCATGGCTATGAAAATAAATTTTAAGAGATTAGTATTGTTTGATGATTTAATTAAGAAATATGCTGTAGTTCAATCTCTTTGGAATATTTTAAAATGAGATTCTTCACCTTATTTGCACGTCTTTATCTTGTGTTAAGGCAGTTCCAGCAAATGGAAATGGTTAACCGAATTGAGAAATAAATGTGTTTACTGGAAATTGCTTAGCCTTTGAATTGTAATTACAATTTTATATTCTTTGTAGGATTACTTAACTATTCATAAGTATGGCAATGCAGCCAGAAATGATCTCTGGAATACACTATCAGAGGTAAAGTATAGGAAGCTTGAAAGCCAAAGCCTCTTCTTGAATATTTGAATTGAGTTTATAAAACATTCATAACTTTTATTGACACTGATGGTTTGTTTTTACTTTTTATATTTCCCTTTTCTTGATATTGCTTTCTTGTTTTATATTTGATGTATTATATTATAAGGATAATGAGGTTTAAAATTAATTCAGCTACAGTGGTAGTTAAAGATACCTTGCCTACTTTCAAATGTGATAATACTTCTGAAATATAATTTTAATAGGGTGTCAGATATTCATGTTTGAGTGAAATATAGATGGTAAAGAACTTTTTCTCTGTAAGTGAATAGCAAGTGATTTAAGTTTAATACTAGACATACTGGGGATGCTTAAAGATGCTGCAAGTAAGTACTTGCTTTAACAATAAAATATATTTCATCTTCCATTAGGTAAAAACTTTAATGTTAATAAAGTTTTTATTTCTATGTATATATATATATATGCATGAAGCTTAAGCTAAGGCAAGAAAATTAATTTTACTAACACATTATATTAGTTTCACCGATTTTAAATGTTTTCATAAGTAAATCATAAAAGTAAACATGAAAATGGTTTAATGTTAATTATGTTTATAGTTTATGTTTATAAAATTAATTTATACAATTTTGGTTATAAAGGCTTTAAAAAGGAATGGAAAGTATGTAAATATACAAGAAGTAATGGATCAGTGGACACTCCAGATGGGTTATCCTGTTATCACCATCTTGGGAAATACAACAGCAGAAAATAGAATAATAATTACTCAGCAACATTTTATTTATGACATCAGTGCTAAAACTAAAGCACATGAACCTCAAAATAACAGGTACAACTCTGTTGTTTATGTGAAAAAATTGCTTTTGTTTTTTATGTTTCACTTTGCATTTTTACATTTTAAAAAGAATTGATAACAGAATTATGAAAAGTACTCGAAATATAGTTTTCATTTCTTTATTTTCATTTTGAACCCTCTTTTACTCCCATTTCCAGATATTTTAACTATCAAGGTGGCAGCATGCTAAAGTTATTTTGTTTAAGAAGACAGGATTTAAATTATCATGGTCATTTAACACAATAATGTGTGATTTTTTTTTTTTACTTTTCCCTGTAAATGTTTGTTGAATTAAATTTAAGAAAGTTAAAATACTTTGAAGTGGATTAAATGGTATTGAGAAAACCAAGATTTGTAGAATAGACAAGAACAGAAACTAACAATCCAGAAAGACTAGTTAAACAAAAACCCACAACCAGACTAAATAGTGTCTGAGCCAGAGGAACTCAAACTAGATCCATTTAAAATGGTCTAAGTATCAATGCCACTTAGTATCAAAATACATTCTCTTCCCTCACTTTTAGTGTTTAAAAACCATTAACACAACATACACAGAATTTGACTTGTTGTTACTTTAACTTTCATTTGAAATTCTTATTTAATTACTGAAAATTCAGCATGTAGTGATTCTTTTCTAGTTCATGTTTTCCCACTCTTTTGTGCTTTATTAAAGCTGAGCCAAGGAAAGATAGAACTTAAATCATTTCATTTTATTTTTTTCTAAGATATCCGGATAAGAGGTTGGGAGCGGGACAGGGAGGGTTGGAGGTCAAAATTAATAAATAAAATGAGGTGTTGGGATTAGACTGGTCATGCTGTCTCCCATTTGGAATATTAGGAATCTGATTTTATCACCCATCAGTATCTAGGATATGTGAAACATGCATTAAGCTTTCTTTGTTATCTCTAAGACAGGGTCCAGGTAGAAGTGACTGAGAAATTCATGAATGTTTTCTGGTGGCTAAATTGGGAACCCACTTAAGAAAGTATTGTCTTAAGTCTCCTGCTCATTATATACACTGTCCTTCAGCAGACTGCCCTTATAATCTAACTGTTTGCACCTGTGGAATACAGGGTATTATCCTGCCACACTGTCAGGATCTGACTGGGTCAACCCTTCACCCAGCCTGGATTCCTCACAGCTGCCAAACACTGCTTCTGGTCAACCACCGTCTGGCCCCAGGTGAAACCTGCTTAGGCATCAACCCTGGCCTTGTCGGGAAGTACATAAAAACTACTTGACTGTGGCAAAGTTAGGGAGATTCAGGCCTTGCCTTTGAGAATGATCATTCTTACACAAGCATCACTGATGCAGAAAAACATAAAGGACATGCAGATGACAGAACAAATTTTGAACACAAATACTCTGTCAACCTATAATATGAGCCAGATGTATCGGCTGCAAGTCTGACTCTTTAAAGGAAGACTTTCTCCCAGGCTGTATAGGTATATATACCTATACAAAGCTTTTACAGGGCTTTACTTTTGCTGCAGTTATAAAATCATATGAATGGTTTTGAACGCTGAGAACTTGGCATAGAAAATATTGAGTGAGATAATGCATGGCATTCCATCAGTCTCAAAATTTATATCTATTTTGAAATAATAAAGTTTGCAGTTGAAATTTTAGTATTCAGTTTTATATTATTGATAACTTAATTCACTATAACATTGCGGTCAAAGCTTCAATACCAATTCTATCTGCCCTTTGTCTGTAACCTTCTTAGATCTTTATCATATACTGCAAATAGTTAATGCAGTAAAACATAGTGCCCATTTACGCCAGGAAACCCATGAATTGTGGATATTTTCTGTGACTGTATAATCAATTCTTTATCTGCCCTTTGTCTGTAACCTTCTTAGATCTTTATCATATACTGCAAATAGTTAATGCAGTAAAACATAGTGCCCATTTACGCCAGGAAACCCATGAATTGTGGATATTTTCTGTGACTGTATAATCAATTCTTTGTCTTCAATTTTGTAGAGGACACTGGAATATCACTACAACATGCCTAGAACATTTTTAATGTATATAGTAATCATATTTTTCATATGTGGTACCTATATTACAGCATAGAAAGGAAAGATCTTTATATAATAATTGCATAAAGTTGATACGTGAAATTGAGTAAAATATTTGCTAGCATTTTGGTATTTGGGAAATTGTGAATTTGTGTAGCTTTTTTTTCTTTATAAAGTTAATACATTGTAATGTTCAGTAATGTCTCCTATACATATGGAGCTTCTTGGAGTCCTGTGCTACAGAGAATTATATTTATCTCCTTTTGTTTTGGGTCCGATGATAGCAACCTTGGAACCATTTTTCATGGCATCTACATTAATGCTTCACTAATACTGGTACCATTTTTAAAAAAGTTTTTTCACTCCAGCTAAAATAAGCACCTTCGCTTTTCTACCTTAACATAATCATTAGAATAAACATTGCTTTATTATAAAAATGTGACCTACGATGAAGAGAGGTAGTCCCAGGGACTGTTAAATAAAAAATATCTTGAGGGTCTTTTGAAGTGCATTGTTTTTGGTTTTTTCTTCTTAAAATGAGATGACTAAAATTCAAGTTAAACTTAAGGGGCTGGGGCACAATTTAATTTCACAGGTTCTTTTTTCTAGTTTCTTTTTTAACATAACTCACTGCATTTTTGGATGTTTTTACAGCACACCACACAGAGCTTTTCACCCACAATGTTTAGGGTCTTCTAGCCTTTTAAGTTGTAATCATAAAGCAACATAATTGCCATGCTTTCTTTGATCTTAAAAATGAAATTGGTGGAAAGATCAAATATGTGTTGTTTGGAAAGTTAAGGAAAATAACTTGTATAGTACTGATAGTATAGCAATTCAGAAATAATATAAACTTCAGATGTGCTTGGTGATTTGTAATTTTTACTTTGTCTTTGTGACAATGTATAGATTTTGTGTATACATACATGCGCACACACACGCACACACACACACACACACACACACACAGAATAGAGGCCAAAAACATTCTTAGGAAAAATATAGAGGGTATTTTAAAAGTTTTACAAAATGCCCCAGTGTTTGTATCACAATACCTTAAAGTTAACTTCTTTTTTTGCATCTGAACATTGCTATACAGTACAGTGTCTGCCATTTAGGAAGTTTCTTGTATGTGGAATTGTCTGTAAGCAAAAATGCAGGTATTGATATGACTCTCTCCTTCTTGACTTTAGAGACTTTTGCTAAAACTCAAAATCAAAACATATCAATTTTTATTGTAATTTCTAGTTTCATTATTTAGAAGGATACAGTTTAAATAAATGTAAAATTATAAGTATGTTTATATTAGGGGCAAATACTAGTTCATAAACATTTTATGATCACGCTACAAAAAAGACATTTATCCTTGAAGAGTTTTAAACATCTTCAATTTTATATATTTCTGGCCCTTTAACTGATATTTATTTGCCTTCAAAATTTAGTTGCCCCAACTCAATATAGACAATCTGTACTAAAAAAATCAATTTCATAAAGTTAATCTCTGTCTTATTATAGACTGATATAGTTCCTTTTATTTTACTTCAATTCAATCTCATTCAATCCATTTCAACAGCAATTTATTTAAGCATTTCATTTCCAGGCTTTTGAAAGATCTTAGGTACACAAAAATGAGTTCATAGTTTAATTCGAGAATCAGATGCAGAGTCAGGCATTGTTGTCTCTTACCTAATAATTTCAGTTAATCAAAAAGAATCATTATTTTTAGAGAACAGCTATATATATTTATATATAAATTTATTATATAAATTCTCTGTATCTTCCTGACAGTAAATCCATTATTAAATACTTGTGGCATATTCTTGTTATCATGTTATAAGCTTGGGGATATTTGTTAAAGAGTGTACATGGGTTGGCGTTCACCAATGTCTACCCTACAAACAATACCTGTTTTGCTACAATAGGTTGTTTATTTCCTGATCAATTGTCCAGAGTCCATTCAATATAGCAGCATGTCTCCACATAGGTGGCACTCAAAAATGTTTGTCTGATTAAGTATAGCATATACTTTTAAAATTTAGAATCTTAAACATATTAACTTTCTATGTTGGAGATAGCAGTTGATATAACACTAGGAATTTCTTCCAGTCTTCCATTTGGATTTTTGCTATTACTAAATTCTGATTATTGTGAATGGGAGACATGAAATGATAAAATAATAAACAAATTCCATATGACAGATTTGGAGATGTCCTCCCCCATCAAAAGACATATTCATTCTATTTTTAGCTACATAGCCCCAGACATGTTCCCTGAAAAATTCTCCATTAATTCCCATAGTTACTGAGCTCATAGAGTATTCTTATAGTTTTCAGGTCAGAAATATTTTTCTCGTACTGCATATTGTTGACTATCCCTGTTGCTAATAGTGCAATGATTGGTTAACATAACCTGGCTATATTTTAGGGGAACAAAATGTAGTCATTGGATTTTATTGTAAGACTATCCAGTTTATCTCCGGTTGCTCATTTGAGGTTAAATTGATATTACTTCACGTACAAGTTTAGGCCTAAACTTTTATCCTATAAAAAGTCATGTTCTAGAAAACACTCCTCTTTAATGGCTGAGACTCATGACTGATCCCTGCACATTGGTGGTTGATTTCACACATCAATTTGGAAATTCCATTTCAGAAAACAAAGCATTGTGTCCCACGTTGTTCTTTGTATTGATCTGGATTTTAGGGGGATCTGATCAGTTTTGCTTTTTGTCCCTACTTTGCTGAATAACTTTATCTGTGCTGTATTATCCTTTCTATAAAATCTGGACAAAAGTGTTTTTTAAGAATAGTTAAACAAGTAAATGAGGAGAATGTTGAAATGTAAATGCATGAAAGCCCTGGAATGGGCATTAACCTAATGCAGAATCAAGTAGAAAGGAGTTATTTTAAGACTTTACTCAATATATGGTGCAGCTCAGATTTATAGATTTTAGCTACTTTTTATTCCTCATGTAAAATTCAAATCTTTTTTTCCAAGATAAATTGTTTTGTTGGTAGTCCACCTTTTGTTTTGAAATTAAAACTGTTAGAGGCCAAGTCTGCTTAGCGACATTGAAAGAGTGAATTCATCTTCTTGGCCTATTCCTTACATTTATGACTGGGGAATGTAGAAAATTCTCCTAAAGAGAATAAGAAAAATCACATAGGAGGTGCATAGGAAATGTTGTTTGTTTGTTATAACCATTTTTATTCTTAAAGTTTCTCTTTTATTTTGCAGTTACCTTTGGCAGATCCCATTAACTATTGTGGTAGGAAATAGAAGCCATGTGTCTCCAGAAGCAATTATTTGGGTTTCTAACAAATCAGGTAAAAAATATATTCTCCCCTGAGAATTTGGTTTCAGATAATTGTTTAGCAACTTAACCTCTTGTATCAGCTGTTATAAAAATGTGAATAAAGACAAATTAGAAAGAGAATATAGAGGAATTACCTCTATACATTTAAGTATAATATAGTATAGTTTCTACATAGTCTAATTTCAGTCCGCTGATATAATTATTAAATTTATTTGTGTCTTTGATGGTAAAGAGAAAATTTAAATCTAAGTACTTGTAGTACTATTCTTAACCGCTTTAAACTGTACCATTTTATAATCCCGAATGGAACAGAATTACAATCATAACTCCCAGTAGAACAGTATGCCAGATACTGAAATACAGGCCACATTTTTCAATTCCATTTTCCAGCTATCTTCTCTTTACCAGACTGGCTCTTTAAAGAACGGGTGAGGCAATATTCTCTGTAGAATTAGATAATTATAGGGCCAGAAGGGAGAGGCTTGCTAGGTCATGAAACCATCCCTTAGGTAGGGTCAACTCTCAAGGAGCAGAGAAAGATGAGATTCTATTCTATTTCTAAATATCTTCAGATAAGATAGTTACCTATTTCAATTCACTGTCAGAAAGCTATTTCTTGAATCCAATCTAAATGCTTCATATTAGAGTGTGAAACAGGTCTCTTTTATTTCTGTTTTCCATTGAATTGAAGAAAAAACCAATTATCATCTTTTATGTAACATTTCATTTAGATTTAAATGGTCAAATATGTTCACATTTTGTTTTTCTTACTCCTTTCTCACATTCTGCTACTTTATATTTTCTTGCTATTTTGTAAGCGTAATTTAAACAACCACAAATCTTTTTTCGAAGTAAGGTGAAGTATAAATAAACAACAAAAATATTGTTTCTTCTCCCCAGTCTTGCTCCTATTAGGGAGATGTAAGTGCGTAAAATACTTACACACATACATATAAGAAAAAGGTCTCACAGCAGAATCTAATCTGCTTAACAGAAATGTAAACACTTGTTTTGCCAGTTGAATTTTTATTCAAATTATCATGTTGTTGTATTTTTAACACATCATCACATATTATGAAAATATGTGCCGGGTGTCAGGCCGGAGCCTCTTAGGTGGGAGAGCCGAGTTCAGGACATTGGTCCAACAGAAACCTGCCAGCCCCATGTAATATCAAACAGCAAAATATCTCCCAGAGATCTCCATCTCAACGCTAAAACCCACCTCCACTCAACGACCAGCAAGCTACAGTGCTGGACATCCCATGCCAAACAACTAGCAAGACAGGAACACAACCCCACCCATTAGCAGACAGGCTGCCTAAAATCATAAGTTCACAGACACCCCAAAACACACCACCGGACGCAGCCCTGCCCACCAGAAAGACAAGATCCAGCCTCATCCACCAGAACACAGTCACCAGTTCCCTCTACCAGGAAGCCTACACAACCCATTGAACCAACCCTACCCACTGAGGACAGACACCAAAAACAACGGGAACTACGAACTTGCAGCCTACAAAAAGGAGACCCCAAATGAAGTAAGTTAAGCAAAATGAGAAGACAAAGAAATATACAGCAGATGAAGGAGCAAGGTAAAAACCCACCAGACCAAACAAATGAAGAGAAGGTAGGCAGTCTACATGAAAAAGAATTCAGAGTAATGATAGGAAAGATGATCCAAAATCTTGGAAATACAATGGAGAAAATACAAGAAATATTTAACAAGGACCTAGAAGAACTAAAGAGCAAACAAACAGCGATGAACAGCACAATAAATGAAATTAAAAATTCTCTAGAAGGAATAAATAGCAGAATAACTGAGGCAGAAGAATGGATAAGTGACCTCGAAGATAAAATAGTGGAAATAACTACTGCAGAGCAGAATAAAGAAAAAAGAATGAAAAGAAATGAGGACAGTCTCAGAGAGCTCTGGGACAACATTAAACACAACAACATTCGAATTATAGAGGTCCCAGAAGACGAAGAGAAAAAGAAGGGGTCTGAGAAAATATTTGAAGAGATTATAGTTGAAAACTTCCCTAAAACAGGAAAGGAAATAGTTAATCAAGTCCAGGAAGTACAGAGAGTCCCATACAGGATAAATCCAAGGAGAAATACGCCAAGACACATATTAATCAAACTACCAAAAATTAAATACAAAGAAAAAATATTAAAAGCAGCAAGGGAAAAACAACAAATAACATACAAGGGAATCCGCATAAGGTTAACAGCTGATTTCTCAGCAGAAACTCTGCAAGCCAGAAGGGAGTGGCAGGTCATATTTAAGATGATGAAAGGGAAAAGCCTACAAACCGAGATTACTCTACCCAGCAAGGATCTCATTCAGATTCGATGGAGAAATTAAAACCTTTACAGACAAGCAAAATCTAAGAGAATTCAGCACCACCAAACCAGCTTTACAATAAATGCTCAAGGAACTTCTCTAGGCAGGAAACACAAGAGAAGGAAAAGACCTACAATAACAAGCACAAAACAACTGATAAATGGTTATAGGAACATACATATTGATAATTACCTTAAATGTAAATGGATTAAATGCTCCATCTGAAAGACATAAACTGGCTGAATGGATGCAAAAACAAGACCAACATATATGCTGTCTACAAGAGACCCACTTCAGACCTAGGGACACATACAGACTGACAGTGAGGAGATGGAAAAAGATATTATATGCAAATGGAAATCAAAAGAAAGCTGGAGCAGCAATTCTCATATCAGATAAAATAGACTTTAAAGTAAAAACTATTACAAGAAATAAAGAAGAACACTACATAATGATCAAGCGATCAATCCAAGAAGCAGATATAACAATTGTAAATATTTATGCACCCAACATAAAAGCACCTCAATACATAACGCAAATGCTAACAGCCATAATAAAGGAAATTGACAGTAACACAATAATAGTAGGGGACTTTATCACGACACTTTTACCAATGGACAGATCATCCAAAATGAAAATAAATAAGGAAACACAAGCTTTAAATGACACATTAAACAAGATGGACTTAATTGATATTTATAGGACATTCCATCCAAAAACAACAGAATACACTTTCTTCTCAAGTGCTCATAGAACATTCTCCAGGTTAGATCATATCCTAGGTCACAAATCAAGCTGTGGTAAATTTAAGAAAATTGAAATCATATCAAATATCTTTTTGACCACAACTCTATGAGATTAGATATCAATTATAGGAAAAATCTGTGAAAACTACAAACATATGGAGGCTAAACAATACACTACTAAATAACCAAGAGATCACTGAAGAAAAAAGAGGAAATAAAATAACTAGAAACAAATGACAATGAAAACACGATGACCCAAAACCTATCATATGCAGCAAAAGCAGTTCTAAGTTTATAGCAATAAAATCCTACTTCAAGAAACAAGAAACATCTCAAATAAACAACCCAACCTTACACCTAAAGCAATTAGAGAAAGAAGAACAAAAAATGCCAAAGTTAGCAGAAGGAAACAAATCATAAAATCAAAGCAGAAATAAATGAAAAAGAAATGAAGGAAACAGTAGCAAAGATCAATAAAACTAAAAGCTAGTTCTTTGGGTAGATAAACAAAATTGATAAACCATTAGCCAGACTCATCAAGAAAAAAAAGGATAAGACACAAATCAATAGAATTGAAAATGAAAAAGGAGAAGTAACAACTGACACTGCAGAAATACAAAGTATCAAGAGGGATTACTACAGACAACTCTATGCCAATAAAATGGACAACCTGGAAGAAAAGGACAAATTCTTAGAAATACACAACCTTCTTAGACTGAACCAGGAAGAAATAGAAAATATAAACAGACCAATCACAAGCTCTGAAATTGAAACTGTGATTAAAAATCTTCAAACAGACAAAAGCCTAGGACCAGATAGCTTCACAGGCGAATTCTATCAAACATTTAGAGAAGAGCTAACACCTATCCTTCTCAAACGCTTCCAAAATATAGCCAAGGGAGGAACACTCCCAAACTCATTCTACGAGGCCACCATCACCCTGATATCAGAACCAAACAAAGATGTCACAAAAAAAGAAAACTACAGACCAGTATCACTGATGAGCATAGACGCAAAAATCCTCAACAAAATACTAGCAAACAGAATCCAACAGCACATTAAAAGGGTCATACACCATGATCAAGTGCGGTTTATCCCAGGAATGCAAGGATTCTTCAATGTATGCAAATCAGTCAATGTGATACACCATATTAACAAATTGAAGGAGAAAAACCGTATGATCATCTCAATAGATGCAGAAAAAGCTTTTGACAAAATTCAACACCAATTTATGATAAAAACCCTCCAGAAAGTAGGCATAGAGTGAACCTACCTCAACATAATAAAGGCTATATATGCCAAACCCACAGCCAACATCGTTCTCAATGATGAAAACCTGAAACCATTTCCACTAAGATCAGGAACAAGACAAGGTTGCCATTCTCACCACTATTACTCAACATGGCTTTGGAAGTTTTAGCCACAGCAGTCAGAGACAAAGAAGAAATAAAAGGAATCCAAATCGAAAAGAAGTAAAGCTGTCACTGTTTGCAGATGACGTGATACTATACGTAGAGAATCCTAAAGATGCTACCAGAAAACTACTAGAGCTAATCAATGAATTTGGTAAAGTAGCAGGATACAAAATTAATGCACAGAAATCTCTTGCATTCCCATACAGTAATGATGAAAAATCTGAAAGAGAAATTAAGGAAACATCTGATTTACCCTTGCAAGAAAAAGAATAAAATACCTAGGAATAAACCTACCTAAGGAGACAAAAGACCTGTATGCAGAAAACTATAAGACACTGATGAAACAAATTAAAGATGATACAAACAGATGGAGAGATATACCATGTTCTTGGATTGGAAGAATCAACATTGTGAAAATGAGTATACTACCCAAGGCAATTTACAGATTCAATACAATCCCTATCAAACTGCCAATGGCATTTTTCACAGAACTAGAACAAAAAATTTCACAATTTTTATGGAAACACAAAAGACCCCCAATAGCCAAAACAATCTTGGGAAGTAAAAACGGAGCTAGAGGAATCAGGCTTCCAGACTTCAGACTACACTAAAATGCTACAGCAATCAAGACCATATGGTACTGGCACAAAAACAGAAATATAGATCTATGGAACAGGACAGAAAGCCCAGAGGTAAACCCATGCACGTATGGTCACTTTATCTTTGATAAAGGAGGCAAGAATATACAATGGAGAAAAGACAGCGTCTTCAATAAGTGGTGCTGGGAAAACTGCACAGCTACATGTAAAAATTGAAATTAGAACACTCCCTAACACCATACACAAAAATAAACTCAAAATGGATTAAAGACCTAAATGTAAGGCCAGACACTATAAAACTCTTAGAGGAAAACATAGGCAGAACACTCTATGACATAAGTCACAGCAAGGTCCTTTTTGACCCTCCTCCTATAGAAATGGGAAAAAAAAATAAACAAATGGGACCTAATGAAACTTGAAAGCTTTTGCACAGCAAAGGAAACCATAAACAAGACGAAAAGACAACCCTCAGAATGGGAGAATATATTTGCAAATGAAGCAACTGACAAAGGATTAATCTCCAAAATATACAAGCAGCTCATGCAGCTCAATATCAAAAAAACAAACAACCCAATCCAAAAATGGGCAGAAGACCTAAATAGACATTTCTCCAAAGAAGATATGCAGACTGCCAACAAACACATGAAAAGATGCCCAACATCACTAATCATTAGAGAAATGCAAATCTAAACTGCAATGAAGTATCACCTCACACCAGTCAGAATGGCCATCATCAAAAAATCTACAAAGAATAAATGTTGGAGAGGGTGTGGGGAAAAGGGAACCCTCTTGCACTGTTGGTGGGAATGTAAATTGATACAGCCACTATGGAGATCAGTATGGAGGTTCCTTAAAAAACTAAAAATAGAAGAATCATATGACCCAGCAATCCCACTACTGGGCATATACCCTGAGAAAACCATAATTCAAAAAAAGTCATGTACCACAGTGTTCATTGCAGCACTATTTACAATAGCCAGGACATGGAAGCAACATAAGTGTCCGTCAACAGAGCAATGGATAAAGAAAATGTGGCACATATATACAATGGAATATTACTCAGCCATAAAAAGAAACGAAATTGAGTTATTTGTAGTGAGGTGGATGGACCTAGTGTCTGTCATACATAGTGATGTAAGTCAGAATGAGAAAAAAAATACCATATGCTAACACATATATATGGAATCTAAAGAAAAAGTGTTTCTGAAGAATTTAGGGGCAGGACAGGAATAAATAAGCAGATGTAGAGAATGCACTTGAGGACACCAGGAGGGGGAAGGGTAAGCTGGGACGAGTGAGAGAGTGGCATGGACACATATACACTACCAAATGCAAAGTAGATAGCTAATGGGAAGCAGCCGCATAGCACAGAGAGATCAGCTCAGTGCTTTGTGACCACCTAGAGGGGTGGAATAGGGAGGGTGGGAGGGAGACGCAAGAGGGAGGGGATATGGGGATATATGTGTACGTATAGCTGATTTACTTTGTTATACAGCAGAAACTAACACACCTTTGTAAAGCAAATATACTCCAATAAAGATGTTTAAAAAATGTTAGGATAGATAAGACTTAAAAGGGAAATTGATGCTGCAAATTCAAAGTAAACATTAAAAATGGCATAATGGTATAACGCTTTCCTTAAATATTAGCTCATATGAAAGTTACAAGCCTAAAAGAGCATTTTTTTTAGTCCCCTCTTTACAAATGAGAAAATTAAGGCTTGAGAAATAACTTGCTGAAAGTGTCTTAGGAGCTTGATTTTCTTTTCTAAGTTTATTTACAACACACACACACACAAGATTTTAATATTTTGCTAGGTTACTTTGCAGATCTGTCAGTTTTGACACTTTGCCACTGGGTACACAGGAATGTTTCTCCATAATATCTACAGAGCATTATCTAATTTTATTCTCACAAGAGTCCAGTGAGAAAACTAGTATGTGTTATTATACCTGAATTTGTTTCACACTGTTACCCTTGTTACCCTGGTTCACTTTTTTATGTGTTTTAAATTCTGATTGTTCTGCAACCAACCAACACTGAGTAGAAAGATCTGATATCCTTTCTCTTTTTATTCCAAAAGGAAGGATAAAATATAAAGATATAAAATACTATAAAATGACAACTACTTTTTGCCTTGATATAATCTAAGTCTTGTGCCATTTTGGATATATTCTAAATATAAATCTTAATTGTTATTACGAACACTTGAAATATAACTTCCATACTTTTTATTATGGTACTCATCACATACTGTACCTCATTAGGCTGTTGAAAAAGATCTCTTTAAAATTCGTTGCTTGCCGTTAGTTAATTTGAAGAACATTTTAGAGATATAATTAAGTAGAAAGAAAAAGGTATTTAAAAATCTGTTAGAAAACTTTTCAGGGAATCATTTCTCCAAAGGTTTCATTTATAACAAAGGTGTAAAAATATTCATGAACAGTAATAACCTTCAGGTTTTAGTTATTAATTTAATAATAGAATACTAAACAACAATAGATGGCCTGCCTTTCTTTTTCTTCTCAGACTAGATGGTATAGGGATTGTTGTCCTATTTTAGTTGGTCTCTATTCTACCTATACATTGTTGAATTCAAAAGTTCAAAAAACTAGAACCAAGTACATCACATGAAGTTAAGTTATGCCATCTATCTAAAATGTCAGGAGGAAGTTACTTTAAAAAACAGATTTAATATCATAGAAATCGATGCCCATTTCAAAATTGTAAAAAGTTTAATCATGTGTTCATATATTAAACCCAAACCTTTAATATTGTAATTTCTTTAAATAATAATCACTTCTTAGATGAAAATGATTAAACTTGTTCTTAACCTATGTGAATTCAATAACAATTTAAATATGTTTTGCTATAAAAATCTTATTCCTGAAGACAGTGTTAGGGTTGCTCAAGGGAAACAATATCCTCAATATTTCAATCAATTTTTCTTCAGTGAATTCAGACATGATTAACTAAAATCTCTCTTTATGAGGACTTGTTTTTTAAATGCCATTTTTTAGATTATTGTTTTTTATTTTTACATCTGTAAAATTGGGTGACATTCTAAAGCTTCACAGAAATTGTGTGGATAAAATACATTAAATTTTTTAAAAACCTGCAGATATAAAATATCAGAAACTTGGGAAGCTATAAATATTTTAGAGCAATATCTGACAGATTTATTTTCCTAAGTACCACAGATTAAGCTGGGTAAAATTTCAAATTAAGAGAACTATCCCCTTCTGCCATTGAATCATAGAATTAAAAGGGGCCTTAAATGCCATTACTTGGCCTTTAGGTTATAAGTTCTACTGAGGACAAAAGACGATCAGTGGCGTAAGTTCAAACATTTATATATAGGAAAATTTTACAAGAAGTTTTCGTGTACTCCTCTTATAATTCTTGTTTCCCAAGTTATTTCCCCCCTTTTTCAAATTAATATAAGAATATGAAAATGTATACAGTATCATATACAATAAAAACGTTATACCATCTTGTATCAACAGAGTATGCGTGGTAAAAAGGGCACGGAAGTCAGGATACCTGAGACGCACTATCTCAGACAATTCAATTAACCTGTCTGAGCCTCATTTCTTTATCTGTTCTAACACATACTGTTAATAAAGGTGTCAAGAAGTTGAAGTGCTCTTTGAAACATTAAAGATTAGATGTTTATGTTTAGTATACATTTATGTTTAAGTATTTTTTACTGTATTTCTGAAAGTTGATAATATGTAACGTGTTGGTTACATTAGCCCACCCCATTCTAGACGTGAACAATTAATGATCTTTAACATTCATTCATTAATTTTTGTGGTATAACCTCTTCTTGTATGGCTCTTACTTAAGAGAAAGTACTCTGTAAATTCAGCGCTTAAGAAAAGTAAAAATAAAATTTGTTTTGTTGTCTGATGTGTAAAAATTTGGATAATAGAGTGAGAATTAGAGGTTGTGCCTCTTACTCAGAACTGACATGAATGGTTTCCATGATGCATTGTGTGGTTTTGAGTCACTGTGGAAATTAGATAGACCTCTGTGTGTGTGTGTGTAAAATATGAATTTTAAGTAAACTTCATACATTATGCAACTTCTATGAAGCATGAGTCCTGAGGGCAGCAGCAACAAAATAATTAGAATTGTAAACTGTGGTTCTGGGAAGTCAATAAAGGCTGCCATTAAAAGTGAATGAGTCCTCTATCTGTATCATATTTGAAGGGGTTAAATATGTAAATTATAAGATTACTTTTACTGGCTTCCTTTAATTGAATTAACCAGCGAATATAATCAAGTTACCATTTTCCAAAGTGATTCCAATAAGCAGAATTTATTATCTTTGTTCTAATTATATGTAGAAATATTAGAGTCTTAAATAAATGAGGTTCCTTTTTCCAACATTATTGATGATGCTGGAAAGTCTGTTATTTATTAGCACATCCCAAGAAAGCACAAGGAGAAGGGTAAGAAATAACAGTGACTTTCAAATAAATGAGCCCTATTATTTTAATCACTTTCTTGCTGAATAAAATAAGTAGAATGTGCACCTGAAGCCTTTTCCACAGATACATATACAATGTAACTGGAAGCCACATGAATACAGTAGTAGATTTCTTGGTTACATTTATCTTGAGAGAGAAAATTATATATACATAACAGGGTTTTATCAAGAGTAATAATGAGTAAGCTACTAAAGGTTTTCTAGCAAATTCTAGCTATAGTGATTAATTGACTGAAGAGTAGATTTCAATTAGGTATTTAGGATGGTGTCCTCTTTTAATTATTGGTACTGTGATATCTGGTATTAAGAAAACATACTTCACTCTATTTTAACCCTTAAAATTGCAAATCTCTCTTACCCCCTAAAATGCTGTTTTCAGAACACCACAGAATAACTTCTTTGGACAAAGGAAGCTGGTTACTGGGGAACATCAATCAAACTGGCTATTTTAGAGTCAACTATGATTTAAGGAATTGGAGATTATTAATTGATCAATTAATCAGGAAACATGAGGTAAACTGGATTTACTCATCAAAGATCTGTTTTGACATATGAACATCTGCCATTTTAATCCTAAGTGATTCCATTTTTTTTTTGGTTGACCTCATAGGTTCTCTCTGTCAGTAACCGAGCAGGTTTGATCGACGATGCCTTCAGCCTAGCCAGGTATGTTTTCCTGTGGCTCTCCACAATAAAACTAATGCCCTTAAGACTTCCTCTATTAAGCTAAATAGTGTATATGTATTGAATAAGAAATCTTTTAAAAATAATTTCTGTCTCCCTTTGTGTTTGGATATGAATTATAATCAGTGTCCCAAATTCTTGGTCAATAGTAGCCGTGGGGTATTTCTGAGTCAGGAGAAGCTTGATCAATTTTTGCCACAAGTTCAATTTAACACTCAAGATTAATACTCTTTTTACAATTTCATTAATGAACTCTACAAAATGACCATTGTGCCATATTTAATTTTTGATGTAAAGTACCTTGAAACATCGGCATTTTTTTTTCATGACATATATACTAGTATATCTTTTTTTTAATATATTTTTGAATGTGATTCATTATGAAAATCTTGCGCTGCAAGACAGAAATAAATATTCTACTGGGTAAAGCTGTTCTGGACAAAATATATATCAATCTTGTAGCAGAAGTTATAGTACTAGTTATAGTAATATTTGTGTTATTTTCATAGTTAGATTTATAATGTTAAAAATCAGTTATTCTTTTGAATAGTCATTAAATAGCTATTCCTTTAAAGTAATGTTGATCGTAAACCCAAGCTATTTCACTCAATTTTGAGGCTAAATAACTCAGTCCTTTTAATATTTTTTATTGTTCACATCAGTATAGTTTTAATTTTAATAATCTGATATTATGGGACAAAAATTTAGAAATGATAGAGGTGGAGAAAAGCCTGACAAGATAGTCATATGTGGAGATAAAGATTAAGTAAGATATGAAGACTCTGAAGAAAGCATTAGATATAACATGAAGATTATTTTGACATAGAAGTTTAGAGAGTTCAGAAAGCCAGTAAGAGAGTGTACTTAATGTAACATCGCCCTGAGAGAGAAGCAAGCAAAAGAGAGCTATGTTAAGAGTTCCACAAGGAAAGGTTAGGGAACTAGAAGAGAACTAACATTACCAGTTAATTAAACACATAAATTTCCAGACACTGTTCTGTTTTACATATAGTAATTTGTATAATTTTCACAACAACCTTATGAGATAAGCAGATCTGTATTATTATTATTATTCCCATTATATAGATGAGGAGACTGAGGGTCAGAGAAGTCAAGTAACTTACCTAAAGTCATATAGCTAGTAATTGACAGGGCCAGGGCTTCATATATATGCAGTAATAGAAGAGCCAGGTAATATAGGAAGATTGAGGGGATTTGAAGTGGTAGTTCATATGAATCCTTACGTGTTTGAAATGATGGTGAGAAAGCAAACAAGTAGTGATATCCTAAAGAGAGAGGGCAGATGGAAAGGTAGAAATTGAAAGGATCTTTGACTCATCTGCATTCAATGATAGAAGCTATTTTTTAATGAAATATTTTAATTTTAGTAGATGATTTTTTTTTCCAAAATTAAATTCCTTGTTGTCTAATACAGAACATTGCTTTCAATAACAATTTTGGAAGCCTTAAACATTTGAAGTAAACAATTTCATTATCATTTATACAAATTTACCAGGGGAATGTGCAAATCTCCTTGAATATATATTGAAATTTGTTCTATTGATCATGAGATAATTTTCCTATTAGCATGGAAGTAAATAAACACAAAATTAGATTTATTCTGCATTTACTTGGGAACACCCTGCAGTCACTTGGAGTTAAGGGTTATTCACATTTCAGTGTATTCTAGTAAATGTTTCAAAGTTTTGCTACCAACCTGAGTCAGTCTTCTTTCAGTTTCCTGAACACACCATGCTCCTTTTGGCTTCTTTATAGATAACAAACACAAGAGTAGCAAATATTTATCAATATGTATGTTCCAGGTACTGTACTGAGGCTTTTATGAATGATTTTGTTCAGTCTTCTCAGTAAACCCATGGAGTGGGTGTGGTTACTGGCAGCCATGTTATAGCTGAGTCGTGGAGGTTGAGAGGGGTTAAGTCTCTTAGCTAAGGGTGCACAGGTTTTAAGTGAGGGGTGGAGGGGTGACATTCAACTGCAGATAGTAGCACAGCAGCGCTTATGACCTCAGGTCAGGGTGACTGCCCATTATATGAAATTCCTTTCCACTCCCCTTGTCTGTTGGGAATATTGCTATTCACTTAAAAATAAAATTTCACTTGCACAACCTTACCTGAAACCTATCTGTCCTTCCCAGAAAGAATAAGGTGACATCCTGTGGATGTGTACTTTAGCAGTTGTCACCTTGTAGTTCAACTACTTTTCTGGGTCCCTGTGATTTTTGGGTGATCTTGAGGGTAGGGTTTTGTCTCATCCTTGTATTACTACTGCCTAACTTAATCTTTGGTACAGGATTATACCAATATATATTTGTTGAATGAATTGCTAATTAACTATTAATTATTCAAACTATAAACTTTCAGGCCCACTATCTTTTTGTGCAATTAAGTACACATATTCTAGGTATTTTTTATGGTTGTTTTTTAAATATATAAAAACCACATGAATGCATTCTAGTTGTAGTGATTAAAACAAGAGAGATAACAATGTGAAAATTTTCTTTTACTCCTTCCATGACATCCTATAGCTCTTACCCTCCCTCTTCACAGATAAAATTAATATTTGATGTATATAAATCCAGCCTTTTTTTTTTTTTTTTTCTGGTACGCGGGCCTCTCACTGTTGTGGCCTATCCTGTTGCGGAGCACAGGCTCTGGACGCGCAGGCTCAGCGGCCATGGCTCACAGGCCCAGCCGCTCCGCAGCATGTGGGATCTTCCCGGACCGGGGCACGAACCCGTGTCCCCTGCATCAGCAGGCGGACTCTCAACCACTGCGCCACCAGGGAAGCCCAAATCCAGCCGTTTTTAAACATTTCCATACAGTTTAATTTTTTTTACGTGAACAGAAATACATTCTGTTTTCTACTCATTTATAAAAATAAATCTCAGGAGCTTTATTCCAGTGTTGCTAAATTTTCATTATTATAATCAAGACTGCACTGAGTGTGCTTGAACAGTCTTTTGTCGCACATATACGTATTTTTATAGGATTGATTCCTGAAAGAGGAATTTTTGGTTTAAAGAGTATAAGATTTTTGATAAATATTACAAATTGTATTCCAAAGGGTTTCCCAGTAGAACCCTCCATCAACCACATACGAGAGGGCCCAATGCCCCCAAACCCTTCATGATAATAAAGAGTATATACATCTTTTACATTTTTGACAGTATGGCAGCAAAAATAATTTTTTTGAAGCTGTTACAGAACTAGTTGAATTAACTTGTGCATCTTTTCATATATATCTGCCATGTGTATTTTGTTTTCTTCTGTGAATTGTTACCTGGTTAAAGGAAAAACAAAAGCCTAATAGAAGATGGGTGAGGTATTTTTCCTACCCTTTTCCTATATATTTTGGATTCTTTTGGATTTTACTCCTTTTTGTAGAAAACAATTTTACAGTATTTTCTCTCAACACTGTCATTTTTTTTTTATACTTTGTGGTGTATTTCATCATCTCAAAGGCTTTTAATTTATGTGTTAAATCATTCCTTTTGTAGCTTTCTGTTTCTTTGGTTCTGACTTCCATAGAAGACCTTCTCTATATGAACATTTTGAAAATATTTCATTTTTTATTTGAAAGCTATTTTGTTTTTGCATCTATCTCCTCACCCTTCCTTCTCTAATTAGTTTTTATGTATAGAATGGAAGAGTGGTCTAATTTTCTTTAACATTAATATATTTATAACCAATTGTTTAATCCTATTTGTTTAAAGGACTTTCTTATTCATAGATTTGAAATGATATCTTTATCTTAATGAAAATGCTTATATTTTAGGGAATTGATTCAATTCTGTTTAACTGGTCTCTGTTGTTTTTGGCACTAGTACCACGTTGCTCTGATTAGCTTTATAGTATGTTGTGGTTGACAACATTTTCTCTTGTTCTTGTTCAAAATCTTACGTGTTTTCTCTTAAGTATAGATTTTTAAATCAGTTTGACAAAGCCCATTAAAAACCCTGCTGCAGTTTTGACTGAATATGCATTGATTGGATTTATAAGTTAATTTTTAAAGAATTAACATATTTTCAAATGTGAGCTTTCCAATATCAAAACATCTTGTTTCTCCCCATTTTTTTAGGTCCCTAAGTCAAGCTCCATAGCTTTATTTACATTGGTTCTAGAAATGTCATATTATTTCCTCAGTTTTTATGGTATACGCTTCTATAGGAAATGGCACTGCTTCTGCACTTAGATGCTCTAATTTTCATTACTTGTGTGTAAGGAATTAGTCAATTGCCTCGCAAATATCATTGTGTTATGACTTGAACTTTGAAATTAGTGACTAAATGCCTAGATATTTTTTGTTGGGCGTTCATGTTTGTTGTTGGTTTTTGTTTTGATGAAGCATTGCTAGATTGAGAGATATAAAAATGAACAAGATGCATTTCTTGTTTTCAATGAATTCATGGTCTAGCAGGGACAGTACACTGTAGACAATTAACTATATTCAGTATGTCAATACGATGAATAAAATATTATGCAAATGTTGTGATATAAAGAATTAATGTGGTCTAGAAAGATTATGGAGGACATCATATAGGAAATACCATCAGAAAAATGAAAGTTTGCCATGGAAATCTACTAAAGTTTTAAAAGTAATAAAATGAGAGCAGGAAAAAGTATAAACTAGAGGATGGATTTAGGGCAAGAGAACTGTTACCACAGTGATGCTCATGCAACAAATTGATTAAAAGGTAGATTTGAGAAGGAGTGGAATTGGCAGCTAGATAACGTAAGAACTCTTACTGAAGTTATTTATTAGCTTAATATGTAGTAGAAACTGGAAATTTGGAAGATGCGCTTTAGGAAGTATAATATCCACTGGATTTGGATATTTAAAGTCATTAACATGCTCTGAGTATGATCTTAAAAAGCTATAAAAGTGTGTAGAACTGGATTGTGGACCTATTGGTATTTTGTTTGAAAATAGTCAAAATACGTGAAAATTGTTTGGAACATTTGTTCATATGTAAGAGTTCCAGAGATAAATCATCATCACCACCTTTGCCCTGGGCAGTTACTGCATTGATTTATTTATTTAGTCACCAGTTTCCTGGAAAATTCAATTATGTATTATAGAACACATGCCAGATTGTTGCATTATGAATGTCATAACATATATTTTTAGCTTGCATAGCATATTTAAAAAATTCTGTTATAGGCTATTCCATTAAGGACCCAATCACCTAAAAAAGCCTAACTAGGACAGAATCTTACAACTTAGTTTGCAAATTTTGTTAAGAAATAAGATAGCAGTTATATCTTCTAAAGTATTAGTGTTTTATTAACAATAAGCACAAGAACCTGTACCTGGAGATTATGAATGTCACACTTAGAAGTGCTCTAAGTACTGGTGAGCTGTCATCAGTAGTAGTTAATACATTTTTGAAGACGGAATAAGTTAAAAAATTAATAAATACATTTTTACCAACTTGTTTCTGAGTTTATAAATCTGCGATATGTTAGGAGAACTGGAAATTCAGTATGTGAGCCAGTGAAAATATAATGGCTCATGAAGAAGCAGACTATGAGAATACCTCAAACCTACCCTCATGCATTGTTTTTGTTTCTGGGCCTTAGTTTCAGGACTGATAGCAGCATTGTTACAACTGCCTTAACAATGTTTGCAAACTGATTGGTACTAATCTGCTCCTTGTGAGACTTCCTCTATCATAGTTTTTATTAGAAGTTCTGTGTCTTCTGGATGGCTCTCCTGTACCTTGTTTAAGGTTTCCCCTGCCAAACATGTGTTCATTACTTCTTTGCTCATTGCAGAAAATAGGAGCATTATGTACCTAAAAAGCAACTTCATCTTGAACTGGGCTAGAGGAAGAGTAGCTTTTCCTGTGTTGATGGCTGGACGTTTAAATTGTAATGTGTTGACCTTTCGTAGGGGACATTGAGAAGGAATGACTTAGAAACCTTTTATGAGAAATACCTTGGCAGACTGGACATTTTGTCCTGATTTCCCCACTCGGTTATGGAGATAACAGGACTGCCTCACTTCACCTGAACATGGCTATGCAAAACCTGATTAAGAATCCTGGATTCCTCTGACATTGTCTACTGCTTTATAAGTTCTGATTTCAAAATGGATATTTAGTTTCAGAATTCTTTCCTCAATTCCTGCCTTTTTTTTTTTTTGAAAGTGCTATATAATCTCAGTATAAACATTTTTCTTCCTTAGCTGTGTTTTATAATGGAATCATGAGAGTTATTCATAATAGAATACTGGGAATACTGATTAAAATGGATTTTATATTGTACTCACTGGGCAGGGAGAGAAGGATGATTCTTCGGCTGTTTATATTAGAATCATTTGGGAGAAGTAACCATGTGTAGATTATGTTCTTATTTATCTTTTGTTAAGCCACTAGAATGTGTGTGCAAAAGGATTACAATTAAATACTTATGAAATCCTGAAAGTGATAAAATTGTTTATTGCAAAACAAGATCTATTGTTAGCTATATGCTTCCAATCTTCTGCCATTGACCAAAGGCTATTTAAAATTAGCTTGTAGTTATGCGTTTGGACTTTCTGGCCAGGGCAGATCTTTCCATGCTCTGAATAGTGACTCATAATGAGTTCATGCAGGAGATTTGTGGCCATCCCTAAGAGATCACAATATTTCTCACATCTCTGAGGCTGGGGATTTAATTACTTGTCTTTATCAGCTAACATTCCTCTTGAGATACACAAAAAAGTCACCTTGAAGCCCTCTCATTTCATACCTTTCTGCATGCAATTACTTAAAAATTCATATCCAAAAGGCCTCCAATTGGTCTTAGTTTACGCAACACTTTGTCACAGTAAATGTTAAAAATAGTTTGAAAGCATTTTCAGGACATTTACTATAATGAGCTGGGAGTCTTCAGCTTTCTTTCTATGATTACCCAGTAAAAGGCTAGAGTAGATTCCCGAATTTTCAAGCCACACCATTCCTTGAGGGGTAGCGGGTTTTCTCAAGGTTAAAGAGTGAGGTAACATGTTCCTTTGAGCTATCTTTAGAAACCTTTTGAGGGTGGAGTCACAGATGTTGTCCTTGAGATAAGGATTTAGGGGGAGCTACCATACATTCCAGGTACTTCTGAGAAGTTCAAACCTCCTGGGGCATAAGGGCAGGCCTGTGGCTCTTGAAGACGACAAACTTTCTTAGAGACATTTCAATTGTACTGCATTAAATCAAAAGCAAATTTGTAACCTTCCAGTGCAAAATTTGTGTTTCAGCTCTGTAGGTGAAGATGTTTTAATATTAATATCTAATGTCTGAGAGTGCTGAGTAGAAAGTAGAAGAGAGATATTTCGACATCCTTCTTTAGGTTTGATCCATTTTCATAACAGCCTGCACTCTTGAGTTACAAAAGTGTAATGTTTGTAGCTTACATGGATTTGCGTAAGCCATTCTTTTTTAAGAATAAATAGTCTAAATTTCCAAATGCAAGTACAAATTTGTTTGAATATGTGTATATATGCTCTTTAGTGTCTCACAAATTTAAAAAATTAGAATTCACATTGTAGTTAGTACTGTCTGGTCACATTTGACACAAAGTTATGATTCTTTTGATTTTATAATTGCTTTGAAACCTGAGCCTGAGATTTCATAAGAATTTCTCTAGGATTTCTCTAAGCTTCCCAATAATTTGAAATACCTGTTCACACATAATTTAAATTATTTAGGTAAAGCTTCCTCCAAAATGGTCATTTATACCATCAACTTCACTTGAATAGATATTTGTAATATGTGCTTTTAGCACAGAGACCTAAATATTCCTCTGATGTTAGATTCTTGGACTGTGATAGCATCATCTTAGTGTTTTTCCTTCTATGAATTTGAGTTATCTCCTCTCCTGCTTGCTGGGAATCTTTTGCATATTCAGGTGCAGTGCTTTGAGTATGAGCTGAGAGACCACCTGCATCAGGACCACTGCACCTGAGACGTTTTATTAAAAATTGCATATTCCCACCACTACCTAGGATCTGCATTCTATGAAGCACCTCTTGTGATTCTGACACCCACAACAATATGAAAATCACTGCTTTTGAGGCCCAGAAGGTATTTATGGCATCAATTTAGACAGGCAGGTGCTCCTGTGGAGCTAAAAGGCCTTAGAGTAGCATCCTGAATAGCAGTGAGGGTGGCTTTCTTTGGATCCTAGTGTCATGAGCTGATCATTCAACAATCAGGACATCAGGGATTCAGTTTTAACTATTCAAAAACACTTTTTTATTCTTGTTATTAAATATGTTACCATTTCGGATATGCCGTCTGATAGCTGTGAACAAAACTCAAAATCTGGGTGTCTTAGAAATTTTCCCAAGCATGGAAATCTCCTGGAGGCTTCTCATGTAATTGGGAGACACCTTTATGTTTATTTTATTTATTTATTTTTTAATTGGAGTAAAATTGCTTTACAATGTTGTGTTAGTTTCTGCTGTACAATGAAGTGAGTCAGCTATATGTATACCTATATCCCCTCCCTCTTGGACCTCCCTCCCACCCCCCATCCCACCCATCTAGGTCGTCACAGAGCACCAAGCTGAGCTCCCAAATGAGCATACTAACACAGATCAACCATACACATGCATATTGAATTCTGAGGTGTTCAGTAGTTTTCCAGGGTGAACAACATGGCAGAATTTTCTTGCAAGTTAATCTGGCGTCTAAACCTGGAGTAATTTGTAAATCTATTGACAGTGCAAGTAGGCAGGAACAGTAGAGCTACCTGGAGCAAGTGTTAAGTGTGAGAAGAAGGCATCTTTAGCTTTTGTAGTTATTCTGTGATAGTCTTTGAGGGACTCAGGAACTTAGAAAGATGAAGAAAAGGAAAGGAAAGGAAAGGAAATAGGTTCTTTCAGCAAGAAATAACTGATAAGAAAGAAGAAAACAAGAGTTTTGTGGTAGACTTAGTCTGTGGAGAAAATTAAATGAATCCTCTGGCATTTAGTCTGTTCATGTAAAAGCCTAATTTTCAAAGAAATCTCAAAAAACCTCTTTTCATTTTTATCATGATAAATTATAGAGAAATTTTTAAAATGAGGAATATATGAATATAGGTATTCATGCAGGCTTTATGCTAGAGTAATTACTTTAAGGTGTCTGTAATGATATTTTCTCACTTTGGAACAGAGATTCTTAGGGGCCTTTCTGATCGCAAGCTTTCTTAACAAACATACTAATCAGCCAGTTATAAGAACTGCTCGTATTTTTTCCTAGAATTCATACAATCTATTTGGGGCTTCAATAACTTATTTACCTGAGGTAGCAATGCTATCCTGATAAGGAAACTAGAATAAAGGTAATGGAAAATAAGTGTTTTACGTTAGTTTCTACTTGCTATGAAAATACAGAAGATTTCATTTTTATACTTGAAGAGACAATGATTTGGGAAAGAGAGGAAAGGAAAGGAAACTTAGTTCCAACATTTTGTGCAATGAAGGTGAGCAATTAATTCAGAATAGCACACACTTTTGCTTATATGGCAAATCTTAAAGCCTTGGGAGATTATTTTAAATACATGAGGTTCTCCCTTAATTGCATGCAATTTCAACTACCCTGTGTGGAATGTTTCAAATGCCCTTATGTGAAATGGAGTACTAGTGAAGAGGCCTTCACTATTTTGGATGTGAGAAAACATCAGATTAGGAAAACTGGACTTGTTGCAACTGTGCCAAAGCCTATTTAATGTTATTTAAAGATATGGGTACAGGCCGACTCAGAAGCTAAGAAGTAGCACGTGGCCCTGCGGAATCAGACCACATTTGAATCGCAGATTGACTTCTTTCCTCAAGTGGAATGGCCTGGAGTACAGTGGATTTGAGCTTCAGAAGGGAGGGAGGCAGGGGTTTCCGGTTGCTCAGCTGCTTCAGCTAATTAGGGTGAGGATTAAACAGAAGTTCAGTATCGGCTCTCCAGGTCACGAGGTGGTAGTGCTAACCAGAGGGGAAAAAAGAGAGTTTTCATAAGAAAGAAAATGTTACTCTAGCAGTCCATATGCGACAAATTCAAGTAAGGCCAATAGGCTCCGAAGAGAATGATGATTGAGTATCAGAGAGTTTTATGTGTATGCTGACTTAAACACACTCTAAATTCGTGAGGGTTCTTGGGAATGCTGTCAGAAATGCCAAAATAGAAAGGACTCCGGGTGAAAATTACTTGGCTTTGCATTCCCAGTGTGCAAATGCACTGGAAGTTAATTGCATAAGCTGAGGGCAGATCACGGGCTTTATCTAGGCCGTATCGAGGGAAATGTTACTTCCCCTGTTTCAACTGATAGACTAAAATTATTATAGAAATATAGTTAATATGCAGAGCAATTAAGCCCCTTGCCTCCTGGCTTACCACACTTTTTAATTTCCATCTTTGTAGAGTTTCTCAGGTTTCCTATTTACATTTTTAAAATGTTACTGCAGTCTGTTGAATTTTGACATTGATAGACTATCAGCTATTTCATAGAGTGTGAAGAGTTGAGAAATCCATATGAAAATCTGTGTTTCAATAAATGCAAAAGTAATACATAGGGTATTTCAATAAATTATATATATAGTGTGAACGTTAATGAGTTTGTTGACAGGTAGATAGATGATGGATACATGGATTGAAAGGTAGGTGGATAACAAAGACAGAGCCATAATACTTATTTCATGCTGTGAGGAAATCATGATATTTGGCCTCGGAAAGATTATTTTGTCATGTTTGCTCTTCATATGGGAAAAGTCATAGAGAATTTTATTTTTTATTATATTTATTTATTTATTTATTTTCTGTGTTTTTTCGGCTGTGTCGGGTCTTGGCTGTGGCATGTGGGGTCTTCGTTGAGGTGTACGTGATCTTTCGATGCGGCACAGGCTCTTTGTTGTGGTGCACAGGCTTCCCTCTAGTTGTGGTATGGGGATTTTTTCTCTCTCCAGTTGTGGTGCGCAGGCTCCAGGGTGCGTGGGCTCTGTAGTTTGCGACATGTGGGCTCTCTTGTTGAGGCGCACGAACTCAGTAGTTGTTCCACGCAGGCTTAGTTGCCCCACGGCATGTGGGATCTTAGTTCACCGACGAGGGATCGAACCCGCGTCCCCTGCATTGGAAGGCATGTTCTTTACCACTGGACCACCAGGGAAGTCCCCAGGATTTTAAAAGTCAAGAATCATAGCTGATGTTTAGTTAAAATAAATTCAATTGATTTTCTTAGCGAAAGGAAGATATTGAGATAAAATATGAACATGAATTAAATACTAAATAATTGTCACATATAACAATAGAAAGTTCCAAGTGTTGGTGAAGACATTTTCAAATATTTATTTACTTCAAAGATATGCCAAATTCAGAGTAAGGTAGAAACATATGTTCTTTATTTGTTAGTCTGTACTTTATCTTTATAGAATGTATAGAAACCAGTAGGAAAAACTTTCAATAGCTATTTACCTGGTTTGTATGTCATCATTCAATATCTATTTTTCATTCCAGATAAGTTAATTATTTTCTAAAGCATATATACATGACATTAAAATGAACTGTGTGTTCTCCTTATTCTCAGCAGATAAGTGATATGAGAACATCTTTCATAAACAGGCAAAATGAAAATAATGAAAAACATGAGAAGCAAGTACGTCAAAATAATTTTAGTGGGTTGACCTTTTTTCTGATGCTCATTAGTAAGAATAATTCACAAATGGAAAGTTCTGTAACACAAGGTTAGTCAGCAATGTCTTCCAATTGTATAGTAACAGCTTTGCACATTTGAAGATACATGGGAGTTAAAAATATACATAGATAGGGATGGAAATGGTGATCCCATGTGGCCTGTCCACAATGTGACAGTTCATTAATTCAACAAATATTTAGTAAACACCTACTATGTACCAGGCAGTATTATAGACACTAGAGTAAATAGTAGTGAATAAAAGAGCCAAAGCCTCTGCTTATATTACAGTGGATAGGATTACAGTTAGTTTATCAAGCAAGTAAAAATTTGTCAGGTGGTGATACTTTCAGAGTAAATAAATAAAAAGCAAAAAGAATGGGAGAGTTTGGAGAAGGCTAACAGAGAAGGAGTTTATTTTAAATATCGTGGTCAGGGAAGCTCTTGTTTTTCAGTTGATATTTGAGTTGTTATTTATGTTACAAAGGTAAATAAGGGAGCCATCTGGGAATAGAGCATTCCAGACAGAGGAACAGCACGTGCAAAGGCCCTGAGGTAGAATGTGTGTGGCATGTCCAAGAGAAAGCAAATAGACAGATGTGGCTCTAATGGAGTGAGTAAGGGGTTTAGCAAGATGAGATGATTTAGGGAGGGAGGTAACAGCGCTGACCATGTAAGATCTTATAGACTATTGTAAGAGTTGGGGGTTTTATTGAGAGTGAGAGAGAAAGCCACTGGGAGGGTTTTGAACAAAAGAGTGATCTGCTCAGACATGTTCTTGTAGGATCACTCTGGCTGTTTTATTGAGAATATACTGTGAGGAAGCCAGAGTGGAAGCAGGGAAAGTAGTTAGGAGAGCAATTAAGACAAACTCTATTTAGAAAGCTGTTGAGAACTATAATATGGCTATTTACCTGGTGAGGAACAAGAGATGCCCCGGGGCACCTTGGTAGCCTCCTGGATGGCAGAGGTTTGCATGCCAGAGATACAGACCCTAACAGATGTTTTCCTGGAAAATAGTTACTCATTAAGCAGTAATAGCAAGAAAAAACAGACATTTATATTTTTTAAACATTTGGGTTGCTTCCAGTTTTAGTTTATTATGAATAATGCTGCTGTGAATATTTGCATAAACATCTTCATGTGATTATGTTTCCCTTTCTCTTAATAAATACCTAGGAGTGGACTTGCTGGGTTGTCTGGCAAGATTATTAGATACTACCCTATTGTTTTCCAAAGTGACTGGACCACTTTGCATTCCAACAAGCAATACATGACAGTTTCATTTGCTTTGCATTCTCACCAACACTTAGTATTGCCAGTCTTTTTAACATTAGCCATTATATTGTGTGTGGAATTTATCTTATTATTATTGATTTAGTTTGCACTTCTTTAGTGATCAAGGATGTTGAGAATCTTTTCATGCACTTATTTTTCATCTCTGTATCTTCTTTCGTGAAATATCTGTTCAAATCTTTTGTCCATTTAAAAAAATTGAGTTGTTTTTATTATTGAGGTATAAGAATTCTGTATATTGACCTTATGTTCTGCAACCTTGACAAGTTTCATTATTATTTCTTATAGCTATTTAATAGTTTCCTTTAAAGGTTTTCTACAAACATTGTAATGTCATCTGGAGATACCTATAGTTTTATTTCTTCCTTTTCAATCTTTATGCATTTTATTTCCCTATCTTAATAATTTTGAAATGCTCTCTAATATTCTTTTTTATGGTTATATATACCATAACTAACTTAAAATATTTATATTATTGGAAATTAAGAATGCTTTCAAACTTTCACTTATGAATAATTCTGACAAATATATTTGTGCATGCAGTTTTATTATTTATTTACTGTTTACTAAGATATAGTTTTGGAACTTCAGTTTTTGAGTCCATGGTTAAAATCATTGAAACAGATTGTCAAGTTGCTCTTAAACATTGGCAAATTTCTCCCAAGAATAATATGAGAGTATTTCTAGCATGGCTAATTTTAAAAGTGATATTATTAATTTCAGTTTTTATATTATTCTATTCTCTAGACCAAAATAAGTTTACGAAATAATTATTTTTAAAAAAATAATTGCTCTCTCTTCTCTAATTTTGTTTAGAAAATTATAGTGGTTAAGATCATTGACTGCAGAATTAAATATAGATATTAGTCCCAGCTGCAACAAAAAATGTAACCTTGAGCAAGTTACTGACTTTTAGCCTTAGTTTCCTCAATTACAAAATGTGGATAAAAGAGTATCCACATCAGAGTTTTAGTGTGAATATTAAGTGAGATCATGTAATTAAATAAAAGTTCTATGTAGCTCCAGTTCCAATAAGCGCTCAATCAATATTTTCTGTTATTATATGACATTCCATAACAGACTGGGATCTGTCATGACCTTCAAGAGACATATGATATTGAGTTGAGGCTTTAGGGCTAGAAAAGTAGTTAATCCAGGATACGTTTTTACGTTAGTTTTACCTCAATTTAAAACAAATTATTCAGGATATATTTTATTAGAAATGCGTACCACTGTACTGAAGTATAAAATGTATACCCAAGTTTTAATCTGAATGTAGTTTGTTGAAGTTGTTGACTCAGTTTTCATCTTAATTTGTCTTTGTCTATAACATTCTCTTTCTTAGCTTTCTTTTGAGAAAAAATACTACTGTAATTTAGAATAATTCTTCCAATATGAAGCATGTAATTTTAAATATCATGGTTGAATGTTAATATTAAATTTAGTAGTTTTGAGAATTAAGGAGATCAAAGAGGTGCAAATATATCTGGATAAATGCAGCTTCATGATGTTGACAGCAGCGAGGAATCTCTTAAAAACAACATTCACAACAAAATTAATTTTTTATCAAGTAATAGTTGTTAGAAATATATGTGTTTCATTTGTTCACTAAGCAAATGTTTATGAGGAATCTGCTGTAAAAGTGCACTATATTAAACATAATGAACTACATATATTAAACATATGAAGTACAAAATTTAACAGCATATTCCCAAATGCCTTAGAATTTAGAGAGAGATTATAATCTCACAATTATCTAATGGAAAATTTTATCTAGTGTAATGCATTAAGGTCTAAAGGATTTAATGTTTATCTAATATAAATGTTAGGTGGTTTAAGGGCACAGTGTTTTTAAGGGAAGAGGGATCACTTTTGGATGGCATACTCACAATCTCCTAATGCTTCATGGAAGATGCGGCATTTGAGAATTTAGGGTGATCTTTGAAAAACATCTGGAAGGAGGAAACAAGTAACATCACACATGTAATATCATGACACTTGTGTCCACCATTATATGGTAATAGATCGCAAACATGTTAGCAGTAGATGGTATTTCAGGATAATCTTCAAAGAGAGCTCAAAATAAAGTGACTGCAATAGATCCATGTAGAAGAGGAAGACAAACGTGAAGAAATCAAAATGGAAAAGTTAACGTGGTAGCATCTTTGTGAAATTTAAATTTAAAAAGTAATGTGAAATTTAAATTTAAAAAGTAATTTCTTGCCATTATGAAAATTTGCTCCCAATTTTGGATTAAGAGGCATGCTCAGATTTCAAATCTCTAGATAGAAAAAGAATGTCCAAATTCTGGCTTCACCAAGTTACCGTTACCTGCGAATACAGAAAAGCCATTTCCTGCTAATACAGAAAAGCCATTTAGAAATGTTCCCTTTGCCAACCAGTTTCACTTTTTATGTGATCCAGTTTTAAACCATATTTATCTGATTACGTCACTAATGGGGCAGCACTATAGGAAAGTAAAAATCTGTCACTCTGGAGAATATAATGTGTCTCTAGTTATACACTGCTATGTGGGAACGTACTGATACGTGGAAATACAGATGTTTCTCTCCATCAGGCCTCATTGAACTTGAGATCGTTTCTTATTGTTGGGTCCATGTTTAGAATATTACAGTGCATACATTTCATTTTTAACTATTAACAATTTTGGGGGGTCCTTTTTACATTTTATTCATGAGTCAATAGCAGTTTGTACTTTAGGAAAAGTAAGAGAAGGGTGTGTGTGTCTATGTGTGTATATTCTAAAATATAAGTTATATGGGACTTTTAAACATATATTTTAAAATAGAAGTTATAAAAAAGGCTTATTTAAAACAACTAGTATGCTATTCTTCCTAATCTACATGCCTCAACTGAGGAGGTAAAGGAGAGAAAAACTGTTCTAATCTCTTCTTGTTCTTGAAATACAGTCTTCTTAAAAACACTATTTACCTCAGAAAATTACCAAGTAATAATTATTTAATTGTACAAGCAAAATTAAGTATACTTAACCACCTTTTGCCTCCACAAATGGATTGTGTAATATACCTAGCATGCAGTGGAAAACACATTAGTTGATTTACAATTATTAATTACCAGAGCTTAACATCAGTGACCATATCTCTATATTTAACTAGAATCAACATGGTCTTCAGCCACTTTTGTTTTCCAAATGTTTCAACTAAATTCCTACACTGCTTCTTTACATTGGAAAATCTTCAAGAAAACTTTACCTGATACCAGAGAAAAATTCCTGATAGATGGGATTGCCATCTATTTTTTTTCCTTTTTAATAAATGAAATGCTGATTTTTTGTTTGCTTTATATTCTTGGTCAGCAAATGGGGAATTCAAATGATACTTTCTGAAATTTAATCTTTTGAATACAAACCAGCTCCAAGCCCAGTATCTCCAAGTGAAGGACAGATCTCTACAAAATAAAAAAAAAATCCGAGGAAATAATAAGTTGATTGTCTCTCACACAGCTGATTCTCAGTGGTGGGGCTGGGACAGAATAAAATCTGCCATTCAAGAGAGGGAAAAATGGAAAAATAGGAGCCATTGAGAAGAACTCTTGGTGATGGACAAAGTTTCTTGATTAAATAATTCTGATTTTGCTTTTTGAGCATAGCTTCCTGGTCAGTTTTTCCTAGTAGTCTGGATCTGCCCTTTGAGAGACTCTTCCTTTTCCATCATCCTCCATGAACATATGTGAGGTGAGTCGTGGGCACATAGTTGTTTCCTTGGGCACCACACAGTTTTATCATTCCACTTCCAAGCCTGTAGAAGGTTGAGTGCCTAAGGGTTGTTTTAAGTCTTAAATAGTTATACATGCTTTTAGTCTAAGATTATATCATCTTTGGAAACAGAACCCCCTTAAAACCTTAGTAACCTTCTTATTTTTTTTTTTTTAGGCATACCCACTCCCACAATATTTTTGAGACTTAGTTCTCAGATTCTCTGTATCTCTTTGACATATTGGGGATTATCTTGTGTTCTTCAGCCTTCAACAGGAGAACTGGATTTAAGCTCATCTCCTGAGTTATATTCCTTTTTCAAACGACTTACTATCAAGTAGACCAAGGGTTGTTATCCTTAAAAAGCAGCCCATTGGTGAACTTGGGTTTGGCTCTATTTCAGCAAGATGGAATGGGACAGGGCATGGAGAAACATACAATAAGCTTTAAAATGCCAGTCTGGATATGCTCACTCTCTTTTGGTAGAAATCAATTACATGGTAATACCTAACTGAGAGGGAATCAGGTAAAGAAAATCTGGTTGTGTCCTCAGGATGAAAAAAATTGATTTGGTCAGGAGCAAGCTGAATAATCAACAGATACCAATTGAATATGCTACCAGAAATACATGAGAACACTGGCTTCAACACAGCATTCTCAAGACCCAGATTAGCAGGACCAGTTTTTGTTTGTTTATTATGCTTTTGTTTAAAAAAATGTTCAGTTGAAGGAAATAAAATATATGTATTTCTACTTCCCTGCTTCCCCAACACCAACTGCCAATAACCAAAAAAAGGAAGGAAAAAATAAAGAACGATTGACAAATACACTGAATTATGGGCCCAAATACAGAAGGATTCTGAAAATGGATGAAAGTATTTACAGACCGTCTATGGGACACAGAAACCTTAAAAATGAAAGGCACATCCATGAAGGGATGGTCTTATTTGGAATAATGGAATCTGGAGGCATGATGGGTTACATTGCCGAATCTTTCTCTACATGGAAGAGCAGGAAACAAATTCAGGCCTTAAAGAGAAGACATGCAAACTCCCACTTTCTGCAGGAAGCAGGGGCCAGAAATAGTGGGGTGGGGAAGAAATATATATGGCAGTTGGCAACATTAATTGAGACAGCTGGAGAGAGACAATTAAATGCTAAATCTCCACAACAAGAACCTTCCATATGCAAGGATGAACTATGAATCACACAGCTCTCCAGCATATTCTGAAAGAGACTATGGAGCAGAAATATACCCCTAAACAGATGGAACCACTGATTTGATTAGAACCAGGTCTGAAATAACAAGCAGAAATATACCCCTAAACAGATGGAACCACTGATTTGATTAGAACCAGGTCTGAAATAACAACACCACTAAATGTAAACTGCTACTGTCCCAGTCTATTCAGTATGATTGCTCTTTAGCCACAACCCATCAGCAACTACTTGTTAGATAGGACTACCCTTTTCAAATATGAGTGAAATTCAAACATATACCATCCTGAAAGCCATAAAACTGTGGAAAGATACCATAGGAAAGATAGTTAAGAATCATAGTAACAACTGAAGGACTAAAACATCAAGCAAAAAATTCACATATGCTCATCTATGTGATTTCCAAGAATGAAAATAAAGACGTGGTTTCTTTTGAGACAAGAGTTTAAAGAAAATAGAAAAAGAGATAAGGCAACAAAAAGAATAAAAGTGATCTGGCATTACAAGAAAGAAAGCTATATTAGAAGCAGGAAAAATTACATAGACACAGGGGAAAACATAGTCAGGGACAACATGGAGAATAAGCTGGAGATAATTTAGATAAATGAAATGGAAAAAACAATGAAAATGTTAATGTAAACAAGAGACATGCAGTATGTTTGTATGTTGGTATATGTGTGTGTGGTGTGTGCACTTAATATTTATGAAAAAGAAGCAAGCAAATAAAAAAAAATTGAAAGCATAGGAAGAGTAAACTTTCTTACAATAAAGAAGTGAACATGTAGATTAAAAGGGAACCCTGTGTTTAAGGAAAAAACTTACACAGAGCGATTAATATTAAGACATTTTGATGAATACCTTAGGCTTTAAAAATTAAACAGAACAGGTTACCTAGAAAGTGGAAAATTCAGACTGGCTCAGATTTCTGTAAGTAAAGTATATTTCAGTGGATAGAATACAAAGTCTTTTACGTAGTCAAGTTAACCTTTGAATGCAAAGGAGTGGTGGTAAGTCTTGAATCCACTTGTACATGGAACAAAGGAAACAAGGAAATTAAGGTTACACAATAGAGGCAAATCTTTAAACCAAGAAAATTTAGAAATAATTCAGCTGGTAAAAATCTAGAAGGGGCATAAAAGTTAGAAAGTGTAAGTCTCATGATTTTCTTATTTTTCCTTATCAGGGACTCAGTGGATACAGATTTAACTATGGATAAATCCATAGAAAAAATTCTTTTAAGATAGTTACTTTGAAAGAAAGAGGAGCAAGTGTTAGTTTTTAAAGAGTGTTTTAGTCATATGGAGTGTCCTAGTTTTCTGTTATTTTTCTAAAACTCTCTAAGTTTTTTAAAAGATTTTGACCCTTTGTCATTTCTTTCTCCTAAATTTTTACTTTTTAATATTAAATATGTGATTCTCATGAAAATTATTATTGTACTATAATTGCACATTAAATAATAATGGGGCTTCCCTGGTGGCGCAGTGGTTGAGAGTCTGCCTGCCGATGCAGGGGACACGGGTTCGTGCCCCGGTCCAGGAAGATCCCACATGCCGCAGAGCAGCTGGGCCCGTGAGCCATGGCCGCTGAGCCTGCGCGTCCGGAGACTGTGCTCCGCAACGGGAGAGGCCACAACAGTGAGAGGCCCGCGTACTGCAAAAAAAAAAAAAAAAAATTAATAATAATGAGTTTTATTAAATTAAGATTCCGGAATTATCTTCTCAAAAAAGTGGTTCTTTTACTGGAGAAATATTTCTAATTTTTACAATTATATATCACTTTCAATTTCAGTAATGTTGGAAATTGAAAACATTTTAGTAGAATAGAAAACATTTTAAACATTATTCTTGTAAAAAAGGTATATATAATAATATTTTAAGATAATGTAAATATATATACTTGTTCTGAATTAGCTAGCACTTTTTGGTATTGTTTGTATTTTCATTAATGCTTCAACTTTTAAAAATTACTTCCTACAAGTGATAATGAGGGGTAAATTTTCAGACAGTAAGCAAGGACTTAACTATAGGACTGTTATTAAAATTAATGAGTGTCATTGTTAGAACACAGTAAATCTATACCATTAATGTCCTCTAATTGCTAATCATCATTAAGGAGTTAGAACGTCGTTATCATTACTTTTCCTAAGTTTTTTTTGAACATCTTCAACATTAAAGAAAATCAAGGAAAGGTTAAGGTCACATATTTCTGAGTTGGGGATCCAGATTAATTAAATGTTTCTATGTAAATAGTATATCTTCAGAATTTTGTGACACTGGAAGTTAAAGCTAAAATTGACAGGACAGCTATGTAGCTATTAGAGGAAGCTACTTCCCCCCCTAACTTCTGTCTCTGGAGGTCTTATAAATTGTCTACAAGTTAGTGTCCCAAAGGATAAAAATTATCTGTTATATAGTTGTTAGATGATTTCAAAAGTATTTCAACGTGCTTAAATTCCAAGAATTGAAAATGTCTCAAATCTAAAATTCCTTTTGGTACGAATTCTCAAATAAATTGATAGCATAGTTTCTTTAGTTTATACTGTTTATGCTCTTAACAGTTTACACTGTTTATACTCTTTCTACCCATTGACTTTGTACTCTTTGTGGCTCAGCAAGTTTGTTTAGCTTTGTCCTTACTTTAAATTATCATTTAGCATTCTTACGATGGAAACAAATTATCAAAAATCTCACTAACGTGCCTGCTTCCCCAAAAGGTGATTTCAAGGGGGCACAACTATCTTTTTCAAGGTATTAATCCTCTTTTCTATACAATGAATTATAGAGTAGAAGTCCTTTTTTCTATCTCATTGGTAGTAAAAGGTATTTTTACCTTCCACATTTCATCTGCAATGGCATTGAGTGGCTTTAAACTCTAATTTGGAATAGGGTATAATATTATGAGAGGCAGGAAAATATCACTTTAAATCATAAAGAATTAGATTAGATACTTCATTTCTCCATAAGATGAATATCTTTTACTAAGATTAGAGAAGGAGAAAATGCATGGCATGAGCAGAAGGTGTGTCCTTCTCTCTCCCTTTTCTCTCATTCACTATTGTTGCTTGAAATTGTCTTTTTGACATGCTAGTAGCAGCTATGATTGAATTTAGGAGAAATGTGGATGATTGTTATCATTACCAAATGAAAAGACTTTTTTTCCTTTGATGCAACAGAAAATGTTTAATGAAAAACAAAATGCTTGTCACATGTTGTGCAATCTACATAAGACAGATGATGGGATATTTCTATAGCTGATAGCTGAGTAAATCACCTCATTTTCGTTGTTTCCACAATGTTGACCAACAGGCTGCCAGCCTGGCTTCCCACTTCTGATTTAAACACACGATTCAGAATGACTTTGGAGGGTTGGGATACTCACAGATTTATGGAGCAGTCATATGTGGGATTCTCATCACTGTACAGCAACCCTGTCATTTTTGTGACAGAGCCTGTTTGACTGGTTTGGGATTTATGAAGGAAATAATTCAGAACAGAGTAATAACTTTCCCTTGGCAATTACACTACTGTTTGGTACTTTGTCCCTAAGGGGAAAATGAATGTGCTGGGATCTATCCATGAGTTTAGTGGCTCTGTGTAAGGAACAAATCAAGGTCAGAATACAAGTGCAGAACATGTGGTTGCTGAATTCTAGTTCTGGTTCTTCAGCCTTAGGGCTCTCCACATTTGTGTGACACTTTATGGTTTACAAACTACCTATCCATTTCTCTTCTCTCAATGACCCTGGGAGGTAAATACCATTTGTAAAGAAGGAAACCGAGACTAAAAATGTTGCCTTCCTTGAAGTTCATTATTCAGCAAATATTTTTAAGCATTTGCAATGTGAAGGTTTTATGATGCATGCTGGGGATACAAAGATAAATAAAACTTAGTCCCTGCTTCAGTTTTTTAACTATTTATTATGAAGAATTTCAAATATATAAAAAAACCTCTAGAGCTATGTACCAAAGTCCCTGTATCCATTGCTCTGCCTCAGCAATTATTAACTCATGGTCAGTCTTATTTCATTCATGTCCCCAACCAAACTTTCATACTATTTTGAAGTAAATTCTAGATATCAAATCATTTCTTCAAAAAAATCTTCACTATGTGTATCTAAAAAATGACATTATTAAACATGATGACCTAAAATTAGTATTTCCTCAATAATATCAAATATTCAGGGGAGTTCCCTGGTGGTCTAGTGGTTAGGATCCCAGGCTTTCACTGCCATGACCCGGGTTCAGTCCCTGGCCAGGGAACTGAGATTCCCCTAAGCTGCACAGTGCGGCCAAAAAAAAAAAAAAAATCAAATACTCAAGAAGTGTTCAGATTTCCAGTTGTCTCATAAATGTCACTTTTTTTTTTTTTTTACAGTTTGTTTGAATTAAGATTCAAATGATATTACTGCACTGTGGTTGGTTGATGTGTTTTTCGATCACTTTTAAACTATTGGTTTTCTTCTTCACCATTAAAAAAATTTCTTTCCAAATTATTTGGTAAAGAATGATGTTGTTTGTCCTATATGATTTCCCACAGTTTGGATTTTGCTGATTGCATCCCCACTCTGCATTTTCATGTGTTCCTCTGTCTTCTCTATCACCTGTAAATTGGTAATCAAGTCTACAGGCTTAATTTAAGGCCTTTTAGCAAGTTAGCTTCAGAGTTGACTCTATATGAACACATAAAATATAGTCTCTCTTTTTATGATATTTGCAGCTATTTCTGTTCAGTGCCTAAATCTATTGTCACTAGAGCTTGCAAATGGTGATTCATTCAATCCTTTTCCGTTTATAAAAGAAATAGCTTTTCAAAGAGAAACTTGCTCTCATTTACTATTTGGTGACCCAGTGATACAGTTCTTAAGGAGAGACGGGATAAATGCTTGACTGTTTCCTTGCATTTTTCAGCATCAAAAATAATGAGCCAGTTCTCTGGCATAATGAGCCAGTTCTCTATGTAGTGACCAGTTATTTTGTTTTGTTTTGTTTTTAGTTAAGTATCATTTTGACCCATGGATTTAAGTATATTTGATAAGTTTAAATCCATTGCCGTTTTTATTCCTATTGGTACTCAGAATGTCTAACATTGGCCAGGAGCTTCTTCAAGTTGGCTGCAGAACCCGGGTTAAATGGGATGCTATCACTTCGCTCTTGTTAGATTCCCTTTAGATATCAGTTAGATTTCACTTTAGGTGCCTCTTCTAAAAATCTTCCCAACTGAGTCATCACTGTCTTGTGCATGACTAGATTACAATCTCAGAAGTGTTTTGTTTTGTTTTCAAAATGCCTCCACTTTTTGGACTGTACCTTCTTGCTTAATTTCGTGTCAGTACAAAATTTAGACCTTAGCTGTACATTTAGAAAATTACATAGGGAATTATAGTGGCCGCATGTATGTAGCACTACCTCTGTGGATACCCTGGGGGTGGGATTGCCTTGATTTTGAGATTTCTTGTTGAGATTTTTAACTGAGGTGGGCTATCCAGGCCCAGGAGGTGCCCTACAGTTCTGTCCAGGAAGCGATTTCTCCAATACTTCATATGATTTTATTCAAGTCCTTTGCTCTTCCTTCTGAGCCTGAGTTTAGGACCCCAAATCACTTTCCATACCTTTAATTTGTTCCTTTCCCATAAGACCTTGAGATGGAAAACATCTTCTGTTGTTTGAAGCATTTCCTCTTATTTAAAGACTGTAATTTTATGTGATTACCTCTCCTTTTCTTTTTCAGAACACATTCTAGTGCTCTGTTGTTTTTACCTCTGTCAACAATATTTCTGAAAGCAAAGTGTTGTTGTAATGCATGCTCTTCATGGTAGGTATGTTGCTCCTAACTGGTTAGCCTCTCCAGGCCAGTCTGAACTGTGGATGTTCCTTGCCTTACGGAGATTAGACTTGATAATGAAGAGGCCCAGGGAATGGGGGGGCAGCGGTGAAGAAAGTGGTTTTGGCAAAAGAGACACAAATGACCAAAGTCTAAAAGCTTTATCTACAATGAGTCCACTAGGGCCTCCATTTCAAAGTCACTGTCATGGACCAAATCAATCTCTCCTTCCACATCTGTTCTCTTATATTATTTTTTCCTCATAAGGCCCCCAGAGATTACTCCCACTTGATTTCCCCCTTATTCCTATCCTCATTTTTTTAACTAGAAGATGGGAAAAAGAATAAAAAAATTACTTCCTAGGCCTTTCGGAATAGTGGTTAAGAATGTCACGGGCTCGGAGCAGGAAGATTGGATTCAAATAACAGCAACATCCTTATTTGCAGTATGACCATGGAGAGGTTGAGTAACCTTTTTGAGCCTCAGTTGTTGATTTTTTTGTTTGTTTTGGGCCTCTCACTGTTGTGGCCTCTCCCGTTGCGGAGCACAGGCTCCGGACGCGCAGGCTCAGTGGCCATGGCTCACGGGCCCAGCCGCTCTGCAGCGTGTGGGATCTTCCTGGACCAGCGCACTAACCCGTGTCCCCTGCATCGGCAGGCGGACTCTCAACCACTGCGCCACCAGGGAAGCCCCTTGAGCCTCAGTTTTGATCTGTATGATGAGGATAGTAATGTTGCTAATCTCAGAAGACTGTCATGAGGCTCTAATAACATAATGTATGTGTAGCACTTGGCATAGGGACTGGCACATAGGGAGTGCTGACTCTTTGTTGGCCACCACAGTGACTGCCTTTTTTTCCTTTGTCTGAGACCTGTGGCTGATTGATGATGCCTGAAAACATGAACTCAGATTTGCCAGGAACCACGATATGTTATAACTAGTAACATGAGAATTCGAATTTGGGTGTTCCATCCAAAGAAAATCATCCAGAATATGTAAAAGCATTGTGCACAAAGATATTCATAGGTCTGTTACTTAAGATATGAAAAATGTATATACCCAAAATACTCAACAATGGTGAACTACACTTATCTTCCCAACAGAATATTCTTAGAACTAATTTGAAAGTAATTATGAAGAATTCCTAATAATATGGAAAATTACTTTAAGTTAAATATATAAACTTACATACAATGTAATAAAATCTATATAAAAGACAAAACTTTGACATAAATATTAGACAAGAGGAGATATACCCAGTTATTTTTAAGTGACTTGGTTTGAGTGATGTTTTTCTCTTTCCTAGTTTCCTGTTATTCACACATTTCTCTAAAAAAGCAGGCTTATAGAAAGTTAGAAGCTCCACTGATTTATGGACCTTTAGGTTAATGGTTTGATATCCTGATGTCAGTAAACTCAAATTCGGCAAAGTCATGCTGTAATTTTTATTCCTTCTACTCCCATGTGGCTCTATAGAGCACTGGAAAATTTCACTGCCCAGAAAGCAGAATTCCATACCAACTCTAAGCATTGTATTTTCCATGGAAATTATAAGCTACGTGGATAATTTTTCTGGTGTTCTTTCAGGCTACTTTCTGTATTTAAATTCTGGAATAAATCTTCTAATTAACTCAAAATGGAATATACAGCTTCCTGTATATACACTATATATTCTTTTAAAATGTGTTCATTGTTTAAATGATTTCTCCATAACCTTCCCATATCATCTGATGCTGTTTTTAGCAATTGAGCAACAACAAATAATGCATGGATAAGCTTTTGGAATTTTTTTTTTCTGATACCTGCATAAGAAACTGTTTCTAAAACAAATCGCATGCATAGCCTGCCTTAAAAACAAAACAAAACAAAGCATTATGTCTGTTTTCATGTCATCGATTTCACTCAAGAGGTTATATATTTCTCAAAAGCATAGTCTGTATAGTAAGAGAGAGAAGATCAACTGGAAAATCATATTTCACTTCATTCTCATCTTGGAAGACCATGTGGCAATTTGAGTTTGCTCTCTCTTCCAGCTAGAGTCACCCTTTTAGAATATAAATCAGATCATGTCATTTCCCAGCTCAAAAACTTTTGGTGGCTTCCCATCACCTGTAGAAAAATGACCTGAAGCCCTTATTATTTAGAGCCTTCATGATCTAGCACCACCAACCTCTGCAACCTCAGGCCCTACTCTTTGTCTCAGGCTTATTCCACTTCAGCCACAAAGTCCCTTTTATTATCTTTCAAGATCCCAAATTTGTTCCTGTCTCAGGACTTTTGAACTTGCTGTTTCCTCAATCAGAATTCGCCTCCTGCCAGATTCACTCAGCCTGTTCTCTCATTTCATGCAGGTGTCTTCAGGGAGGCCTTTCCCTAAACACCTGATTTAAATTGTTCCCCCATAAATCTCCTTTCCCTAATATTGCTTAATTTCCCTTCATAGCCCTGAGATTTTATTAGCTATTTATTTGCGCTTCTGGTCTAAGGGTGATGAGTGCTGTGATCATGACATGTAAACAGATGTTAAAGAAAGGGAGAAAGAAAGCCTTTAACCTATTTCAAATGGGATTTGGGGAGGCAGACTCATGCAGGGGAACCAGGGGGAGCTTTCTTGTCAGTCCTGGCTTTGAATTCCATCCCTACCACTTATTAGCTGGGTGAGCTCAGCAAGGTGCTTCTCTTCTGTAAACTTTAGCTTCTTTATCTTAAAAAAAAAAAAAAAGGCATAATAGTACTGATCTTGAAGCTTTTAAGGATAATAAACTGAAACAAACATGTCATCCCATAACAACGCACTGTAGGCGGAATACAGTAATTCCTCAATATAGTATAGCTTATACTAATTGATAGTTTTCTAAAAAATAAAATTAAATAAATTAGTTGACTTTGGTTGTAAAGCTAAGGACTTTTTCATTTTTGAGGAAAATAGCTAACATCTGTTGACTTCTCCAACTAAAGGCCAAACATTGACTTTGTTTCTTAACATTACTGAGTGCCTAGAGGACCCTCTGAATTTAGATCATGGCTGATATCTTGAGAAATTATGTTGGGAAATGAAGAAACAAGTTTGTGTGTGGAGAAAAAAGGATGGTTGTGGTGGTGGTAGTGGAACTATACAAGTTGCAAAAATTATTTCTGGATGCTTTATTTTTAATTATTAAATGTTTACAGAAGGAGGGAACTTAGAGATCATGTAATTCACTCTTGTCAATTTACTGACCAGGAGAAAGAGATTTCCAAGCCCTCCCTCAATTTATTTAAATGCATGGTATAAAATAACACATAAAGGAGAGTAGGAGAGTTATTTATTAATCAGAGAAAAAAAGAATAGAGATGTTGTATAACGCCTCTGCTTTCTCACTGGCTATAAAGCTATTTTACTTTATTATACGCTAACTTATTCAAAGCTATTGGCTAGTTAGCCATGGCCTTCTTGTTTTCTATCATGTGTATCATTAATAAACAAGATGAGCAAAAATACTACAAAGATCACTCCAATAGAATTTTTCCATCCTGCTGGTATCGTTTAATGTTAGAAAATTCTTAATTTAAAAAATATGGTTCTGTTTAAGTTTTAATATATTTGTAAAATGTGCTTATTTTTAAGAACTGACATTATTACCATAATTTAATTTAGTTTTGAGGAACATCTATTGAGTGCCTGTTTTTTTAATTTTATAATTATCTTTTTATACAGCAGGTTCTTATTAGTTTTTGATTTTATACATATTAGTGCATATATGTCAATCCGAACCTCCCAATTCATCCCACCTTCCCCACCCCCACCGCTAAGTTTTCCCCCTTGGTGGCCATATGTTTGTTCTCTACATCTATGTCTCTATTTCTGCCTTGCAAATTGGTTCACCTGTACCATTTTTCTAGATTCCACATATATACATTAATATACGATATTTTTTTCCTCTTTCTGACTTACTTCACTCTGTATGACAGTCTCTAGGTCCATCCACGTCTCTACAATTGACCGAATTTCGTTCCTTTTTATGGCTGAGTGATATTCCATTGTATATATGTAACACATCTTCTTTATCCATTCATCTGTTGATGGGCACTTAGGTTCTATGACCTGGCTATTGTAAATAGCACTGCAGTGAACATTGGGGTGCATGTGTCTTTTTGAATTATGTTTTTTTAAGGGTATATGCCCAGTAGTGGGATTGCTGGGTCATATGTTAATTCTATTTTTAGTTTTCTAAGGAACCTCCATACTGTTCTCCATAGTGGCTGTATCAATTTACATTCCCACCAACAGTGCAAGAGGGTTCCCTTTTCTCCACACCCTCTCCAGCATTTGTTTTTTGTAGATTTTCTGATGATGCCCATTCTAGCTGGTGTGAGGTGATACCTCACTGCAGTTTTGATTTGCATTTATCTAATAATCAGTGATGTTGAGCAGCTTTTCACGTGCCTCTTGGCCATCTGTACGTCTTCTTTGGAGAAATGTCTATTTAGGTCTTCTGCCCATTTTTGGATTGGGTTGTTTGTTTTTTTGATATTGAGCTGCATGAGCTATTTATATATTTTGGAGATTAATCCTTTGTCTGTTGATTCGTTTGCAAATATTTTCTCCCATTCTGAGGGCTGTCTTTTCATCTTGTTTATAGTTTCCTTTGCTGTGCAAAAGCTTTTAAGTTTCACTGGGTCCCATTTGTTTATTTTTGTTTTTATTTCCATTATTCTAGGAGGTGGTTTCAAAAAAGATCTTGCTATGATTTATGTCAAAGAGTGTTCTTCCTGTGTTTTCCTCTAAGAGTTTGATAGTGTCTGGTTTTACATTTAGGTCTTTAATCCATTTTGAGTTTATTTTTGTGTGTGGTGTTAGGGAGTGTTCTAATTTCATTCTTTTACATGTAACTGTCCACTTTTCCCAGCAACACTTATTGAAGAGACTGTCTTTTCTCCATTGTATATCTTTGCCTCCTTTGTCATAGATTAGTTGACCATAGGTGCATGGGTTTATGTCTGGGCTTTCTAACCTATTCCATTGATCTATATTTCTGTTTTTGTGCCAGTACCATATTGTCTTGATTACTATAGCTTTGTAGTAGAGTATGAAGCCAGAGAGTCTGATTCCTCCAGCTCTTGTTTTTTTCCCTGAAGATTGCTTTGGCTATTTGGGGTCTTTTGTGTCTCCATACAAATTTTAAGACTTTTTATTCTAGCTCTGTAAAAAATGCCACTGGTAATTTGATAGGGATTGCATTGAATCTGTAGATTGCTATGGGTAGAATAGTCATTTTCACAATATTGATTCTTCCAATCCAATAACATGGTATATCTCTCCATCTGTTTGTGTCATCTTAGATTTCTTTCATCAGTGTTTTATAGTTTTCTGAGTACAGGTGTTTTACCTCCTTAGGTAGGTTTATTCCTAGGTATTTTATTCTTTTTGTTACAATGGTGGATGGGATTGTTTCCTTAATTTATCTTTCATTGTTAGTGTATTGGAATGCAAGAGATTTCTGTGCATTAATTTTGTATCCTGCTACTTTACCAAATTCATTGATTAGCTCTAGTAGTTTTCTGGTGGCACCTTTAGGATTATCTATATATATAGTATCATGTCATCTGCAAACAGTGAGAGTTTTACTTTTTTTCCAGTTTGGGTTCCTTTTATTTCTTTTTCTTCTCTGATTGCTGTGGCTAAGACTTCCAAAACTATGTTGAATAATAGTGGCGAGAGTGGACATCCTTATCTTGTTCCTGATCTTAGAGGAAATGCTTTCAGTTTTTCACAATTGAGAAGGATGTTTGCTGTGGGTTTGTCATATATGGCCTTTATTACGTTGAGGTAGGTTCACTCTATGCCCACTTTCAGGAGAGTTTTTATCGTAAATGGGTGTTGAATTTTGTCAAAAGCTTTTTCTGCATCTATCGAGATGATCATATGGTTTTTATTCTTCAATTTGTTAATATGGTGTGTCACATTGATTGAATTGCATATACTGAAGAATCCTTGCATCCCTGGGATAAATCCCACTTGATCATGGTGTATAATCCTTTTAATGTGTTGTTGGATTCTGTTTGCTAGCATTTTGTTGAGGATTTTTGTATCTATATTCAGCAGTGATATTGCTCTGTAAGTTTCTTTTTTTGTAATATATTTGTCTGGTTTTGGTATCAGGGTGATGGCCTCGTAGGATGAGTATGGGAGAGTTCCTCCCTCTGCTATATTTTGGAAGAGTTTGAGAAGGATGGGTGTTAGCTCTTGTCTAAATGTTTGATAGAATTCACCTGTGAAGCCATCTGGTCCTGGATTTTGTTTGTTGGAAAATTTTTAATCACAGTTTCAATATCATTACTTGTGACTGGTCTGCTCATATTTTTTGTTTCTTCCTGGTTCAGCCTTGGAAGGTTATACCTTTCTAAGAATTTGTCCATTACATCCAGGTTGTCCATTTTATTGGCATAGAGTTGCATGTAGTAATCTCTAATGATGCTTTGTGTTTCTTTGGTGTCTGCTGTAACTTCTCGTTTTCCATTTCTAATATTATTGATTTGAGTCCTCTCTCCCTTTTTCTTGATGAGTCTGGCTAAAGGTTTATCAATTTTGTTTATCTTCTCAAATAACCAGCTTTTAGTTTTATTGATCCTTGCTATTGTTTTCTTTGTTTCTATTTCATTTATTTCTGCTCTGATCTTTATGATTTCTTTCCTTCTACTAACTTTGGGTTTTGTTTGTTCTTCTTTCTCTAGTTCCTTTAGGTGTAAGGTTAGATTGTTTCTTTGAGATTTTTCTTGTTTCTTGAGGTAGGACTGTATTACTGTAAACTTCCCTCTTAGAACTCCTTTTGCTGCATCCCATAGGTTTTGGATAGGTCGTGTTTCCATTGTCATTTGTTTCTAGGTATTTTTTGATTTCCTCTTTGTTTTCTTCAGTGACCTCTTGGTTTTTTAGTAACGTATTGTTTAGCCTCCATGTGTTTGTGTTTTGTACGTCTTTTTCCCTGTAATTGATTTCTAACCTCTTAGAGTTGTGGTCGGAGAAGACGCTTGATATGATTTCAGTTTTCTTCAATTTACTGAGGCTTGATTTGTGACTCAAGATGTGATCTATCCTGGAGAATGTTCCATGTCCACTTGAGAAGAAAGCGTAATCTGCTGTTTTTGGAAGGAATGTCCTATAAATATCAATTAAATCTATCTGGTCTATTGTGTCATTTAAAGCTTGTGTTTTCTTATTAATTTTCTGTCTGGATGATCTGTCCATTGGTGTAAGTGAGGTGTTACAAAGTCCCTCACTATTATTGTGTTACTGTCGATTTCCTCTTTTATAGCTGTTAGCATTTGCCTTATGTGTTGAGGTGCTCCTATGTTGGGTGCATATATATTTATAATTGTTATATTTTCTTCTTGGATTGATCCCTTGATCACTATGTAGTGTCCTTCCTTGTCTCTTGTAACATTCTTTATTTTAAAGTCTATTTTATCTAATATGAGTATTGCTACTTCTGCTTTATTTTGATCTCCATTTGCATGGAATATCTTTTTCCATCCCCTCACTTTCAGTCTGAATGTGTCCCTAGGTCTGAAGTGGGTCTCTTGTAGACAGCATATATATGGGTCTTGTTTTGGTATCCATTCAGCGAGCCTGTGTGTTTTGTTTGGAGCATTTAATCCATTCAAATTTAATGTAATTATCGATACATATATTCCTATTGCCATTTTCTTAATTGTTTTGGGTTTGCTTTTGTAGGTCCTTTTCTTCTCTTGTGTTTCCCACTTAAAGAAGTTCCTTTAGCATTTTTTGTGGAGCTGGTTTGGTGGTGCTGAATTCTCTTAGCTTTTGCTTGTCTGTAAAGCTTTTGATTTCTCCATTAAATCTGAATGAGATCCTTGCCGGGTAGAGTAATCTTGGTTGTAGGTTCTTCCCTTTCATTACTTTAAATATATCATGCCACTCCCTTCTGGCTTGTAGAGTTTCTGCTGAGAAATCAGTTGTTAACCTTATGGGAGTTCCCTTGTGTGTTATTTGTTGTTATTCCCTTGTTGCTTTTAATAATTTTTCCATGTCTTTTATTTATGTCAGTTTGATTACTATGTGTCTCAGTGTGCTTCTCTTGGGTTTATCCTGCCTGGGACTCTGTGCTTCCTGGACTTGGGTGGCTATTTCCTTTCCCATATTAGGGAAGTTTTCAACTATAATCTCTTCAAATATTTTCTCAGTTCCTTTCTCTCTCTCTTCTCCTTCTGGGACCCCTATAATGGGAATGTTGGTGCGTTTACTGTTGCCCCAGAGGTCTCTTAGGTTGTCTTCATTTCTTTTCATTCTTCTTTTTTTATTCTGTTCTGTGGCAGTGATTTCCCCCATTGTCTTCCAGTTCACTTATCCATTCTTCTGCCTCAGTTATTCTGCTATTGATTCCTTCTAGTGTATTTTTCATTTCACTTATTGTATTGTTCATCTCTGTTTGTTTGTTCTTTAATTCTTCTAGGTCTTTGTTAAACATTTCTTGCATCTTCTCGATTTGCCTCCATTCTTTTTCTGAACTCCTGGATCATCTTCACCATCATTATTCTGAATATGTTTTTCTGGAAGGTTGCCTCTCTCCACTTCATTTAGTTGTTTTTCTGGGGTTTTATCTTGTTCCTTCATTTGGTACATAGTCCTCTGCCTTTTCATTTTGTCTTTCTGTGAATGTGGTTTTCCTTCTGCAGGCTTCAGTATTGTAGTTCTTCTTGCTTCTGCTGTCTGCCCTCTGGTGAATGAGGCTATCTAACAGGCTTGTGCAAGCTTCCTGATGGGAGGGACTGGTTGTGGGTAGAGCTGGCTGTTGCTCTGGTGGGCAGAGCTCAGTAAAACTTTAATCTGCTTGTGTGCTGATGGGTGGGGCTGAGTTCCTTCCCTGTTGATCATTTGGCTTGAGGTGACCCAGCACTGGAGCCTACAGGACCGTTGGTGGGCTAATGGCAGACTCTGGGAGGGCTCACACCAAGGAGTACTTCCCAAAACTTCTGCTGCCAGGGTCCTCGTCCCTGTGGTGAGCCACAGCCACCCGCCACCTCTGCAGGAGACCCTGCGACACTAGCAGGTAGGTCTGGTTCAGTCTGCTATGGGGTCACTGCTCCTTCCCCTGGGTCCTGATGCGCACACTCCAAGAGCGGAGTCTCTGTTTGCCCCAGACCTGTTGAAGTCCTGCAGTCAAATCCTGCTAGCCTTCAAAGTCTGATTCTCTGGGAATTCCTCCTCCCCCTGTCAGACCCCCAGGCTGGGAAGCCTGACGTGGGGCTCATAATCTTCACTCCAGCGGATGGACTTCCATGGTATAATTGTTCTCCAGTTTGTGAGTCACCCACCCAGCAGTTACGGGGTTTGATTTTATTGTGATTGAGCCCCTCCTACCATCTCGCTGTGGCTTCTCCTTTGTCTTTGAATGTAGGGTATCTTTTTTTTTTTCTTAATTTCATTTATTTATTTATTTATTTATTTATTTATGGCTGTGTTGGGTCTTCGTTTCTGCACGAGGGCTTTCTCCAGTTGCGGCGAGCGGGGGCCACTCTTCATCGCGGTGCGCGGGCCTCTCACTGTTGCGGCCTCTCTTGTTGTGGAGCACAAGCTCCAGATGCGTAGGCTCAGTAGTTGTGGCTCATGGGCCTAGTTGCTCCGCGGCATGTGGGATCTTCCCAGACCAGGGCTCGAACCTGTGTCCCCTGAATTGGCAGGCAGATTCTCAACCAATGTGCCACACCAGGGAAGCCCTGTAGGGTATCTTTTTTGTGAGTTCCATCATCCTGTTGATGATTGTTCAGCAGTTAGTTATGATTCTGGCGCTCTCGCAAGAGAGAGTGACCGCATGTCCTTCTACTCTGCCATCTTGAACTTACAATATTGAGTGCCTATTTTGAACTAGATTCTGCAGTAGGCTATGGGGATAAAAAGATGGGTAAAAAGAATGCTTCATTTCCTTACAGATCTAAGTCCAGTGAGTGAGAAAGATAGTATCATGATAAAATTCTGATTAATATCATGATATTTATTACGAATAGGGGTGTTATCAAGGTGTTATGTGAGGTCAGAAAATAGGTGCCTAAGTCAGTTTTGGGAGAGGGCTTCCTGGAAAAAAAAGCAACAGGAGGACAAGGGACTATGAGACTCCTTTTTGTACAACTTCATGTTTGTAATTTTGTGGGGCTGCAAGTAAGTATAGCTGTCCCTTGGTATCCTTCAGGGATTGGTTTCAGGAACCCCCACAAATACGAAAATCCTCCAGTGCTCAGGTCTCTTATATAAAATGGCATAGTATTTGCATATAACCTGCGTACATCATCCAGGATACTTTAAATCATCTCTAGATTAATACTTATAATACCAAATACAATGTAAATATTATGTAAGTATTTGTCAGTATGCAGCAAATTCAAGTTTTGCCTTTTGGAACTTTCTGTAATTTTGGCATTTTTTATCCCAAATATATTTTATCTACAGTTGGTTGAATCCACTGATATAGAAACCGTGGATGTGGAGGGCCGACTGTAACTTCCTTTTCGCCTCTGCTGCAGGCAACAGTTGCCAGTGCCTGAATCATATCTTTATTTTCTCTAGGAAATGACCAGATGGACCCATGGTTCACACAGATAACTCTCCTGTGTAGTTGCCTCTTTATTCTATGGTACTCCGAGGACTAGTGGAATTTTCAATCTTCCACCATAGGAATTTTCAATCTTCAACCATAGGATCTTCCCACAAAGAGCACATTGAAGTCTTTTAATAATGAATAACAAAGAAAAATAGATAAAATAGTAAACTTCTTAATTAAGCATTTCAGTAATTGCTTTAAAAATCTATGCCCTAGGGTTTGCCTGGTGGCGCAGTGGTTGAGAGTCCGCCTGCCGATGCAGGGGACACAGGTTCGTGCCCCGGTCAGGGAAGATCCCACATGCCGCGGAGCGGCTGGGCCCGTGAGCCATGGCCGCTGAGCCTGCGCGTCCGGAGCCTGTGCTCCGCATCGGGAAAGGCCACAACAGTGAGAGGCCCGCGTACCGGAAAAAAAAAAAAGAAAATCTATGCCCTAAGGGACAGTTAAAGTATCTTCTCCATATAGGGTGAAATAATGTAGTAGGCTATTTATTGGCTTTAAATGAATATTCAATTAATGAAAACTGGAATATGATGCTCTGAAAAGTCTGAGGATTGTGCTTTTTATTTTTTCCTAAGTTTCAAGCACCCAGAAACCAATGGCTTTTAAAGAAAATTCATGGTAAAATAGGGTATTTGTGTGCAAGCCACCCATCATAGTAGATTTAAGAGCTAACATTCACAGGAATTCAGAGCAGCTTTTAAAAAGTAGTTTTGGATCTTAGGTGAAAACAAAGCCAGCTAAGATCAGTGCACTTTAGCATCAGCTAATATAGTCTGATTTTAATCTCCTTCTTATAAAAATATTCTCTTGTATGCCTAAAAATATACTTCATTGCAAGCTCCCGTAAATTAGAGAAGGAGGAGGGGAGGGTATGTGTGTTGGGGGGGGGCAGGGATGGGAGGAAGAACTGTATAGGTGCAATAGGCAATCTTTTATCCATTTCTTGAACTTTCCTCATTCGCTTCTCTTCTCCATTGTCTTTTCTTGATTCCTAACTCATTTCTTATGTCAAGCCCCACCTCAACAGTAGAGAAGATAAATATCATCTACAATTTCTTCCTAAAAGATTAATAAAACACATTTAGTTATACATGACATATTCTTTAAATTTGCTAATTCCACCCCCCCCCCTCCATTTTTTAGCAACATTTCCCTGTGATGATGCAAATTTAAGGAAACTGCATGTCAGCATCAGGCCCCTAAGTGTGCTCCCTTCTGGGCTGATTACTTTGAGCTAATGTCATGTTCCATTCACTGGGATTCCACACACTTCCCCTATATTGATTACTTTATCAGTAGTAGTAATCACAGATATCATTACCAGCCAATTACACAAACACATGTATCTAAACTAGGTAACTTATTCACCAACATTATCTCTTAGAAGTCTTAATTTTGTAATGAAGCTGATTATCCTCTTATCCAATTGAGTATAGCTACATATTTTGATTTAGTAGGCTAGATGCAAGTATATTGGATTATATAGTAGATGATTACTTACATATGTTTGTAACAACGCAAAATGAGGGCAATTTGAGTGTAATCTGTTTCTTATTCTATTTGAGGACTGCATTAGAGAAGCTAACTGCTTTAAAAAAAAAATAGACCCAAACATATATTCGGATCAAAAACAATAGAAGTGTATTTCCTGCTCACATAACAGAACTGGGTGTGAGAACTGGTACTTGGGGATGCAGTCATCCAGAGACCCAGGTGGGTTTCTGACATGTTCAATACAAGAGTTCAATACAAGGTCATCCTGGAAGATTCATTTTAGGGAAAAAGAACATGGAGGAGCCAATGAAAGATGTCTATGGGCTGACCTTGACAGTGAGGAATGCTTATATTCTACAGGCTAGAGCTTAGTCACGTGACCACACATAACTATCAAGGGAATAGGAATTATACTCTATTCCAGGAAGTAGAGGAGAACGTGGATTTTGGTGAGCAGTTAGCAATTTTTGGCATAAGCACTCAAAACAGAACCTGCTCCATTTCTTCACTTAATGAATACTTTTCTTTACTTGTCTTGTCATTATTTGGAATATCTATTAGGCTTTTTTTTATAAGGTTTTTTTTATAAGGTTTTTTTTTCAAAATTTTAAACAAATACATTATGCCCATATTGCGGTAATAATATTTTCAGCAGGCTAAATTATAGATAAGTAGGTTAGAATAAAAGGGTTTTGGAGCTAAAAAAGATATCTCCTAGTTCAACCCTCTTATTTCACAGGTAAGGAATGTGGGGCTTGGAGAGATGAATTTGTTTAATTGTTCAGGAGGCGCTCATGGTTCCAGGCTCGTCCTCAGTTTCATGCTCTTCCTTGGGTCCAAGTCTCTTTTCATAACATTATTTGTCATATTTTTAAATTTGTAGTTATATTTCTCACAAAACATAAGTCATTGAAAGATGTCCATCTGTTTATAGAGAAGAAATGAAACATAATAAATTATAACTGACATAAGGTAGTATGTTTAAATCTGTGAGAAAATAGACCCAAACACCTTTTTTGATTTTCCAAACTTACTTAAAGGGCCCTAATAAATTAGCTACATACTAAAGGTTCTTTTTTTTCTAATACCTTATTTTTCTTGTTTCCTCAACAAAAGAATAATGGCTTCTAGATAAATCTTATTCAACTCTAAAATTATATAATCCATGGTATGGAGCTTACATAATTTTAGAGGAGGCAAATTTATGATCACCGTGCTAATGAATATCTAGAATTAAAAGTTCAGGGGAAACAAATTATGAAATCTGAAATACTGGAAGCTGTGTTACTTTTAAGGAAAAAAACCAAACCATTACTTTTAAAACCCTTGTAAGCAAAATTTAACTGTTTTATTATGGTGCTACATTAGCAAAACTATGAAGTTTCTTATTTAATTGTTGCTGCCTTAGCCTAATTTCATGCTATTTCTGCAAGGATGTATAAAATGGAAACTGTACAAGAAAAGTGGCACAAATCTAGATGGAGTCCAAATCATACAAACTCTAGGAAATTTTATGGAAATGTAGAAATTTGGGGTTATTTTCATCATTCTTATTTATGTCAGACATTAACTGTGGTTGATCTTATATCAGGAGTGAACCAAAATCATTAGAGTGATGCTCGTTCATTTATTAAATCCAATAATCTTCAGAATTGGTTTTTATTATGAACATTATAAACACAGCTGCAAGTTAATATTAGTCTTTAGAGTAGTTTTTGCTTATCACACAAGTAAAGACTAAATAATCTGGCAAACTTGTCCGAAATGAAGATGAGAGAAGGCTTTGCTCTCTCCCTGTCCACCTTCTACCAAACACAAATAAAAAGGTCCGTCTAATTTTGTGATGCCACAAAGAATAATGGTATGAAATGTAGGTAAAGAAGATAACCAGGCTTTGGTTGCTTTCATATTTACCTATCCCCTGTGTTAAAAGTCTGCATTCAGTTGATTATTAATGTAAAAAAAAAATCAGCAAAATACATAGTGTATTGTCATTTATATTGCTTTGATTTGCAAGGATTTTATATGCAATCTACTGTAGATTTTATATGTAGTCACTTCTTTCTGGATCATCTTTTGGATATACCCTCTTTAAACGTGGGCAGCATGTGTTCAGATAGCTTTAAAAAGCTACAGTTTCATATTTTCCAAAGAATCTGACATTGGTCCCCACAGTGACACAGCATCTATTGAAAATAATAAACGGGAAGAGTCTATTTCTTTAACGTTTTTGTAATTTGGACTTAAAATCTAACTCTAATCTTCATAGGTGTTATAGAAAGCATTTATTTTTTTAAACAGGAAGGTTTGAAAAATGCTTGTATGGTAATATAACATAGATACAGTCAAAACTGTAAATTGCTATTTTAATTTGATTATCCTTTTGAAAACAACCTGGATTAAATAGCATTTATACAGAGCTACATGAAAAGTAAAGAGAATGCATTGAGAAACCAGAATTTCATTTCAGTAATCAGTTATTTTCAATTACTTGTGACTGCTGAAATGTTTCTGTGAAGGAAAATACCTAGAGTTGATTTATTCAAATTCCACAATTCTTTCCTTTTTAAAAACATGCGTTCTGATATTTTTGTGTTCATTCAAATTTTTAACTCCCCAACTCTGTATGTATTAAGGGACATTGGCATCCTAAGTAGGACTATATTTAAAAAGTGAGTAATTTTATTTTTATAGTACTGAGTATGGCTTCTTTATACTGTGATGAATCTTGCTTTCTGCCTTTTATTTGCATAAGTAAAATCTTCATTTTTGCATCATCATGTATCTTTTCTGCATATAATTAACATTAACTTTTTTGGCTGTGCAGAGCTGGCTATTTGCCTCAGAATATTCCCCTGGAGATTATCAGATACCTGTCTGAGGAGAAGGATTTTCTTCCTTGGCACGCCGCCAGCCGAGCTCTTTATCCTCTAGATAAATTACTGGACCGCATGGAGAAATACAATGTCTTCAATGTAAAAAGATATATTTTCTTCTTTCTTATTTTCAGAAGATAAACTGTTTTCTCATTATCTACTATATTCAACTGATCCTGAGTTATTTAATTCCTTCTAATTTGTGCTATTTTTGTCCTGATCTTCTGTGCAACGCCAATGGCAAATTCTTGAAGAAGAAATGTAATACACGCTACTTTTTGTTCTAGCCTAAAAGTGTCAATTAAGCTTAAATGCCTCAGAATTTAAGAAGAAATACACATGGCACATCCTTAAAGTTCAAACTTACTTCCCTAGAGTTAAAGGGCTCTGTGTTCACAAAGGACTTAACCTGGGGAGAGGGATCCAAAGATCTTCACAGAATATAGACAGTTTCAGTAAAGGTTCTCAGTCATTAGTTTTAACCAAAAGGACATAGTAAATTCAATTCACTTCCTTAATTAACAAGGATAAGATCAACACTGAGGCAAAAGCCCATTCATAATTGGGTCCAAGGGGATATAGGAGAGCAAACAACAGATAATCCAAATAGACCTGAAGACATGACAAACATTCCAAAATGTTACCTGACCAGATTTTCTAAGCTTGAAGACTGGAAAACCAGAATTGCACTGCTGACACCACCTAATCTAATGTAATAATCATTTTGAATAAGATTAGGATTAAATACTGCTAATGAGCTTTTGATTCCAAAATTTCTTATCACCAGTGAAGCTTTGCATATGAGAATATGTCTCTGTAACTCCTGTCACCTTTGGGCACTATTTATTTCTTTTTAGTTATTTCAAGACTCTGCCCTGTGTCTTATAAAATCATCCTAATTTATGACATACTGGGCTCTGCTAATTAACCTACACATTTGGAGTGACTCGAGACTAGATTGCTATGACATGAAATCTGTTTATTAGAGCCATCTAAACTGTGTGATGTCCATAAGAGTTGCTTCTTTCTATTTTATCCAAAACCTACATGAAAGCACCTCTGTTTTAATGTTTTTTTAACTGGGAATAATCCTGGCTTGACTGTTCATTGTTGTTAGTTTTGTCTAAGCCCTTGAAACAGACATGCGTGGAAATGTATCATTACAGTTATGGTATAATTTTTATCTGCTGGAGAAGGACTTATTACTCTTCTCTTTTCTTCTTAATACAGAGACACTGCAATATTAAACTTATGTAAAGCAAAATACATTTTTGTATATATTTGCACTTTAGAATAGTATATCATGTCAGACACCTCATTTTCAATAAAAGTTAAGAATTGCTTTTACTGTAATTTCAGTGCTTTCATTCCATTGACAAAATCCAAGGACCACATTAAAGTGAGGAGAGCATATCTTACCTTGCCACTGATATTTAAATATATCATTAGATGAATGGATTTTGACTTTGAAATACCACATCATTTTACTAAAGAGTGTTCTGTGTACGTCAGGTTCAAAAAGGCTAGGCTATTGACTGGGCTTATAGCACAGTTTTGCATTAAATATGGTCTATTGACATAAAACACATAAATATTAGGTGCTTATTTTCATAAACTATATCTACATACATTTGTGTATATGTATATATGGTTTCATTATCAATATTCCTCACTTTTCTTGTTCTGCTGCAAAAATTACCATCTCAAATATTTAATAGTGCAAATTACTTAATTGTTCAGTAGGAAGTAAAGAGTAGACTTCCATCATTGCAACTGTATTTTACACTAATTTTCTATATTTGAAATATCAAGTTGAATAAAATTATAATAGAGCATTACCATGCCCATAATTTTACTGATATTTCAAAGTTGGTTCATTTAGAAAATATTTTATTTTTACTGTATAATTTTACTTGTCAGCATGGAGTGATTTGAAAATGATATTATCTTTATTTCTCCTACCCCCCCATTTAGGAATATATTTTAAAGCAAGTTGCAACAACGTACATCAAGCTTGGTTGGCCAAAAAACAATTTTAATGGATCTCTTGTTCAAGCATCCTACCAACATGAGTATGGTTTTATCTTCTTATTTGCTTTTTTCCCCCAGAACTGTACAGTAACACACCACTAAAACCACTGTGACTTTAGCAGCATGAGACGAACTTACTTTCATTCTGCATCTTTCATTTCCCTCTCCTGGGAGGGCTTCTGATGGGCAGCACAGTTTCCACCACCTGGTACTGAGAACAAAGGCTTTTCTTTGCCATGTTTTAATTTAAGATCTGCCTCTATTGGTAAAGTTGAGATCCGAACCCATACCCCTCACTATAGTACTGTTTCCAGAGAAGACTTTTTTATGTATAACTTCTACTCTGCTTAGTTATCTCTTGCTCAGCAAAATGGAATTTCCATATCTGAAAATTAATTTTGTGCTAATTATTTACTTATCTACTGTAATGTAGTGTAATGAGTTTCCTTTTCTCTCTAGATATTAACACTGTTTGTTAATTTTTCTTTTCCTTTTGATGATACCCAGAGAGCTACGTAGAGAAGTTATAATGCTAGCATGTAGTTTTGGCAACAAGCACTGTCACCAACAGGCATCAACGCTTATTTCAGATTGGATTTCCAGCAACAGAAACAGGTAAGTTGAACCAAATCCTGTATTTCTGATATGATTTATACTGCTTTCAGATTCTCAGTGGATGCATTTCATTTATCAACTGGAGAAAAACAAGACAAGAAAAAAACACTGCAAAACTTTGTTTCAGGTTCACAGCTTACAAAGCAACAGCATGAAAGCCACAATACACATATCTTTGGAATGTTTTATGTAGTTTTAAACTACCTTTCTTAATCCAGACTTATTCTTCAAATATAGGGTGTCACCTGATTTTAAATTTTGATAGCTTTGCTATCCCATGAGAACAAAATAAATTTAGATCAAACTCTAAGGTTCTTTAGAAAGGTTGTGGTATTTATTTATAAAACAACTGTGAGCATTTTGATATAATGAAGTAGCATAGCAAATGTTAACATTAAAAAGTAAAAACAAAAAGGTTATGAAAAACCTTTACTCTTTTAGTGACCCTTGACAGAAACCTTAAACTTGTATCTTGGAATTTCACAGTACAGTATTTTAATACATAATGTGAGGTTAAAAATATTTAATAGTATTATTATTATTATTTTTGTGTGGTACATGGGCCTGTCACTGTTGTGGCCTCTCCCGCTGCGGAGCACAGGCTCCGGACGCGCAGGCTCAGCGGCCATGGCTCATGGGCCCAGCCGCTCCGCGGCATGTGGGATCTTCCCGGACTGGGGCATGAATCCGTGTCCCCTGCATCGGCAGGTGGACTCTCAACCACTGCGCCACCAGGGAAGGCCTAATAGTATTATTTTTGATTTAAATATTATACTGAATGTCAGTTGTTAATGTTAATGAAAAGAATATTAAATGTATGAAATAATCAAAGATCGGTGATCTTCTTACTATAGTTTTCTAAACCTTTTTAGGTGTCTTTGAATTTCCAAGGATCATTATATTACATTTCTTTTTACGCTTTGGGCAATTTATAATCACTCCTCTCCAGTCTTTGTCCACCGTGTTAAAGAGAGTCCGATCAGAAGAATGAGGAGCTAGGGAACAATTTGTTCAGATGATTCTATTTTACATGGTACAGGAGGCTTGTCCCTCATATGAGTGACTGAGATGACCCCATGAGCAACAGAGAAAGAGACTTGTTGTAGAAGAACGTTGAGAACCACAGACAGTGTCATCTGTTTATGGAACAAATTGGTATTTGTCTTGCTGAGAGTTGTTTAAGTTTAAATTTAGTACCTGAATCTAGATCAAAACGTAGCTCTCCTGCTTTACAAGTCTGTGAGGGAAATCTTTCACTGCATTACTTAGTAATTAATCAGAACATCTCACCTTCTCTAGAGTGTTCCTGTTTTCTCTTTAAGTTAATCGGTCTTAGTCGTACTCTGAGCTAAGAAGGAAAATATTTTATCACTATTATCTCTCAATGGAACCATCATACACTTGAAGACAGTGATTAAAACCCTCATCACTCTTCTTTAGAACTAAAGCAAATTCATTTGTTAAACTTAAGACTAATGATTATCCTTTTTGCTAAATCTTCTGAAAATTATTATATTACACTTAAAATGTTATAAAACTTTTTTCCTATTTTTTGCCACCTCATTCAGTTCTACCACATTAAGTAGGCTATGAAAACTTAAACATTTATCCAAAACCAATACATCCAAAATTTGATTAAGATATATAATCATATATACATTTGAGGAAAAAAAGGTGATATATACTATTTGAAGATTGTGGTCTCAACTTTCCTCCCCTTTGTTTTTTGTTTCATTCTTTGTTTGTTTTATTTGGCTACAGACGCATAAGTCTTTTCTCAGAGCTGATAGCTGTTTTTGAACCCTTTCATGAATATACCCATACTCACATATATTCTCGCCATTGTATTAAAATTGAACTTGTACCGTTGCATTACCACAATTTCTCTAGACAGTATTCAAGCCGGACATCACTTTCTACATTTAAAAATATAGCTGTTGGGAAAAATCTATTCTTAAAATAATTCATTCATTTAACAAAATTTTATTGAGTGATTCTCAATAGCAGCTGGTAATCAAAAGTCAAAGAGAAGAGGCAGAGTTCAAAATGAATAGGAGATGCAGCTCTGTAAACAAATAGTGGTACTTTGAAGCAAGAACTAAGCACAGGACAGAGTGTGAACACACAGCAGGGAGGGGTTACTGCCTTGGAGACACTGCATTCTTCCTCATGAAGGATGAGTAGGACTTTGTCAGATGATAGGGCTGAGTGAGGCAGCGGTAGGTGCGTATGAGTATGTGAGGCGGGTGGATGCAGATTCCAGACAGAAGGAAGGCACATGGATTGATGTGTAAGGAGTGCAGCAATATTTGATTTGTGAGTTTGAACCATCGATCACCTCCGTAATTCTCTTATAAATGAAAGTGTCAGCTCATTTCAGTTTTGATAACCCTGCCATTTATTCGTGGTAAAATAATTAAATTGGGGCCTAATATTTTAAGGTTCTTTTGTTTTCCTTCATCATTTTTATATTCTTCTGCTTTGCTTTCTTTTGTAACTGGGCAAGTAAACCTGCTAAATGAAACTAACTCTGTGTTTACTAAGGTTTACTCAACTGACCAACCATATGACATGACCCAGCATACACAAGTGACTTCCTGCAGGGAGGGTAAATGATACTCACTGAGCTACCTGTGTGTGAAGATCAGAGGTTTAATCTATATTTTGGGGATGACAGCTCAATAATAAAACAATAATGTACTCCTGTTCTTGGTGCTGAGTTTAACTTTCTTAAATTGAGTCAATTAAGGGGAGGGCTAGGTTTCTTTTTAAATGTGCCTGAAGTAACAGACCAGTAAGCTTTGTTTGTTTGCTTGGTTTTGTTTAACTGGAACCTTAAAAATCATCTAAAAAAACCCTCCAAGGGTAATGTAGTTGTATACTAAAAAATTTTGGTCAGAGAGATGCTATGTATTTATGCTAATAAATCTAAAGGACAAGGAGTCATGGAAGTAGCAGGGATTGCGACCTCTGGGGTGCTGTGTTAGTATACAGCCCGATCTTGATATACTGGGGATATAGGTCGAATAGGTGGCATTGGATTCAGGAAAGTGGAATGGAAAGTTGGTGCAGGGCAGGGTAATGGAACCAAAATGTGCAATGAAAAGCTAGAGATGGTAGCAACAGTGAGAAAAATTCAAGAATTACAGTGGATGATACACTGAATGAGTCGACATTCTGAGCCCTGTTAAAATATTCATATGCTACAGTGTGTTGAATTGTAATGGTGATGTCATGCATACAGACAGATTGAGCTATGTTCCCGTTTTGTTAGTCTGTGGTTTGGGGACTAAGTTCAGCAGAATGCCACATTTCAGAAAAGAGACAAATCACCAAGCATTCAGTAGAGAACAATACAAATGACAAAAAGATCTTGACAACACCAGCTACAAGAGGAGGTAGTGAGGACTGAGAATTTCACTCTAAAAACAAAATACAGAAAAGATGAAAGCCTTTTTGTATGGATAAAAAGCATAATAAAAGGGACAGAAATTGGTTTCTTTCACTGGTTGGTGCAAATAAACAAGAACTAATTGGTCTGAGCTTCACTGAGTAAAATAGAGGGGATATATTTTTACTGCAAGTGAATTATTATTTGAAACTGTCTGTATTAAAGCACTGTTGAGATTGTACAGTTAACTGTCCAGGGGTCTCAATAGAGCAGTATGCGATTTTCTTTGAATAAAAATTTAACCTGAAGTTAAATGTGTCCACAATTGGCACAGCTCTTAATTTTGTGATAATGTATTATTTTTCAAATAATGTGAAAAGATACAATTTTTTTAAAATTTTTATTTGAGTATAGTTGATTTACAGTCTTGTGTTAGTTTCAGATGTACAGCAAAGCGAATCAGTTATACATATAGATATATCCACTCTTTTTTAGATTCTTTTCCCATATAGGTCATTACAGAGTATTGAGAAGAGTTCCCTGTGCTCTATAGTAGGTCCTTATTAGATATCCATTCTGTATGTAGTAGTGTGTATATGTCAGTCCCAATCTTCCAATAAAGCTTTAAGCCAAGACACAGTAAAGATTTAAAGTGTTTAATTTAAAAAAAAGTATCCAATGGTGATATCCATTCCCTAACATATAAATTGATAACTGGTATCAATACCCTACTTAAAAGATACCCTAAGAGAGCAGAATACCTTGTACATTGTGGGAAATTTAAAATGTTTAGTGAATTGAAATTAATTTTGAAATTGAAAAAATTAAGGCCATTTTATAATAAAATTTGTAAGTAGAGGAGAATCTCTGGAGCTTTGCAGCATACATAATACTACAATAATAAGCTTCACTACTCATGCAATTAATTCTAATGTTACCAATATTATTGTCTTTAACAATGATAATCATAATGAAAACTGTATCTATTTTATTGAGTATTTATTACATTTCAGGATTGGGCTAAGTGCTTTTGGTGCATGATCCCGTCATTCTTTTTTTTTTTTTTTTTTTGGCTGTACGTGGGCCTCTCACTGCTGTGGCCTCTCCCGCCGCGGAGCACAGGCTCCGGACGCGCAGGCCCAGCGGCCACGGCTCACGGGCCCAGCCGCTCCACGGCATGTGGGATCCTCCCGGACCGGGCACGACCCGCGTCCCCTGCATCAGCAGGTGGACCCTCAACCACTGCGCCACCAGGGAAGCCCTGATCTCGTCATTTTTATTTTCATTTTTATAGAAGAGAAATCCAGAACTTACAAAGGTTATGCAACTTGCCAAGATTATATAACAATAGGTGGCAGATCTGGGCTTCCGTCCCTAGCCTGTCTACTTTCTACCCCTACTGCCGGTAATTCTGTGGTGGTATATCAAATTTCCATACATCAGTAATAGATGTTTGTGTAAAAAAAAAACAAACAAAAAAGACACCCAAGATAACTCAGGTACTCTCTGCAGTTAGTGTAAGCAAAAGTTTTATGCTACACTGTATAAGCCTGTGGTCTCTAACCTGATTGTGCACAAGAATCACTGGGGGGACTTGTTAAAGTTTGTGCTGAGCCCCACCTCCAGAGTTCTGATTCAGTAGGTGAAATGGGACCCAAGAATTTGTATTTATAACAAGTTTCCAGGTGATGCTGATGCTGCTAATCTGGGGACCACACTTTGGGAACCGCTGGTATTAGGAACGGTTATGGTCTTCAGAGTCAAAGACACCGTGATCAAATTGCAGCTGTTCAACTAAATTAACTTAGGAAAATCACTTGGTTTCATCATCTGAAAAGTGGCAGTACTACTAACAACCAAACAAGTAGTGAGAGTTATGTAAAAGAACGCCTATATAATATCTGACCCTTATAGGAAATTATACATTAATCATCTTTGAAGTTGCCTGCTACTTGACCGCCCCCCCGAGTAATGAGTGGTATGAATTTTAGATGGGGAAAGTAGAAACAGTGTAGAATAGAACAGAATAGGACATTTATAGAATGCCTTCAATATTAGACTTAACACTCTATAAGTTTTGAGGATATAAGGATGTGACCTGTAACATAAAATAAAAAACAAAACATTACCAGAGAGACTCTCAGTTAGGAGCAGGGGGACATTTGCCCTTTTCTCCCCGCTTTAAGAAATACTGCCTGTCCTGGCCTCTGGGTAAACATTACATTTTCTTTCCTCCCCTTAACCAGCTGCTATTTACAGTACATGCCCCTCCACCAGCCATAGCGTTTTTTTAATCTCATAGTGTAAAGAGCTCCAGTTAAGCTCCTTTCCTTTGTGTCTGCTCTCTATCCATCAATATTTGCTTTACTTATGTGAGAACGTAAAGGTGGAGGGACAAAGGGCTCTTTCCATTATGGTCTGTATGTGTTTCGGTTCTTCCCTGAAAACATAGATCCTAATTTATTGCCCATGTTTCCAAGTTATTGTCCTATTACCTCTGCTCTTTACACTCCTTTTTGTATTCTTTTTACTGTACATTGACCTACTATAAGTTTTCATAGGCTAATGTTATACCAGCCAGATCTGCCATTTTAGTGGTCAGATACCAGCGTAGTCCTGTTGCAGACGAGTGAACACAGCACGGAGTCTATGTGGAGTAGTGGAAAGGGCAGGGCTGCCCAAACCTCCAGTGAGCTGGGGTGAGGAATTAGGTTTGCTCCTAGTTTGTCATTAGGCACCTGTGGGTTAAGACAAGTCTGTTAATGGCTCCAAATTTCAACCCTGTTTCTAAAGTGAGAACAAATCTCTAGTGCTTCCATCAGCTCCAACAGTCCAAAATTTCACACTCACCTGTGCTTGCACATAAATCATAGAGTTTCCTCACAATGTGTCCACTTTGGGTTCTCTTTTGATTATATAGTTAAAGGGGGATGTATGTTCATTTATTCATGTATTTGATAAGTATGTATTGAGCAGCTACGATGTATCAGGCACTGTGCTAGACACTTGGAAGGCAGCATTCCTTCATTCAAGCAATGCCAGCCCCTGCCACCTGACTGGCATTGAGAATATGTGGTCTGTGCCCTTACCCATCCTAAAGATGAATGCAGGGGCAAGGAGGGAGTGTAGGAGGGAGACAGAAATTGTTCAAAATAATCACATAAAGCTAAAAATGAAACTCAAGTGAGTGTGACCAAGAAGAGATCTGTGGTGTTCTGAGAGACTGTCCTGTAGGAATTTGACCAGATCAGAGAGATCAGGGAAGACTTCCGGCCCTGAGTGCTGGTGTTGGAAATGAAGTGAAGGGGACATATTTGAACATGACTGAGGAAGGAAGAGTGACAGGAGTTAATATAAAAAGTACGAGAAAGGACTTTTTTTTTTTTACTTTTATCATATGCTTGGGAAAAAAAAAACCTTAAAGGATAAACACTTTCCTTCTATCACCTTTCTTCCCTAGATATTTTATATTTTAGTAGTTATGGCCAGTCACCTCATTATGAATTGTTGTCTGCATAACTCCAGCACAGAGACTGTTTTGGGAACCTCTGGAATAATTCACAGTTATCTTCAAAATCATAACCATCATTGAGGTCTTATTATTAATTTGTTCCTCAGTAGTTTTTTAAAGCTAAAACAAAAACTCTTTAACATGCTGCGTCCCTCGCTGTGATGGATGCAGCATTACAGGGCCAAGGTCACCAGTCACATTTGGGTAATGGAATAGCTGGATCATAGTCAACTTGGTTTTTAACTTTCAGCTTTATTTCTAAAATAAAGTAATTTTTCCATAGTAATATCTATTAATGTGATTAATTAGTATTAATTCAGACTCCAGCAGTGCTTGATTCATGTACCAAATTTACCCTGAGTAACTGCTGCATCACAGGCATCAGGCTAAAAGTCACGGGATACAGTGATGAGCAAAAGGACACAGTTTCTTCCTTCCTGAAGTTGACAGTCCAATGGGGTAGACTGAGACTAATCAGATGTCATACGAATACTGTACGATTTTAGTGTATTGAGAACCAGAGGGAGATTTACAAGAAAAGAACAATTTGACCTGTCAGTGAGGCTGACATTCCTGCAGAGTGACAACTGACCTGAGGCCTACAGGAAAGATACACGTTCAGTAGGCAAAGAGGGAAAGGAGATGTTAAGAGGAAGGAACAGTGTATAAAAATGGCCCTCCTTATTAGTTATCTATCTTATATATAGTAGTGTGTATATGTCAATCCCACTCTTCCAATTTATCCCTCCCCCCACCCTTCCCCCCCTGGTAACCATAAATTTGTTTTCTACATCTGTGACTCAATCAAGGAACTCTACTCAATACTCTGTAATGACCTATGTGGGAAAAGAATCTAAAAAAGAGTGGACATATGTATATGTATAACTGATGCACTTTGCTGTACAGCAGAGATTGGGACAATATTGTAAATTAACTACACTCCAATAAAAATTAAAAACAAAAAAGAAAAAGTCACCTAAAAAAAATGGCCTTCTTCCTCAACATCATTTCTCAAGATTAAAGTCTTGGTACTTACAAAAGTTTAGGTGATCGGGCAGAATCTATACTGACCCAAGAACATCCTCTGGAAGTTTTATAATTTCATTTCCAGTTCATCAGGTGGTTTTGTTTTTATTTGCTGAGAAGAGCAAAAATCCCCGTTAATTAATTATGCTCCTTCATCAAAGCTTAAGGGGATTTCTCTTCTAAGATGAGAGTATGTTAACAAATAGAAGTGTTTTGGTAAGCTATGGAGAAGAAAAGCCATATGTGAAATGTAGTAAGTGGGCTTGCTATCTGAATTAATCCAATTGTGAATTCTTTTGTCAGACTGGAAATCTTTTTCATAACCAGTAGTCAGTCACTAGCTGACTAACCTTTTGTATAAGGAGAGGTCATGTATAAGATTACTTCAGGAGCGGCTATAACTAAATGTAGAAGAGGACTTTATAATCTCTCTTCTCCCTATGCTTCTCTGGAATCACACTGAAACTACCACTTGTCCTTGCCATTTGGAGAATTCAATACATGCTAGCTCAGTTCAGTTCGTCATCAGATAAATATTTGACTGAATGACCTACTTGCGGGACTAACTAATTTGGATGTGTTTTTAATTTATTTTTCAGTGTAGCAGGGATTTTAATTGCATTGAGAGCTAATATAAGTGCATAATTCTGTTCACTTTTTTACAGTCACATTTAGTTTGTAATCTAAATGCATTAACGATTTTATATTCTAATTTAAAATGCAGAAATAATCATACACTTATTTCCCTTTTCCCAGCTGTTTTGGCTTTTCCTGACATTTTACTTAAAAATATTATATTATTGGTCATGCATAGAGGCAAATAGTCAATAGTATTTTTTCAGGGTATTTTAATTTTTACAGAGGTGTGCTTTTGAAAATAACTTGATTTAATTTAACTTTTTTTCTTTTCAGTATAATTGGTTTTCCTCCCATTTCTGCCAAAAGTAATTTTCCTATCATGCTAGTATTGTTTGCCTAATATTATACCAATTTCAGGCATAACACTATTGAACTTTTGTGTTATCTGTCAAAAGATACGCCTATTGATTAGTTATAGAATAGCTCTATTTTAGCTGCCTGACTTTATTACAGTACAAGTACTAAGTAAATATAGATTTACATGGGCAACACAGGGAGCAGTGGTGATTAACCTTACAATAGTAATCATTATTATTTACTAAGCCAGAGCAGAAGCACCAGCAAAAATATTTGTAGCTTCCAAAACATTCTTACATACTCACAGACAGTAGGTTATACTGATGGATTCAAGATTCATTGATTACAAGGTTTATTGCAACTACTACCAACCACTGTAAAGAAGAAATTTCCTCCGCATTTTCCAAAAATAATATAAGCATTGCTATTAGCACTGAGAAGATTCTTTCAGCAACATCAACAACATTTCCTTTTTATTTATTTTTCCCCCTTGTGATTAAGACTTAGGACTGATTTCATGCATATAAGTTATTCTATCTCAAAATGAAAATAACTCATGGTAGTCTTTCTAATGATAGTGTGATAACATTTACTTAATATTGTGATAATGTTGATGAAAGATCTTCCATAGTCATCAAATATTGTTTTGCGTTACCCATATCTTAAAATATCTGAAAGTGAGAAAGAACTCTGATGACTTGTAATTTCTTGGCAATAATAGGAAAAACAAAAGCACATGTACACACTTCCATGGATTGAATAGTGGCTTCTAAAAGATATGTCTAAATCCTAAACCCCATCAGTGAATGTGACCTTATTTGGAAATAGGATCTTTGCTGATGTAATTAAATTAATGATTCTGAGATGAGACTGCATGGATTTAGGGTGCGCCCTAAGTCCAATGTTGAGTGTCCATATCAGAGACAGAAGAGAAAGAACAGAGAAACACAGAGGGAAATTCATGTGAAGACAGAGGTAGATATTGAAGTTATGCATTTACAAGCCAAGGAATGCGAAGGATTGCCAGATCCACCAGAAGCTAGGAGAGAGGCATGGAACAGATTCCTCAGAATCTCCAGGAGAAAGCAGCCTGCTGACACCTTGATTTTGGACTTCCGGCCATAAGAACTGTGAGAGAATAAATTTCTGTTGCTTTAAGCAACCAAGTTTGTGGTAATTTGTTATGGCAGCCATATGAAACTAATACACACAACTTTAGCCTCTGCCTTGCAATCAAAACTTGGTACATAATATTTTGTATTGTGCTGATGAGATTTCAAGGAGTGCTACCAATAGATAGCAAATAAGACTTCTAACTTTCGCTAACTTCACCCTGTTCTTATTTAAGATTTTCATCATGAAATGGAGGAATAAAAGAAGATACTGAGAAGGGAGGTTCTTCTTGTTCCTCATAAAATTCAGACAAAATTAATATCATGATTCCTCAGAATATTATTTTCTTACTTGTGTAGGAAAAAAAGATGGGAGTGGCCTATCGCATGAAGATAGAATAATAGAGATATTCCTAAAATTCACAGCAAAGGACCCATTCTCGTGTTTCAGAATCCCTTCACATCTAAATATTTAGAAAGAGGTTTTTTGTTTTTGTTTTGTGTTTTACTTTCTAGTGACTTGAGGTTCTTTCTATAATTAAAAAACCAAATAGAAAAAATTGAAGTGACTTTTATTTTCATATATAAACAAACCTTGCTTATTTTATGTTGAAACGAACATACAGTGCAGGCATTCAATGTACACTGTTTTCCCCTTCTCTTTATACACATGCAACGTTATGACCAATACCTGCCAATTACATGTATATGTGCATACATACATTTCACTTATTTCAGAAAGTCATAACGTTTGAGTTGACTCTTTTAAAGTGTATGTTTTTCTCAGCTGTATTATCTCCGAATGCAAAATAGGCCTTCTATCTTGTTTTGTAACTTTTTTCATCCACTCTTGCCATTCTCCCTTTCTCCAGACCCCAGCTTCTTTTTTTAATCAATAATTTTATTTTACCTTGTAACAGGACTAGACTTTTTATCACTATATTTAATTATCAAATTTAATTATATATATCCTTATTCCTTAGCATACATACATGTATTATAAAGTTTTTCATGGATTTCACTGCTTTTTCACAGGAGGATCAAAGTGCATTTCAGTGAAACCATAGAACATCCAGGATTTGATGAGAATAAGAATATTTCTCTATTTTTAAAAAGTACAGCATTTTCTTATGCAGTGAATCTAACAATTAAAATTACAAAACATACAGAATTACATTTTGTTCAATGCACAGACACAAACACACACACACAGAGAATAGTAAAGTTTACTTTAGCCAAATAAAATCTTTTAGTTGGAGACCTTTCAAGTGAGGAAAATATATTAATTATTGCCTACTCATGACAGTTTACTTGTTATGCCTAAAGAATTAACTAAATGGCTGTAGATGATTCTTCCCAAGCTGTACAATCAGCCTTATTAACCACAGTGACCTTGACAGTGCATTAGAAATGAAGATAAACCTCATTTGCATAGACCCATACATTTGTCGATGTAGTAATTTGATGGATACAATAAACTGGTGCAATTTTCAACCTTTGTATGAAGAATTCAAGACAATGACTGCTGCTGTAAGTTATTCCTGGGCAACAAGATTTATTTGTTCAGGTGGAGCCCTATGTCATCCAGTGGAGTCTTCATAAACACTCAAGCCTGGATCATGATTTGAATGGGAATAGTGCGATGGATTTGCTCTTGTAACTAATGTGTCGTTCCTATCATTACCTTTCATCTTAAAAGTTAACTGCAAGTACTGATTCCTAATCATTGTGATTCAGAAAAACCATCTATATTTAGACTTCATATCATAGGAGGCACTTAGATTTACAGTGCTCTGACCTGGGCTAAGTGAAGAAGAAGCTTAAATATTCAAGGATCAGGATAGAGCAGATTTGAAATTCGTTGGGAAGCCACGGATAATAGGCATGCAATTATCCAGAAACAATTTATCTCCTCTGTAACACAGGCATCTATAAATAGGGCAATTTATCAGCCATTTCACAACTTCTATTACAACTGTATACCTCGTAAGTTTTAAATTATGTTTTTAGAGGTATTTATGCTAGCAGTCTGCTGCTCACTGTTTTAAAGTGTGTCATCATGGATATCTTAATTTTTCTACCTTTGTTATAAACCAGTTCAATTTTTTGGAGGTCTTATGGGTATAATTGATTCTGGATGTCATAAGGGTTCTGAGTTATGAAACGTTAAATAACTTTGTTCTAGGCTTTTCAGTAGAATGTTCAAAATCCAGGCCCAAGAAAAATTTTCAACAAATCAAGTCACAGATTCTCCTCTCATTGCGGTTTTTCCCCTTTACCTTTTTGTAGGTCTTTGCCATGACTGTCTTTGTCATTCTTACTCTGAATTTTTTGGCCACTCTGCACATGTCTCATGTGTTTTTTCTTTCTTTCTACTTTTTCTTTGATGTCTTCTTCTTCTTGTCCTTTTTTTTTTTTGCGGTACGCGGGCCTCACTGTTGTGGCCTCTCCCGTTGCGGAGCACAGGCTCCGGACGCGCAGGCTCAGCGGCCATGGCTCACGGGCCCAGCCGCTCCGCGGCATGTGGGCTCTTCCCGGAGGGGCACGAACCCGTGCCCCTTGTTCCCTGCATCGGCAGGTGGACTCTCAACCACTGCGCCACCAGGGAAGCCCCCTTGTCCTCTTCTTTTTAATGCTATCTGAGTCACTTGGTTTCTTTTGTTCTTATGCTTTAGCAATTATATTTTATGAAGTGGTCTTAACAGCCCAGAAACTTAACCCTCTCCATCCCTTTCCCTTCCCAGCCAGTAGAAATAATAGCTACTGTATATATAGGGACTTAAAGGTTTAAAATATAATGTAATATATATTATTTCAGCTTAAGCAAAGTGAACGTCTCTTTTAAAGTACATTTACTTTAATTATAAGAGCCATTTAAAAGGAGTGCAGCTATCTTAAAATATACTCTTGATACATTTGGGATATTAAGAGTTAAAATGACCCACCCATTCCTAGCAATCCTTTGTCTTTCATATGGAAAGAGCAGCATATACCTCTTAGCAAATATGCAAAAATAAAATGTGAAGAGGTTTGGAATATCATTTCAGAACACAGTAATTTTAAATATAGCTGGTCTATTGTCCACCAGATTTCCCCAACTCTATTTTGTTTTGAGGTCCAAAGGGTATTTTGTTTTTTCGTGCTCCAGGTTCAGTGGGAATGAGCAGGCTGTGTGGGCACCAGTGAGAAGACTCTTCAGAAACAGAGCAGCCCCAGCTGATGCATGAAAGGTGCCAGCTGACAGCGTTGCTGTCTCCTGTTCTTTCAGCCACTCACCAACTGCATACTTCACTTGAGATTCTGTTCTTCCTTGGCCATGGGCCTTATAGAGATACTAAGGAACGATATTCCTTTGGTTGCCAGGGTTTTTGTATAGATTCAGCAGTGTATTTGATTGACAAGTATACCAGTAAAGTTAGGTGGAATTATAAAAGTGTATTTCATTGTAATGCCTTAAACTTGAGATGTAGTGTCTGTAGTGACTTTTATAATTACTCATTCACTTTTAGCAAGGTTGTCTAAAAACTTTATTTTTGCTTTCTTTATAGTCCAGTACTCATTTGGGAACGATAGGAATATTTGTTGGCACTGCATCCTAATAATAATAGTAATAAAAGTAATGAGGAGGAGAGATGTTATTACTACCTATTTAGACAATTTTCTATGTCCCCTGTACTTGGCTATGCACAACATTTATCTAAAATCCATACTGAACCCTTGATATGCACCATTTTCATGTGAATATCAAATGAAACATTATTTCATTTAATCATTGTAACAACCCTGTAAGGAATTATGATTCCCATTTTCCAGATGAGGAAACAGACAGGTAGGTGCAAAAAGTCACACATTCCTTCTAAACAGCTGTAATTTTTATTCAGGATGGCTTTCTTAGCAGCAGTCAAGGGACCAAGAAATCTGGATAGAATGAGAGATGGGGGTAGCAGACAAGATGGACAGGGTCAGCCTTTGTAAATGCAGGTTATTTTTCAGTCTGATAGTTAAAAGTCTAGGATTGTCTGTCCCAAAAGAAGTAAGAGTGCTTGTACTTATAAGGCAGAGCAAGATACAGAGTATTGGTGAGGAAGCCTCAACCAAAGCTGTCTTCCAATTTTTAGTTAGAATAGGCAAATGATATTTCAAATGAACTGCAAGTTCATTAAAATTAATTAAATGGTGTGCCACACTCTATATCAATGGCATGTGTAGTGCCACTGAAAGAAAGAGGTATTCTTTGAGAGGCCAGCGACTTGAGAATTTTTTTTATTGTCTTTGAAAATGATTAAATCCACATTTCAATGTTAATACAATCACTAATGAAAAGACACTTGTACTAACAGAGCAGGAAGGGACCTTAGAACTCATGTATTTTAGCCCTTGTCCAATTAGGATTAAAAATAAAGCCCAAAGCAATGTCCTTGACTTGCCCAGTCCTGGCGGCAGTTACTGGTCAAATTAGGTCTACTGAGAACCTGCTTAGAAATAAATAGACCCATATCATGATTAAGCATCAAAATTTATATTTTAAAATAGTGTGTTTTTTTTCTTTTAGCAAGTATAATTTTCCTCTGGGAGATATTTTAACTGTATCATCAGAATTATTTCTATATATTATTCAACAGCATTTTTTATATTGGTATATATTTTATTCTGAAAGTAACAGAATTTTATCTTTATAAATGTAGTTATTTATCTCCAAAGTAACTGTAAACGTTATTAAATTATTAAATTTGAAATATGTGTGTAAAAAAAACACTAGTTACCTATAATCCCCAAACCCAGAGGCTAATGTTGTTAGTATTCTTGTTTATCTTTCCAGCCTTTCTTTTAACATACACATTAACGTTTTTCTTTAGACTTAACACAGTGATATTTATATATATATTACACTCTGTCCTTAAAAATATATTTCATCATATTAAATAATATATTTTACCATATTAAATATTAATCTGTGATATCATTCTTAGTTGCTATTTATATCTTAAACTAGTCCTTTATTGTTATTTTAAATGAGTCCTGATTTTTAACCTTAAAATACAATGCAGCAATGAAAAATTTCATAGCAAAATCTTTGGAAATTTTCCTGTTATTTATTTTAATTTACCAATCTACTTCACAATTTTCCATTTAATAATTACCAATTTACTATGTTTTAAAATATTAGTCCCACTACATCACGATTATTATTTAACTCAGTAAAAAATTTTTCCTAAAAGACACATGCCTTTAATTTTTCCACTGCTTAATTTTTTAACTTCTACCCCAAAGCTTTTAGTTTTTAGGCATTTGCTTTTGGCAAGGTAAAAAAGGTTAAACATATCACCAAAATGCAAAAAATAAGTTATTCCAAAATGATATACTGAATTTTTATGCTGAATTTTAAACTTTTATCATACAAATGAACTCTGTCATCATGCTATTTAAAATGAGAGTAGAATAAAAAACATAGTAGAAGTTACATTAATTAGGTAATCATTTCTGCAAAGTCAGTACCTTAGAAAGATAAAGGCACTTCCTTTGGGCTCAGCATTACCCCATTCATCTTGTAGGAAGGCAGCTAGCAGAGACCAGCTTCCCACATGATAAAATTCCACTAAAAGATTTACTTCTGAGGCAGCAGTTAAAAAGAAATGACCATGGGGGGATTCACATTTTCATAAACAATTTCCATATTCTCTCTCCCTGTAATCCTAATATCAAGAATCTCATAGGACTCATTTGCACTATTCATAACTGTGAGTTCTGTGGGTTTTTCAGCTCATGCTTTACAAAAACTGAGCTTTTTCATTTGTTCCTAATGACTTTGGTTTATACAAAGAGATCTTAAACTGTCCCCAGAGCAGTCATTTTGCTAAAGTGTTGTTAGTGCGTCTTTACAAATTTAGCAGCAAAAGGGGGTTTCATTAACAATGGAAATCATTAGGAGCCAAGGACCCTTGGCAAGTTCAGTGCTCACCAATGTTGTTTTATTTTCAGTGATGAGTACAAATAATCTTGTGACCTATACATTGATTCTTTATCTGGTGGGTGAGTAAGGAAGATAAGGAGTTGGTGGGTTGGGAGGAGATGCTAGAAAAATCTGAGTGGTATTTTCCGGCTAATCCGCTCTGTCCTTGCTCTTCTAAGGGGCCTTATGAATCTTAAGCAAGTGTACCTCCCAGCATCTGCTAATAGCCATTACTTTCTTGAGAGTTTGGGGATTCGTAGCTGAGATCAAGGGCTATTTTTCAGTGGACCATCAACAGGTTTCAGATTATATATGTAAATATATGTAAGTCTCATTTTCATAGTAGTGAAATTTGACACATCTGCTATGCACAGGGGGACAGCTGCTCATGAGCCTGAAACTTGACCTGCAGTTTCCTCCAGAGCACATCCAAATTATGTGGTCTTTCTCTTGTTTGAGGCTGCCGGTTCAAAAACAGAATTTGCCCCTATTCTGGGCAGCTTTGCTTTCAAAAGCCTCCTTTGCCCAGGACAACTTTTGTTAGATTCCTTCAGGATGGTCTGTCTGCCATTTCATCCAGCACTTCATTGCTGGGTGCCCTTTCAAGATTTCTTCTCCTTGCTCTTTATATGATCAGCTTGCTACACAGCAGCTCCTTAAATACACCCCCAGCCTATGTCCTTTAAGTCAGCCAGAGGCTGTTTTAACAAGTGTCATTTTGATTCTGGTGAACAGAACGGAAGCTTATTGTTGGAAAACCGTTCTTGCCACCGTTGAATATTTATCAAAGATGACTGGGGGCTTCCCTGGTGGCGCAGTGGTTGAGAGTCCGCCTGCCGATGCAGGGGACACGGGTTCGTGCCCCGGTCCGGGAAGATCCCACATGCCGCGGAGCGGCTGGGCCCGTGAGCCATGGCCGCTGAGCCTGCGCGTCCGGACTGTGCTCTGCAACGGGAGAGGCCACAACTGTTGAGAGGCCCGCGTACCGCAAAAAAAAAAAAAAAAAAAAAAAAAAGAGATGACTGATTAAACTATGGACTTAAAAAAAAGTAATGAAAAACACAAGGTAAAAGTGACATCTGTGGCCAGTTCAGCACTAAGGGAATTATAGCTTGGATGCACTGGTATTACTCTGCAGCCTACTAGTTAGATCCAGGGTTTGGTTGTTCTTACTTTCTATAAGATAGCGTTTTATGGAACAACAAAAATCAGCATTCAGTGATAATTACTGATGATTACTACTAACAGAAATCTTAATATCTTATGTTCATCGTCATTAGCTATGTCTAAGCTGATAGAAATAGGAAAGACATTCATGTATAGCCCATCCTGATTCTCAACTTACTATATTGTTGTTATAGTGCAAAATATCCTCTCTCAGAACAGTTTGCTCTCCTGCAAAATGAAGTTTATAATACAGATATCATGATATTATCGTATAGATGAAATAAAATAAGACAGGTAACCTGGAATGTAGTATTGTGCAAAAGTGGTATTTTCTACCTCTGATGCCCCTTTAGCCGGTGTCCAGGACTTTGCACTGACCAACCCATTTATTCATTTGTGTATGCATTTTACACAGTTCAGCATCAGCCAGGAGCAACTACTGAACTGCAAAAATATGGATTGTTGCTAATGACTATAGTATATGACACAAGTTATTTCTAAGGAACATAGTTTAATATCTGCCTTTTTCTTTTTCCTTTTTCTTCTTTCTTTTTTTGCCTTTTCTATATTTCCATATGTCTTTCTGCTTGATATTGGAGACTGGTTTCATACGCAGTAACAGACCTCATTCAGTGGGCTCTATCCCTGAACTCTGATATATTAACTGCTTAAGGAATTTTTTTTAGAACGTAAGCTGTTACTATTAGGTCTAATATGCATTGATCTATGATTTGATGATTTAAGTAGACATTTTCTTGTTAGTTTTTGCAAATTTTTATAGTGATCTCTTGGCCAAAATCATGACAATAATAATACAGTGTTGTGCCTTGTAGCCTGTAATATTTGGAGGGAAAAAAATCATCCTCTTTTCTAGCTCTTGATTTAAAGGAAGATTTTAAACTTTTAACTTACTGCAGTTAGTAAAGATGGATGCATTTTTGTAATATTATGTTGTATCTATCAGGACTGACAGACTCTTCAACATATGGTGGCAATGTTTTCCCTAGTGATTTCAGATGTGCCGTGTGGCAAGCTGGTCATAAACAGAGCAGGGAGAAGAAGGTTTCACCACCCACTGGGAAGACTATTATGGGTACTTTCATCAAGGGATTCCAGGGCTGAGAGGGAAGACAGGATAAAGAAGTGAAGCTCTTTTCTGGTTTCTTCTGATGTCTATATTCCTTTTGTTTCTTCAAAAACAAAACAAATCAATCAAACAAACAAAAGGCTTGCCTTCAAATACCATAAAGGAAAAAAAGCTTCAGTCAGCAAGATTAAAGTAACTATTCTCCAAACATTTTAATTATTGGTAGGAAGAGACAGAATAATATACTTTTAGCCATTTCTGGGAACTGTGAATTTTGTATGATAGTACTAACAGCTCTACACATTTGGTATCCTGATACACAATCTTCAATATCCTGATTGTAGACCTACTTAGCTGCTTAACAGAATAAGATGAAGATCATCTTATTGGTAGTCATTCAGACGCTTCCTCCTGTTTTCCAAATACTCCATTCACCAAAGCAATGTTTTAACCATCAAAGTCTTAAATATTTAAAAGGGATTGTCTCATCTTGTTATCCAGAGAAAACATTTCTTATTATTAACCACATTCAAATTATAAATGAGAAATTTTAATAATAGATTACTAGATATTATACAAAGCAGAAATGCATTTTTAATTTTTTAAGATATTGGAGTGTTCTTTAAGAGAACAGTTTTTTTAAATGTGGGGTATATATCAAAACGTGAAAACAATATTTAGTAAAAAATGCCACGGCGGAGTACGCATGAGAATTGCAGCTTATAAATAGCCAAGATTAATTAAATCGAGTAACAGTTTCCCACTGTAACATTTACTTTCTCAAAATTTACTACTTATGTTTTATCTGTTTATTATCTATATTAGTAATCTTCTAGGTTCCAAAATTTGGAGAGCTATTTGAGAAAAATAATTTTAGAAAAAATTGTCTAAGAATTTAGGAGATGTTTCTGTTTTATCCAGATTAGTCAGTCTCTTCATCCAGTGCTTTCTCGTGGTTCTTGGGTCTAACAATTCTGAGAGCAAAATTTTTGATTGATAAATATATGAATGTTGGTGGAAATATAAGGCACCTGTTTCTATTTTTTTAAGGCTTTATGTTCTTGTTGTTCTTGTTGATTCTTGTTTACATAGTTTCAAGAGTGGAAAAAATTTCATTCAAAACTATCTTTAAATAAAATACATTATTTTATTCATTTAGTTGGGAATATTTTTGAATATTGTTACTATATAGCATTATTCTCTTTCAGGTAAATCTAATTAACAAAACCATCTTTTTAAAAACTGACTAGTAGAGCAGCATCTGTCTTTATTTTCAATACTATGAAGCTTTTAATTAACGGAAAACCACCATGGGTTGCTTCTTTAGAATACCACTAAACGTTAGAGACATCGTCTACTGTACAGGAGTTTCACTACTAGATGAGGATGTCTGGGAATTCATATGGATGAAATTCCACTCCACCACGGCCGTTTCTGAGAAGAAAATATTACTGGAAGCCTTAACTTGCAGTGATGACAGGAATTTATTAAATAGGTGGGTCAATTAATTTTTAAAATTCATGTAATGAGAGTATTCTCTGTTAATCAGACTGTACTGAACTTGTTTTTATTTCCTTAAATACATGCTAGTTACTCTAAAATTTATCTTTCTAGAGCTAAGGAAAACCGCCATATTAATATGACTAAAGCTTGTTGATTTGAAAGGTATACCTTAGTTTCTAACTAATTATATGTTTTTTCATATATATGTAAGACAATATTTCACTATAAAAAGAAGCATTTATTAAAAAGAATTTTTAAAGTGAGTTTGCATCATCAAACCAAAACTATGATTTCTCCACCCACAAGATTGTTCTGACTTTGATTAATATATTAATTACAATACTATGAATTTGATCTTCCTCCTTTTATAAAAACAAAATTGTTCTATTGATAAAATTTTTTTAGTAAAGTTTACACTGGACTATTCGTTGAAGACTGTGATAAATTAAATCATGTACTTTTGGTAATTTTATAAGAAATCTTTGTTATTGGACTAAAAATTTCCCCACAATTCTATTCTTAAAGGCTTCTAAATCTATCACTGAATTCTGAAGTGGTGCTGGATCAAGATGCAATTGATGTGATAATCCATGTAGCTCGAAATCCACATGGCCGAGACCTTGCCTGGAAATTTTTTAGAGATAAATGGAAGATATTAAATACCAGGTAAAAATAAGATTTCAATCATTCATACTGGAGTGAGTAAATCAAAGGTGACATATGAGAGATAAAAGCCCTACTTTTTGTGGTAGAACCAAGGTCCAGATAATAGAATTAGATTTTGAAGTAGTCATCCAAGATGGGTGTTGCCACTCTTGTGAAACTCAGAATTAATTTAACAGTTCTATAACATTATTCATTTATTAAAGATTGATAACCACAATTATATATGGAAATGTGCAGAGTGAAAAGGTTTAGCATTGCAGCTTTCCTGGAAGATCTATCAGACTGTCTTAGGTTGAAGGAATCATCATTAAAACCCTATATCCTGAGTGTGTTGTAGAAAAAAATGATTTATGAATCATATGTAATGGTATTATAACAAGAAAACTTTAATTACTTCTGTAGAATTGTCTAAATTCTTTTAAAAATATAAATATCATAAAACACCTGAAATAAAACCATGATATCGAGAAGGAATATTTGAATGGCTTTATAATTCTAGTTGCAGTAGAATTTATTCCTGAGCCATCTTGCTTCATGTTGAGAATTCAGCCTCAATTTTGGAAAATATTTCGTTACGTATTTAAATATATTATAATAAATGTTAATTTATTACTCTGATAATCTCTATGGTATTTTAAAATTAAATTCATCATAGAGCATGTAAATGCTGCATGTTCTCCAACTTAAATGTCCCCAGACAACATACCTACCGTTCTATCTCTTAAAAACTGGTGTATAAACTTTATTTTTTAAAAGCACATTTTTATTGGTTGACCTTGTATAATGAGTTCAATTTGAATGGCTATGTCATATTAAAACATATTTCTGTCTAAAAAATATTTCATTGTTAGAAAGCACTGATATTCCTAGAAAGCACATTTTTTTCCCTAGTATTTTCAGCTCAGAAATTGGAATGTTTGAAAGATTAGAGCTTGCTTTGCTGTCATGCACATAGTATAATGAATAGTCAGACACAAGGTAGAATTAATATATATATAAACAAGTATTTCACTTTAAAAAGTATCAGATATCTACCAAATAAACAGTTTCTTTAGGGAGTGGTTTTGTAGATCAGAGTTCAGTGTAATACATATATAGTTTATAGTCCCTACCAAAAAATGTTTGGTTCCTGATATGCCTGTTTTGTTTCACTGACAGTCCATGATCTCTAATCAAAACGTAGAAAGATTGAGACAGCATTAAAACCACCTCAGTCTAATGACCTCTTTGTTTTATTAACTGAACATTAATAACAGGGAAAACTCTGAAGAGGGAGGAAGAGGTATTTAGAAACTCAACTTTACGCTCAATTTTTCTGTAAACCTAAAACTGCTCTAAAACTAAAGTCTGTTACTTAAAAAAAAAAAAAGGTAGAAAGATTGACGCTTCAGCATTTCTACAGACAGGGCAGCGTTTATCCTAACAAATAGGATTGTCTCCTTCATCTTCTACTCCTCTGTCGAGGAGTAGAACCTGAAACCTGAAAGTTCATGGGGAAATCTTGAACGTGAAAGTTCATGGGGAAACTGTCCAAGGTTCTCCTTGCTTCCTGCCCTGCAGATTCTCCCTAGTTTTAGTTGCCATCAAATCTCGTGGCTTGAATCATTCCCAAATCTACATCTCTAACTCAGGCATTTCACCTAAGCTTCACCCTATGATAGACAGTTTCTTGTTGAGATCCCCTACTGGGGTAGATCGTCATTTTCCTTTTATCTTCCTTTTCTCAGTAAATATGTGGTCATCCACCAATTGCTCAAGCCAGGCACCTGGAAATCTACATATGGTTCTCCCTTTCCCTTGACATATGTAACAATTAGGCTTGAGGTCTTATAATTTAACAATTCCTAAATGTTTCATGTTTCTTGAATTCTTCCTTTCTTTCCTGCTACCACTGCCCTAGTGAAGGTTCTTATCTCTTGCCAGTACTCTTAACAATAGCCTTCTGTCTCCTGCCTTTATATTTACATCTACCACCACCAGCACCACACACATACACACACTCACACACACACATACACACTCACACACACACTCACACATACACACACATACACAATCTCACACACACACTCCCACACATACCTCTTCCCTTTGTCCCAAGAATCTCTCTGAAAAGCAAAAATGATATTTTCCTGCTGTAAAACCTTCAATACTCTGTGCCACACTGAAAATCTAAGTTCCTCTCTTCCTAACCCTTCTACCTCTTATGCTATTATCCTCAGCCTCACAATTTATACACTCAATACCAAATGCATGTAGTCGTCGGCATACACCATGTTGTTTCACACCTCCTTGCCTTTGTTTATGTTGGCTCTCTGCCTAAAATTACTTTCTTCCTTGATATTTGGAACTACTCCATACTTAATCTGGCATCATCTCCTGGAAGCCTTTCTGAAGACCCCGCAGCTAAAGAGAATTTCTCTGAACACTGTATAATTTTATTTTCACCACAGTTAGCCACAATAACGGGGAATGATCTGTTTACAGTACTACACAGTAATTACCTTCAAGGAAAGGATTGTGCCTTTTTCTTCTTCACATAACTGCAAGCAAAGTATAAGCAAAACACTCTTTGAAGAATTATTCTTATTCCTGTAGAGTAGGCCATTTCTGTAACCACATATTGATCACTAATGATTACTTATATTATTATTTAATGTTGATTTATTTTATTTTATTGATATAACTTTTCCCATGGAATAGTTCAATGTTAGAATTACTTAAGTTCCCACAGGTAAGAACAGCATTAGAAAACCTCTTGTAGTGATGACTGGACCTCTGCTTTCAAAAACTCATAATCTTATCTTTAGAGTACTTTTAGTTTTTCTGTTTTTTTTTTATTGAAATGTAGTTCATTTACAATACAGTTCAGGTGTAAAACATAGTGATTCCATAGTTTTATAAATTACACACCATACAATGTTATTAAATTATTATTGACATTCCCTGTGCTGTACATTATATCCATGTGACTTATGTATTTTATAACTAGTATTTGTACCTCTTTTTTTTTTTTTTCTTGCGGTACGCGGAACTCTCACTGTTGTGGCCTCTCCTGCTGCGGAGCACAGGCTCCGGATGCGCAGGCTCAGCGGCCATGGCTCACGGGCCCAGCCGCTCCGCGGCATATGGGATCTTCCCGGACCAGGGCACGAACCCGCATCCCCTGCATCGGCAGGCGGACTCTCAACCACTGTGCCACCAGGGAAGCCCTATAAATCGTATTTGTACCTCTTAATCCCCTTCACTTCACTCCACCCTCCTCCCCTCTGACAACCACTAGTTCTCTGTATCTGTGGCTCTGTTTCTGCTTTGTTATATTTTTTCATTTGTTTTTTTCTTAGATTCCACATATAACTGAAAACATACAATATTTGTTTTGCTCTATCTGACTTATTTCAGGTAGCATAATACCCTCTAGGTCCATCCTTGTTATAAATGGCAAGATTCCTTGTTTTGTTTTGTTTTTTTTTGTCTGAGTCATATCCCATTGTATATATAAATGCCACATCTTCTTTATCCTTTCATCTGTTAATAGACACTTAGGCTGCTTCCATTTCTTGGCTATTGTAAATAATGCCACAGTGAACACAAGGGTGCTTATATCTTTTCCAATTAGTGTTTTTGTTTTCTTTGGAAAAATACGCATGAGTGGAATTGCTGGATCGTATGATAGGTCTGTTTTCTCATTTTTTTGAGGAACCTCCATACTGTTTTCCATAGAGGCTGTACCAATTTAAATTGCCACCAACAGTGCATGAGGGTTCCCTTTTCTCCATGTACTCACCAACACTTGGTATTTCTTTATTTTTTGTTGATAGTCATTCTGACAGGTGTGAAGTGATATCTCATTGTGGTTTTGATTTGCATTTCCCTGATGATTAGCAATGTTGAGCATGTTTTCTTGTACCTGTTGGCCATCTGTATGTCTTCTGTGGAAGAATGTCTATTCAAGTCCTCTGCCCATTTTTTAAATGGGTTTTTTTTATATTGAGTTTTATGAGTTCTTTATGTATTTTGGATATTATCTCATAAGCATATCATTTGCAAATATCTTCTCCCATTCAGTAGATTGCCTATTCATTTGTTGATGATTTCCTTTTCTGTGCCAAAGCTTTTTAGTTTGATGTGGCCCTATTTGTTTATTTTTGCTTTTGTTGACCCTGCATGAGGAAACACATCCAAAAAATATTGCCAAGACTTATGTCAAAGAGTGTATGTTTTCTTCTAAGAGTTTTATGGTTTCAGCTCTTAGATTTAAGTCTTTAATCCATTTTGAATTTATTTTTGTATATGGTATAAGAACATAGTCCACTTTCATTCTTTTATATATAGTTGTCTAGTTTTCCAATACTATTTATTCAAGAGACTGGTTTTCCCCCATTGTATATTCTTGCTGCCTTTGTCACAAATTAATTGACCAGATGTGCATGGATTTATTTCTTTTCCACTGATCCACGTGTCTGCTTTTGTGCCAGTACCATATGTTTTTATTACTATACCTTTGTGGTATAGTTTGAGGTTAGAGTGTGTGATACCTCTAGTGTTGTTCTTCTTTCTCAAGATTGCTTTGACAATTCAAGGTCTTTTGTGGTTCCACACAGATTTTAGGATTATTTGTTCTAATTCTGTGAAAAATGCCTTTGGTATTTTGATGGGGATTGCACTGGATCTGTAGATTGCTTTAGATAGTATGCACATTTTAACAGTATTAATTCTTCTGATACATAGCACTGTATATCTTTCCATTTAATTATGTTGCATTTAACTTCTTTCATCAGTTTCATAGTTTTCAGAGTACCTGGTCTTTCATGTTCCTTGGTTAAATTTATTCCCAGATATTTTATTCTTTTTGATGCAGTTGTAAATGGAGTTGTTTTCTTGACTTTTCTTTCTGATAATTCAGTATTAGTGTATAGAAATGCAGCTGATTTCTGTATATTAATTTTGTTTTTGCAACTTTATTGAATTCATTTAGCCTAATAGGTTTTGTTTGTTTGTTTTTGTGGAGTCTTTAGGGTTTTCCATATAGTATAATGTCATCGGCAAACAGTGAAAGTTTTACTGCTTCCTTTCCACTTTGGATTCTTTTTATTTCTTTGTCTTGTCTGTTTGCTGTGGCAAAAACTTCCAATACTATGTTGAATAAAAGTAGCGAAAATGGGCATCCTTGACTTGTTCCTGATCTCAGAGGAAATGCTTTCATTTTTCACCATTGAGTATGCTGTTAACTGTGGGCTTGTCATATATGACCTTTATTATGTTTATGTATGTTCCCTTTATACCAATTTGTTGAGGGATTTTATCATGAATGGATACATAATTTGTTCTCAAGTTCTTTATATAGTTGTATTATGGGCATGTCATAGGAGGAGGTGAGTTCAGGGTCTTTCTACACAGCCATCTTGATCCTGCCTCCATTTAGTCTAGTGTGCTTTTTTTATTTCAAAGAGTATGATAACCTGTGATAGGTACCTTTAACACAGTAGACAATAAATGAAATGAGAAATCTTTCCAACTCACTGATACATAGTGTTCTTTGCCTTGGGTCATGAGTCAAGTAATTATGCTTGTGGTACAAAGATGATGACATTCAAGTGAACAATTTGATGTTTTATTTTAAAACTCACATGAGAAAATGCTGATGTTTTGAGAAATTTGGCTCAGTTTCTAGGAATGAAAAAGGATAATGCCGATGTCAATTCTGACTGACCAGACCAAACGATCTGTGTGACTTACTGCTAATACCCAAGTTTTCCCTGCAGTTCTATTTCTTTTTGTAAGATCCTTCTTCCTTACAGTGATCGAGGTTGCTTTAAAATTAAAACTTTCAGGGAATTCCCTGCCAGTCCAGTGGCTGGGACTCTGTGCTTCCACTGCAGTGTTCGATCCCTGGTCAGGGAACTAAGATCCTGCAAGCCACGGGGTGCGGCCTAAAAAAAAAAAGTAAAATTGAAAGTTTTAAAATGTTTCTTTCTCTGGCTTTTTATTGGACATATAATAGTAATTCCTAAATATAATTTTGGAGGGCTCTCTTTAGACCTCTTTGAAACACTGTGCGCCAAATCAGGATGCATTTGATGGCATCCCATAGCCACAGCTCTTTGCACCTCCCTGACTCCCTAGGGAAATGGCCTTGAATGGCACTAAGACAACACAGGTCACTTGGAGCCCTTGAGAAGGATTCTTAAAAAAATATGCATAGTAGTATTTCCTAATTTACTGCCTGCTTTAACATTAAGACTTTTTTTAATCTTTCAAGGTATGGAGAAGCATTGTTTTTGAATTCCAAACTTATCAGTGGAGTTACAGAATTTCTTAATACTGAAGGTGAACTGAAAGAGGTAAATATTTTAAGATGAGTTCTAATGCCTTTCTTTTATAAACATATGAAATTATACATTTACTTCAAACATTTCTTTCCAATAAAGTCATACCCATTCCTTTGAAGCGCATGCGCGCGCACACACGCACACACACATACCCATGCTAAAGACTTTACGCCATTCATTATTTGCAAAGGTATTTCTAACATATTAGTATTTAATATTAAATTCCCGTGAGAGGTGCTTGAATGCAATGATTCTCAAGTTGGGAGACTCCAAATACACTCCAGAAATCTTTGATCCAATCAGCTACCCCTCTATTGATTCTGTGAACCCAGTTTGGGATCCTTGGAACAAAAAAACTATCCTGTCACAATGACTCAGTATTTGGATACAGAGGACCAAGGTTGCTCTTGAGGTACAGAAGTTGAGATTCATTACTTTGTGGTCCGTTCTACACAAAGAATGATAATTGGATATGGTAATAATGCTTCATGCTATTTGGTTTGTTAAATGGAATAAATTCATACATTTGGATGGAAGTGTATCTGGCAACATATATTGATATTAATAGTTCGTTTAAAATTCTGCTGGATACAATCACAAGTGAATTTCATTGATGAAACTGAACTTATTTTTTAAGGACTAGTGTCCAGTTTGCAGAGTAACTAACATTTTCTTTTTTCTCTGTTTTATGTCTCTGGAAATTTAAACCAGCTAGTTTTGTGACCATTAATTCACATCTTAGGGGCATGAAATGGGGGGTGGGATAAGTAGGTAGGAGGAAGGAGCAAAATATTTGACTGATTAAAATGAGTTGGGCTTCAAACATATTGCTTTTTAGTCTGCTGCTCAACTCCATTATAAAATATAGCTGAGATTTGGCATTGAGAATCAGTTTCCTCAGTTTTCACTGACAGAATGCCCAATGCTGTGACCCAGAGCTCATCCCATTGAGCAGGATTGTCCAATTTTGTTTGGTCATCCCCCACGCACTCACTTGGATTCTTTCACACCATGAGCTAAGCTAAGCTAAGTCTCTGATTGTAATGATTTGAAATTCTATTTTTATCCCTATGTGTGTTCCCAATGCTGAAGAATTTGAAAGCCCTAGCACATGTTTTACTATATATATATATATATATATATATATATATTTTTTTTTTTTTTTTTTGCGGTATGTGGGCCTCTCACTGTTGTGGCCTATCCCATTGCGGAGCACAGGCTCCAGACGCACAGGCTCAGCGGCCGTGGCTCACGGGCCCAGCCGCTCCGCGGCACGTGGGATCTTCCCGGACCGGGGCACGAACCTGTGTCCCCTGCATCGGCAGGCGGACTCTCAACCACTGCGCCACCAGGGAAGCCCTTTACTATATTTTTTATTTTTAATAAAGGAAGCTAAAAGGGAAGGAATTCTTTCATATCCATAGGAAAGAGAAAGAAAGAACAATTAAGCTAATGAGTTTATGTATTTAAATGAAGTAGTTTTAATTCTTTGATTTTACATTCAATAATCGAAATGAAAGACTCGTTTAGTGACAACCTGTGCAGTCATTGAAGTGAACACAGAAGTGAAAGATCTCTCCTCTCCTCCCCTCTCCCCTTCCCTCCTTTTAGCTCCCTTCCTTCTGCCGTCTTCCTCTCCCCTTGCCTCTCTCCTGTTCTCTCTCCCTCTTCTGTTCTCTAACTCTATCTTTCATGTCTTCCTTGCTTCAGTATAATACCCAGCTCATGGAAAAACATGTGTTAAATGGACATTTAAATTGATTTTATCATATGATGGCCATTTTGCTTTACATATTTCACTTAACATATTTAAGTTTTTACACTTAATTGCCATTTGAAATGTTCCAAGATACCCCTATAATGAAAGGTGCCATTTGAAAACTGAAACTCAACTGTGGCTTTTATTCCATTATCTGCAAAGCAGCTAACTAACTTCACAATACAGGCTCTCTGTAGCCTGAGTGATGAATCCCTTCATGACACAGATGCTTGCACTGACTTTCCAGTTTACCAACTGCTGCCTGAGGCTTTTCCATACTTTTATTACCTAATCATCGACTGTAGGATTGTGGCCCACTATTGTTGGGTGGGAAGGGGGTTAATTTGTATTGCCGATAACCCCCTTCCATAAATATAAAGGAACTGAGGAAGTTTCAGTCTCATTTTCCCATAACCAATGAGCCTCGTAAGCAGAAAAACCAATACGCTCCCTTTGGATATAGCATATTCTTATTTTCAAAAGTTTATAGATCAAAAGTGAATCGGCATCTTTATGAATTCTGAAAACTAATTTGAGATTGTAATGATCCCCATCAACTTTAGGGGCATTCAGCAGAGACACTTACATTGTTCTATGGTCCCTTCCCCAAAACTACATTCTAGTACCTGAAACTGGCAATTTCCTTCTAATTACATAGCTCTAGCAATTTGAACAATATTTCTCCATGAAACAGTACATCACCTCCTTAATTTTAAACGAATGGAAGTACAACCTCATGGAACCTCAGAGGCCCTTGCCATTTTTCCATACTAATGCCTGCTCAGCAATCCTCTTCAGCACTCATTATTTTGGCCTCTTGAACCTTATATACAACACTGTTGTAAAAGAACATAGATCCTGTGCGTTACAGACATCCCATTTACAGTTTTAATGTTGAAAATATAAACCTCATAATCGGGCAATAGCTAATTCAATTCACTTATATAGTTACTAAGAGTATATTGTGTGCTGCACTTTACAAATTATTTTGTGATGTTTAAGGTCTAGAGTATCCTAAATCAAGAGTACTAAATACTAAAATATTTTTTAATAGAGAAATTAACAAACATGTCTAGAAATTTTATGCTAAGGAGAACATGGAACACAAGCAACTCTGACATCTTACTAAATGCTATTTTATAAAAATGTCTGTCTAAACTTGCAACATTTTCAAATAAAAGCATAAGATGGCATAAATGTTTAGGAAGCATAATAATAAAAACTAATAGCAGCAGAACATCTACCAAAGAGCTGCCAAAACAAGCAGACTGGAATGCCAAATGCCTTCCATCTACCCCATGCCCTCTAAAGTGAGGCAGGGGTCTGGAAGGTGCTGCGACCATGCCCCAGGACCAGTCAGATGGCTGCTCTGACCACAAGTTCGCCAGAAGAGTTGTGGAGGAATGTGAGACATAAGATCAATTTATGACAACTATGGAAAGTGGGCCACATGTGTTCTGGAATACGCTACTCGTAAGATGTATGTGAGTCACCCCAAGCTCTGTGAGCTCACAACGGAAGTATTTAGTGCACTTAAATAGTGATTTAAGGAAAGAATCCCTAGAGAACCCCCAGTTACTGAGAGTTCTCTCTACTGAGAGTTCTCTTGCAGGATAATCTGACCTACTATCTTAATAACACATTCATAGTCAATCCCATAGTTTGCCTTTGAGGAAGACTTAAGAGTTTTACTTCATGTGTTCAGGCTGGCTTTCTACCTCATCAAAAGGTCAAAAGGCCAAGAGCACACTCCACAGAGTCAAAGTTGCCAAAGGGTCATTTATCACTATCCGGCATATTCATTCAGTGACTGCCTAGGAAAATATGTAACAATGTGGAACATAGTTTAAAAGAAGTAGATGTAATTTGTTTTCCTGATTGACCTATATTATGTAAATAATGCCACTGTAATACACAGATGTAATGTACATATTTTTGTAATAAATTAAAATGCAAAATTCAAAATGTACTATTTGTTGCTTTAGGAATATAGATTGAATGAATCTGAACATAAATATATAAATACAAATGAATCACTGGATGAGTCAGTTAAGTTTAAAAATATGATTCAAATGCTTTCATTAGACTTCCTTTTTATCTATGTGTACATGTCACGGGTATATGTGTGTGGCACAGTGCCTAGAATATTGAAGGTTTCAATAAATTCTAGTCTTTCCCTTAATCCTCTTTCTTTTGTATGTGTAAATCTGGTCAGGTGTCCGATCAGTTTTAAGGATAGCACTGATAAATCTTTGTTACATAATACATTGAATATTTTGTATGTTATTAAAGCATAGTGAATTTGAAGTCTTATAAAGAACGTAGCTCTGAGATATGGTTATCCACTGCAAATGCTGCAGGGCACCAGGTTTTGTAGGAAAGTACAGGATAAACTTTGGAAAAAACCATCAGTATCATGTAATCAAAGTAATACTGTCATAAACAAACCAAGCTACCCATGAACCAATTTCTAGATGAATTCAGAAAGGTATAATTAACTCCATTTTAATGACTCCCCTGCCCCCGTATCTCCCTATCCCTGAGTCAAGCTTGATGACATTTCTCTCCTGGCATATTCTCCATGTGGTGCCCACCATGTGATGAATCACACCCCACACTAATTACACAGTATAACACTTCTGTGTTGCAAGTTGATTTTTCACATTTGTCTATTAGCATTGCAATTGTTGGTTGGTTGACAGTTTCTTAAAACATATCAAACAGAGAGAAAATCTGCTACTATTTAATCTTGAAATAAAATCCTTGAGCATTCCCAGTGTATGTGGACTCTCTAGAGAAAATCTTCTATCCATAAAATTATGACAAAACATTTAAAAATTTTAACTTTTTAATTAAAGCTCAAATTCTCTAGCTAAATGAATCGACATTCCTCCTTCATTCTTTCTAAATCTAGTTGCTCAGGAGATTGCAGTGTCATTTATCATCCAGTTTCCATAGCATCATTACTTTTTTTTTCCACCGCCCAATAATTTTGATATTTCTTTGCTATCAAAGATAGTGTCAGGCACTCATACTATTTATTTAGAGAATATGAATAATTTTGTCTCTAAGCACAAAAAGTTAACTTTAATCCTTATATTCATTTTAAGGCTATTTATTACATTAGATAGCTTTGTAAGTAGAACAACCTATTACGAAAAGACAAATTAAATATGTCTATTTTAATATTTATTTATGAAACAAGAAGCTGAATTTGAAGCTACTTAAACTGTAATGTCCATTCTTTTTTTCCTTTCAGTTCCAAAAGAAATTACATTACACCTAGAGGACACAATCTGTTTTATTCCATTTCATTACTAAGCTCACTCCACATATTAAATATACCTTCTGTAGTGACTGTGACACTTTTCTTCAAATAGATTCTTGTTTATATGTGTTGGACATGAGATCTTTTGAAGACATGTGTATTTACCATTTTTAAATTATATTTTTTATTGAAACGTAGTAGAAATACAATATTATGTTAGTTTCAGGTATACTATATAATGATTTGACATTTGCATACATTATGAAATGACCACTATGATAAGTCTAGTAACCGTCTGCCCCCATATGAACTTATTAGAGCATTATTGACCATATTCCTTATGCTGTCTATTTACTATTTTAATATTTCTATTTCCAGCTAAGGAACTTCATGAAGAGCTATGATGGAGTAGCTGCTGCCTCTTTCTCAAGAGCCGTGGAAACTGTCGAAGCCAATGTACGCTGGAAAATGCTTTATCAAGATGAGCTTTTCCAATGGTTAGGAAAAGCTCTGAGACACTAATGTGTGTCTCTTAAAAACAATTTGACTCAGAATTCTGTGAGAAGACCTGCTTTGTGTGGAATGAGGAAAATGGCCAGATTTTCAGTGTTAACGTGTGGGAGGAAATTTTTTTTTTTTAATTTTTGGTTTTGGGTGATTTTTTTTGTTTCATTCATTCTGTTTTGTTTCTCTACTGGGTGTTCTTCTCTAAAGAAACTCTTGCAAGTGCAACTAGCCATGACTGCTTCAGCTATACATTCCTCACTGTACAGGACCAAATATGATAGTGGTGCATGTTGACATTGCAGTCAGTATGGAAAAAACATATTCAGAATATTTTGTGCATGGTTGTATGGCCCTGCCTGTGTTCTAGCATGCTTATTTAAAATGTCCAATGTTGTATGTGAATATATGTTACAGCGGGATTAACATTATGCAAAAGCACAAAGATTATCTGTGACAGTCAGTGATGCAATGAAAGAAAAACTAAAACAGGGAATTATATTCTTAGTCCTGGGCAATGTGAGAAGTGAAATAGCCCTTTAAGTGATTGGTGTCACTTATTTCAGCACTTGGATTGTCTTTCAATGATTATTGTACTGCTAACTCATTTTCTTTGAGTTAAAGCTGTGTATACATTAAAAAACACATATAGATAGTGTATGCATATGTATATGTACATAGGGAGGCCCCATATGTATATAGTATGTTGTACACTGCATTTGTGCAGCCTCTCTTCAGCTCAAAGAAAATTTATCTTTTTATAAACTTACGCAAACTTTGGAAAGGCTTCGAAGAATTTATCTCAACGCTATCCTTCCTGACAATTTCCTGACTAAATTTCTCAACTGTTATAGATTTTTTCATCTACTTCCTGAATGGTCTATTCTATACATAAAAATGAATTTAAACAAAATTTATGTACAAACGCTCTAATTTTCCTAAGTGGCAACCTCACATCGTAAATATAGATTTTGTCATCATTTTGGTCCAGCTTCCTATTGGATAAAACAGTTATGTATACTTAATGATTATCAGTGCTGAGAAACTGTTTCTTTTCCATCTTCTTTGTTTCTCCATCTCATGTTGGGTGGTGCAGAGAGTTAAAAACTCTTTCTGTGTGTTGATCTTTGTGTCTGTGTGAATCTAATCTTCCATTAAGCAACCATACCTCAAATGGATTCTTATGACCTTTGATGCCAGGTGTGCCATTTGTCAAGATGAAAAGTTTCTTTTCTTGAGCAAAGCTTTTCCTTTAGTATTGACAGCTCTGTTCTACCTGGGAATTTTGAATAGTCTTTCCCTGGCTGTATTATGGAACACAAGTGTTTTCAAATGGTATTCTCACGCAGTAGGCCAGCTCTCCAAACGAACGTTGCTTAGATGCTCAAAAACGAACATATTTTAAGTTTACCATTATGAAATGCAGATATAACTAACTGTACATAAGCCAAATGTTTGTGGACCACTTTATGTTTTCCTGAGGTTTTCCGCTCCTCTACATCTTCTTGCAAATCATTGAAGGAAACGTTCTAACTCTAATAGTCACTGAACACTGGGGAAAAAAAGTAGGTATTTTAGAAACTGGAGCCATAGATTTATTATAGGTTTGTAGTAAAGAGGAACAATTTAATAATCCATAGAACAAGTATCACCTAAGGTTGAATTTTATCTTTTTAGCAATTAATATCTATTACACCTAAATTTTTCAGCCCTTCAATTAATATATTAATTTTAGATACTCTATGTGTTGTTAACACAGAGTAATGCTTAGTATAAAATCTAAAGGTCATGCCACCTATCTGAAGTGATGAAATTTAATATAATTTCAAACATGTGTGAAACCCTTAAGGGGTAAGTTCTGAAACATAACAATAATAAAGATCACACTGTCATGCAGGTTCAAAACACATACTGTATCACCATTGGATTCATGTAATAGAAAAGATAAAAAATTAGAGGTGGATTTCTTGTTTTATGTCATGAATTACTGAAAACTCTTAATAGTTGTGACATTCTTCTGAATGAAATCACCATTTCCAGCTTTGAGTTAGAAGGGATTTTATAGTTCTTTTTTCCTCTGCACTGTTAATAATCTTAATCTTCTTTCAGTATTTTAGTGGCCTTGAACAACTGGTTTAGCTACGATGTCAAATCCTAAGTGTATAATTATGTGCAATGTTCAATACCTCATATAATACTTGTTCAACAGTATAGTGGTATCAATAGCATTGAGATGGAATTTTTGTTCTACATATTTTTCAATAATTTATCCTTTCCAATGTTGAAGATTATATCAGGCATTAACATTTTTTAGTTGTTTAAATAAGTAATATTTTCAAAATAATAAAATGACCAATGACATCTCTTGGAATATTCTGTAAAATGTAGTTAAGTTATAAAATTCTATTTTCTACATAGAGTTTTTATCTTTTTTCTCTTTTTTGTCTGTTTTACAAATCATATACATGCATGAAATAACAAATAGTTGAAAGTGTCCAAAATCTAGGCTTAAAAAATTACTGTGCCATTATATGTACAACAGCAAAACTTGGTTTCAATTAGGAAGGACTAAATATTTACTGAATATTTAGTAAATATTCTGAAGCACTAAATATCTCTAGGTAACCTGTAAATAAAAAGATTTCCCCATTTTTACACATTTTCCCTTAAAATTTTCCTATAATCTTTAAAAGTGTTTTTACACATGCAAGCACAACCTCTAAGGTTAATATCTACAATGCTAGGTTTATTCTTCAGTTTCAATAACATGGATTTTACCTGGGAGTTAAACTCACTTTGGTTTACATTATTTCTAGGATAATTATATCATAGGACTGAGATTTTTTTGATAGTGCAACTTACAAATATTGTAACAGTAAAATCTTACAATGTTCCTAAGATTAAACCATATATTTATAAACTGCATTTAATTTTCAAAGAACTTTTACATATGCTGTTTCGTTTGATTCCTGTCAAAAACATAATAAATTATATTAGCCCTAATAGCCTGATGAGAAAACTGAGACTCAGAGTAGCAACATGAACTTTTTAAAATTACATGATTGGTCTTACCTGGTGGCGCAGTGGTTGAGAGTCCGCCTGCCGATGCTAGGAGACACGGGTTCGTGCCCCAGTCTGGGAAGATCCCACATGCTGCAGAGCGGCTGGGCCCGTGAGCCATGGCTGCTGAGCCTGTGCGTCTGGAGCCTGTGCTCCGCAACAGGAACCGAGGTCACAACAGTGAGAGGCACGCGTACAGCTAAAAAAAATAAAATAACATGATTGTTGTTTTGGGAACAATTACAATAACTTGAGATCTTCAAGAAAACCTTCCTACAACTAAAATAGAAAGACATGTTTGAAATACCTCTATCAGTTGCATTAATTGGAGATTTTCCAAATACCAGAAGCAATATCAAAATACTGATTAAATATATCTACAATAGTTACATTATTTTTAAAAGTCTGTTTCTAGTTTGCATAATGTCAACAACCGGAAGAAATGTTAATTAGCATTCACTTTGGTCAGCGTAAATACCCAAATATTGGGACAAAAAATACAGCCCATTGATAATAGTTTTCTTTTTTTTTAATATTTTGGTGAACATTATTTAAATATGACCTTAAAATACCGACAATTTGCTTTATTTTCCACACAGATTTCTCTGATACACCTTGTAGTAACAGATGGTCAGACCACAGATAAAATGATGTCCATTTAAATCAGTGAAGGTAATATTCAGTAAAATGTTTATAAATCTTTGCAGACTAAGTTATGCAAAAACCATTTTCGTGCAACTGTAGTACTATATCAGATGCAGTAAAGGGATTCCTAAAGAAGTTTACAATAATATATTTAATTCAAATCTATTGGCTATTAAATTTTAAGGAATATTTTCTAAGAAGTCAGAAACCTAAAATAGTTTAATTATTCTCCTCAATATACCCATGAAGTAATCACATATACTTTATTAAAGAGAAAGCTCATATAATGGTAAATTAGGATTCCTACAGCTGTTTTTTTTCCTTTATCAGAGACCATAGCTGAATTATTATCATTTGGCACTGCTAATTATGTACTGACAGAATTTAATTAAACATATTTATTGAGCACCTTTTATTTCACAAAGCACTTTTTGAGAGGAAAGGAAGGGATGAACAAGGCTTAAAGGAATTTACATCACAATAAATGAAACAAACATAGAGAAATAATGAACTAATAAGGGCAACATGAAAGATAATTACATGCTACAAAAAAGGAACTAAATAATTTTTAGGTATAGATAATATTAGGCATTATTTTTGTATACTCATTCTCAAAACATTTGTCGCACTTCAGGATAATTCTCACTGTTTGTTTCACAGCACTTAATTGTGTAACATTTAGAAAGTATAATAAAACCACATAGTTTAAATTTTTATAGTTGGAATATAAATTAGAATAGAATTTATCTTTAAGAAAAGTTGAGCATTTTAATAATATTGGTAAGTTGTGGAAAAATGTTTAACCTTATGTAAAAGTAGCTGAAATTTTCTAAAATGGTTTTAGCATACTGTTTGTATATTCACAATAATTTTAAGTTAATCATATGTTTTTAAAAACAGGTTCAACAATTCTTATACAGTACTAGGCAATAATGTATTTGTTCAAAATAGTATATGTGAACTTTTGAGTATGAAAATGTTATTGCAAAATATCCTGGAATTCCAAAATTTAATTACATAAGAGTAACTTTCAGTTCGATTGCTTTGAATTAATAAGGTCTTTTTTAAATTAAAATATTGGGTTGGCCAAAAAGTTCGTTCGGGTTTTTCCATAAGCTTGAAAATCCTGAACGAACTTTTTGGCTAACCCAGTTTTTTTTTTTTTTTTTTTTTTTTTTTTTTAGTATTTTGTTTAATATGCATTGTTTATGTTCAGAAAAAAAAAACAAAAGTGTACTTTAGTAGCTTTTATTTCGATTTTATTCTATGAAATTTTACTTCAAAGTCTAGAAAAAATTGTCTTAAATATTAAAAATAAACAGAAAATATATGTTCTAATTTTATGTATACTGTATATGAATTTTATTTTTAAAATAGATTTTTCACAAATAGCCCTACTGGTAGGCAGTATAATTTTACCCAGATTTTGAAAACATAACACTTTACAGGATTTTATGTTATATTTAGTACTTTAAGGATAGTACATTAAAGATGTTTATCTTTTGCACATTCCCAGTTCATGTACCAATCCACTAAGAAAAAAGAAAGACCCATTCTTCATTTTAATCAGAATTAATTTTTTGTACTGTGTTAGTTAAATGAGTTATAATATCGGGAAAGTACAAAAACTTGAGTGCCTCCTAAGTGCTGGGCATTGTGTAGGTATCATCTCATTTAATAACCCTGTGAAATACCATCAGTTCCAAATCACCAGTGAGGAGACAGAAGCTAAGAGTTGTAATGAGCTTGTGTAACTGGTGGTAGGTTTTGGCGAGAATTCAAAAACCTGCAAACGCAAGCCTTATATGGCTTAAATTAGTCCTTAATCTGCCTCCTACATGCCTGAAAACATAAGGATTATCCATACAGACCAGTCTCTGTAGAATATTTGAATACTTAGCTTACTTTTTCATTGTCATTGGCTAATTTGAGAAAAATGTTAATTAGTACATTTTGGTTTACTACTCATTTCTTAACAAGGTTACTTCATATGGCCTATAAAAATTTTCATCAAAGTGTTTTACATTAATGTGTTGTGTAGTGGGTTTTAAGCTGTTACAAGTAATTAAGAGATAGTCCAGCCAACGAGCCATGAAAAATAAGGGAAAAGAGAAGATGGATTGCAAACCTCTTCACCAGTGGACCAAAAGATAAAAAATCTCTACCCTGCATATGGAGGAGACCTATTAGTTTAGCCAGAACTTTCCTTTTGCTTAGCAATGAGGTCAGAGAAATACTTCTCTCTTTCTGCTTAGAACCATATGGATGGATCGCAGCTCCTTAATTTACTTGAAGTTACATTTTCCGTTGGCCTCCTCTGTGTAGTTACAGTTAACTACTTTGACCTACCTCTGCACAGGTCAACTTGGTTCTAATCGCATACATTTTTATTATGTCATGTAAGTAATTCAAAGAGTGAAATGTTTTATAGCAAATATTACAGTAGAGTTAAGAACATCTGCCTTGAATGTGCAGTGTATTTACTTTCTTTTTTCTTAATACATCTTATTTGGAGTATAATTGCTTCACAATGCTGTGTTAGTTTCTGTTGTACAACAAAGTGAATCAACCGTATGCATACATATATACCCATATCTCCTCCCTCTTGAGCTTCCCTCCCACCCTCCCTATCCCACCCCTCTAGGTCATTGCAAAACACCAAGCTGATCTCCCTGTGCTATGTGGCTGCTTCCCATTAGCTATCTATTTTACATTTGGTAGTGTATATGTCGATGCTACTCTCACTTTGCCCCAGCTTCCCCCTCCCCCCATGTCCCCAAGTCCATTCTCTATGTCTACGTCTTTATTCCTGCCCTGCCACTAGGTATATCAGTACCATTTTTTTTTTTTTAGATTCCACGTATATGCGTTAGCACACAGTATTTGTTTTTCTCTTTCTGACTTACTTCACTCTGTATGATAGACTCTATGTCCATCCACCTCACTACAAATAACTCAATTTCATTTCCTTTTGTGGCTGAGTAATATTCCATTGTATATATGTGCCACATCTTCTTTAGCCATTCATCTGCTGATGGGCACTTAGGTTGCTTCCATATCCTGGCTATTGTAAATAGTGCTGCAATGGACATTGTGGTGCATGTCTCTTTTTGAATTATGGTTTTTTCAGGGTATATGCCCAGTAGTGGGATTGCTGGGTCATATGGTAGTTCTATTTTTAGTTTTTTAAGGAACCTCCATACTGTTCTCCATAGTGGTTGTATAAATTTATATTCCCACCAACAGTGCAGGAAGGTTCCCTTTTCACCACACCCTTTCCAGCATTTACTGTTTCTAGATTTTTTGATAATGGCCATTCTGACTGGTGTGAGGTGATACTTCATTGTAGTTTTGATTTGCATTTCTCTAGTAATTAGTGATGTTTAGCAGCTTTTCGTGTGCCTCTTGGCATCTGTATGTCTTCTTTGGTGAAATGACTATTTAGGTCTTCTGCCCATTTGTTAATTGGGTTGTTTGTTTTTTTGATATTGAGCTCCATGAGCCGTTTGTATATTTTGGAGATTAATCTTTTGTCCATTGTTTCATTTGCAAATATTTTCTCCCATTCTGAGGGTTGTCTTTTCATCTTGTTTATGGTTTCCTTTGCTGTGCAAAAGCTTTTAGGTTTAATTAGGTGCCATTTGTTTATTTTTGTTTTTATTTTCATTACTCTAGGAGGCAGATCAAAAAAGATCTTGCTGTGGTTTATGTCAAAGGGTGTTTTTCCTATGTTTTCCTCTAAGCGTTTTATAGTGTCCATTCTTACATTTAGGTCTTTAAACCATTTTGAGTTTACTTTTGTGTATGGTGTTAGCTAGTGTTCTAATTCCATTCTTTTACATGTAGCTGTCCAGTTTTCCCAGCACCACTAATTGAAGAGGCTGTCTTTTCTCCATTGTATGTTCTTGCCTCCTTTGTCGTAAATTAGGTGACTATATGTGCGTGGGTTTACCTCTGGGCTTTCTGTCCTGTACCATTGATCTATATTTCTGTTTTTGTGCCAGTACCATACTGTCTTGATTACTGTAGCTTTGTTTACTTTCTAAGTTAATCATTCAGTCACTCTCCTTTTAACCCCAACAAGGTTCACAATATTACTTTTGCTCTTGTTCACTATTCTGTTCCCACTTTCACATAACTTATGACCTACTGGGTGAAAGCATTCATTATTAATTTTTTGCTACTAAGTTTCATTTTTAAAAGGTTTATTATCTGTCACTTAAGTACAAAAAATGTTTCAAGTGAATGTTGTATTTCTACCCTTTAAAATATTGTATAATAGTAACCTCACATTATTTTTTAAATGCTACCTGTGCATTGCCATATATGAATATAGTTGCCATTTATCTTTGCTGTATTTTAGTCCCTTTACATTTTGATAGTTTTTTAAAACAGACCAAAACTATAAAACTAAAACACAGTAGAACTATGAAGCTTGTGCACTGTCCACTTACTTGAAGCAAGAAGAGAAATTCTGCCTTTGGGCTTTCATAAGGCTTTCTGGACACCACTGAATTCATCAGATAATCTTTTAAAAATATTATGTGGACTATTTCTAATGAATTTATTCAGCAACAAAGTTTATTTTCCTAGAGCCATTCTCCAAATGAACAGACTTATTTAAAATATGCCAAATGGAAGCACTTTTTTCATTTCTAATATCTTATGATTTAGGAATAAAAAAGTAACTGTTCTTTTAGTAAATATGATTACTAAAGCATTTGCCAAATAACTTTGTGTTAGTTTAGCAGGTTAATGTTTTCTATGGTATGCCTTTAAAATTATTCAGTAAAAATTCAATTAGTATGTGTTCAACATGAAGTTTTTATTCCACTATAATCAAGCACTGACAAAATGGATTTTTCTAAGTGAGAAAATTTGTCTTCTGTATTTTAAGCAGAACAAATTTGAATTTTGCCTCTGATAATAAAATTTTGTACAGTAATGTGTAATTCATCACTGTCTTAATTTTCTGACATGTTCAGATAAGGCCAAGATAAATAATATCTTCTGCTTTTTAAAATTATGCTTCTGTTTTTACTTGAGAACCGATTTTTAAAATTCTGAGTAGACACATTGTAGAGGTCCATGAAAAAAGAAAAAAATCACTTTCTTTTTTGACGAGGACTTTTTCAAAACTATACACATGCTGAAGCTGGAATAAAGAAGTACGTATTTGTGCTATACTGTAAGAAGGAAAAAAATACCAATTCAGCCTCCTTTCTAATTATATGCCTTTAGAATAAATGAAATGATCTGCACTTTGGGAAAAGTGATATCACCTGAAATGCATTTTCAGATTGCTTTTTAATAGGTTTCCACGTTCTATAGACTGTCAAGTTCCCTGAATTTCAAGAACAGTTTTCAATAACAACAGGACTATAAAATATATATAATCAGGGTGCATAAGTAGTACTCAAAGTATAGTTTTTCGATGTCTCTGGGTTTTTCTGTTTCTAAGGATTGTTCAGAGAACATTAGGCTTGACTCTGCATAGCCACCCATTTGAGCCTTACCCATGATACTTTATTCAGCCGTAGGAAATTCTCCTCCGCCATGAACATGGGAATAAGAAATGGACGGCCTTCCAAGCCAGAATCAAGAATACTCCTATTAGGATTATGGCCAGTGTCCACGTATACTGGAGATATATAGATGCATATGTATGTACATATCTCATATATAGATATCATATATACATGTATATATGGTATCTATATCTATACCCACATAGTCTATTTATTTCTTTGTCAAATGATTGTTCTCTGCAGAACAATCACATAAATCAGAAAATGGCTATTGCAAAATATAAATTGGGGGAGTAGAGCATGTCTACCATCATTTGAAGAGGCTGTCAAATGACATTAAATTATACAGGCACAATAACAAGAATTCCCTCTAACAATCATGAGGGAGCTTATTAAGAAAACAATTCTGCCTGGCCCCCAACTCTAGCGATTCTGTCTTAGTAAGTGTTGGCTGGGATACGGTTGTCTGCATTTTGAACAAGGACTGTAGTTGGTTCCATCTACACTAGAGGCCATCCATCTAGACCACACTTTAAGAAACATTGGGTAGGCACAGTGGTTCTCTGCCCTGACTTTACATTAGACTCAACTGAAATAGCTTTTCAAACATATTTTGCCTGGGCCACACTTCAATTAAAGAAGACTCTCTGGCATGAGGTATCTGCATCAGCAATTTTTAAAGCTCCCAGAATGATTCTAATACACAGTCATCATGGTCAAGAACCTCTGGGCAGCACATACCAAATTGAACATTACATAGCGTAAGCAATAGTTACAGAATGTTACTGAAAGTACCTGTATTTTTAGACATCTAAGAATTTCTTACTGCTGTTTAATATTCTTTGAATATAGAAATGCAAAATGTGTTTTCAGTTAGCTTAATTGTGAAAGGCTAATAGGAGGCTTGAACAACTGACCTTAGGGCTATAACACGTCACTGACACAGCACAGGAAGCTGTTTCCCTGCCATCCACCTAGATGCCTCATTTTCCCTCTATTCTGACATTGACATTCTCCTGTCACCCACTTTGTCTTACGTCATTTTCTCTACAGTCTTATTGAGTCTCTGTAGTCTTGTGACTATATCCATTATCAGCAACAACTATTTTTCAACTTTTATTTTGCTTTGAAATTGGCAGGGCGTTCCACCAAATGACTGCACCTTTGCTCTGCTGAATAGAACATTTTTTTTTTCTGCTGCCCATTTTGCAAATGCCTGAAATTGGAGCTCAGGCCTGATACATGGGTTAAAATCGTTGCATCAGGGAGATAAACACATCATAAGCCATTATTATAAACTGTTATCCTCTGAAATATTCTTTTTTCTAGTTCTTTTCCAGTTTCTTTTACTCTCCCTTCTCTTTCTCTTTCTCATTGCAACCTGCCAGCTGAACACTGAGGCTTTTTCGGCAGCAGGCATTTATTTTCACTTGACACGGAAAAGAGAATAGTAAAAGTTTGGAGCTCTTTCTATATCAGTGTGCATAATAGAAAGTGACGTGTTCTTGAGATTGTCAAACAAGGCCCAAAGGGCATCTGGGTAGATTGATTCTGCTTAGGTATGCTCTTGAGCCATTGTGCTCATTCATCAATCCTTTAGTTCCTGGCTTCCCTTGGGTTGCTGAAATTTGTTTTCCTTTCCTGAATTATCTAGCTAATTACAGATTTCAGAATACAAGCAATTCATTTTTTTCACTAAAAAGGGAACTAGAAGCATTGTCACCTCTGGAACATTTTAGCAAGCTGGTAGAGGGTGAATAATTTGATTGGAGAACTCTTGAGCCATATGTGGCCAAAAAAAGTCTTGAATCCCCTCTATCCTGCTTTTGCTATTTTTTTCATTCTCCGTCATTTACCCTGTAGGTTGTTATCTCCATACGATTTCATATTGAACCCATTTTTCATGGGGAAAAGAAATTTTGTTGTAGAGTAAGATCTTCCAAGTTAGTAGGTTTTTATTAAGTTATTAGGATTATAATTTGCACAATGACGAACTTCACTGAGACACTTATGAAAATTCAGGTCTACCTCAGAACTTCAACAACTGCCTGTTGGGTAAACTATAAGAGGGAACTGCTTAATTAGCAAAGATCTATGTAGAAGTCCTAAAGCTAAAGCTTAACAGGAATGGCTTCAATGTAACATTACTAGGTGGACATACAGCAAAATTTAGCACCAAAAAGGGATTAGAAAGTAGGACTGGAAAGTAGGCTTGCTATATTTAAGATGGGGGTGGACTTCAGAAGACAGAGAATATGCAAAATGCAGCAGGTGCCTAAAGGACTACAGTTAAGTATGTCGTGAATATATTATACAAATAACAGTTATTCTGGTACTTGGATCACCTAAATATTTTCCAGTGATGTGTGAGTGAAAAAAATTGAGTAAAATAAATGGAATGTTTCATATAATAAACACAGGTTCCAAAATAAATATTAATTTCAATCCTGTTCAAATTACAAAGTAAGAGCAAGAATTGACTAGTGTTGAGCTGTTTGAAGTGTGTGTGTGTGTGTGTGTGTGTGTGTGTGTTTTGGATGAAGGAGAAGAGTGAGGAGACTTGAGAGCAGATGACAGAACTTCTAACCAAGCATATTTCCACATTTAAAAAGTGAAATTATAGTCCCATACTACATATTCAAATCATTTTCCAATCATTTAGACTCAAATTATTCAATTTTCTAGTTTGGAAGTTCTCATCTTGTTGCATATGAGAAAATGCCTGGTGACTTAGAGGAGAGATTTAGATTAAACTGTGATTTTATTACTCTAGGTTCAATAGAAAGTATGTGCATTTCTAGAGCCATCAAATACGATTCAGTAGATATCTGGGTACATAGATACTCATATCTGGGTGTTCTCTTGAGTAGTTGAAATACCAAAACGAAATACTAAAACCTAACTTTGGCTAAATGAAACTGGAAAAAATCAAGCTGCCCTTTCTGGTAATAAAACACAGGAACTCTAATGTTAGAGGTGATAAATGGATGTTTGCTTGTTTTGTCACAAATTCATTTTAAAATAAGAGTTCCCATGTGTTAAGTTTCTCGTCATTCTCAATTACTTGAAAACTTGAATGAAATTAAATGCTTTGTCTGACTTTCATGCACAAATATTTTATTTGCTTTGACTATGGACACTTACCATAATATTTATCATCATTTGAGAGGTTTGATTTTATAATACAAACCTTGTACAGATTGGCCAAATTGCAAAAATAGAGCAAAATATCTCTTGCCATGCTTTAATTACTGTACTTCTAGTAATGCCTAAATATGTAGTTTTCTTATAAAGATCCGCTTGATCTACATAGCTCTTAGTTTTTTAAAGGTCCAAAGTTTGCATACTGCTAAGAGAACTCTCAGTTAAATATTGGCTACTTTTTTGTACCTAAGTCAAATTAATATTTTGGTTCTTGTTAAATTGTTATGTGAGAATTTTGGGATTCTGATATTGTTATCCATTATAACTTTTCTCTATGTATGTATAGGGTGACATCTTGTCTTCATTTAAATCATGAGATGAGACTGTGTGTTGTTTTCTTTTTCCCAGTTACCATTCTGCCAGCAGATCTGATACTAACCAGCACTTTCTCACTTAGACGTGTAGATCCCTTGGTTAGTCTATGTTTATGTGGGACTTGTTTGGGGAGAACTCTGCTTATAGACAATGCACTGCCTTCTTCAGAGGTCATTAAAGTTGTTAAAATAAGATGGTTACAGAACCCTACGCTCCTATGTTTCTGACAACTCCACTTTACCTACCTCAGAAACATTAAAACGGCAGCTACCAACATACCATAGAGCCGATAAATATTTTTACTCTAATATCTTGCTAAAGCTTTATGAAGTGGTGTAGGGTAGATGTTTTTCTCTCTCGTTTTCAAATACACCTGAATAAAATCAACTGGAAATCCTATAATCTATATTAGGCATTGATGTATTCAACAGCTACATTTTTGGGGTCATTTTGAAATCTCTCTCCTCTGAACAGATTCTCTCTTTAGTGTATATAGTTCTTATTGACTATACCATCCATTTCACACTTCTTTGATATTTTATATCAATGTATTTTATCTCACAATGAGGTTATACATTCTTCAAGGATGGAGATGATTTTTTTTAATATCTTGACAGCAACTTCAAATATAATAAATTCTCAATCACATTTTCTTGATTGAGAACAGCCTAAGTGCCAGTATAGAAACCAATGACTTTCCAGTATAGGCACACAGCAAGAAGTGTTTGGGGGATTTAGAGGCATAACTAGAATAAAAAGTGCTGATCATTTTAAAGTATTGCAAAACTAAAGCTTGAAAGCTCACTCCATTCTTTGAATTTGTTCAAAAATATCACTTTAGAGGAACACTTGTGATCTACTTTGACCCTCTTGGTAGAGAAAATAGAAGAACAGAAGGATACTAAGATGCTATTTCATAACACATCTATTACAGTAATTCATTTATAGTGTGGAACGTTTGCCAATGATAAATGCATGTTACTGTGGTGCAATTATGAATGTACCTTGGCTTTTCAACAATAAACCTGCCAAAAGGTTGCAAAATGCACAAGGAAGAAATTTTAGTTGAAGAGCTGAACTAACCAAGAAGTATAATTTTTTTTAAAAAAGTGTCTATAGGGCTTCCCTGGTGGCGCAAGTGGTTGAGAGTCCACCTGCTGATGCAGGAGATACGGGTTCGTGCCCCGGTCCGGGAAGATCCCACATGCCGCGGAGCGGCTGGGCCCGTGAGCCATGGCCGCTGAGCCTGCGCGTCCGGAGCCTGTGCTCCGCAGCGGGAGAGGCCACAACAGTGAGAGGCCCGCGTACCGAAAAAACAAACAAACAAACAAACAAAAATAAAAGTGTCTATATTTTTTAAAGAGATTTTTGTTCACTGCTAAAGTTAAATTTGTAAAAACACAGCATATTTTTCGTAATCTATGAACGTCACATACACTTGACTTTGCATGCATGCTGCCTTCTCAAATTATCTTCTTATAGAAAATATTCGCAGTATTAACTTATTACCACAGAAAGTGAATCTATCCCAGAAAATGATGCCATTTATGTCTTTGAAATTCGTTGTAAGATCATGGATTGGACTGGGAAAATTGTGTCAAGCTTTTATTCCTTGATATTTTAGTAGGAAATGGAGATGAAGGTGAATTACATTATTGTCTGACTCACATGCCACCGCTATGCTTCATATGTTACTAACTGATAAAAGTCTAAGCTACAATCACTATGGAACTAATGAATGGTGAATTTTTATTGACCTACTGTGCACTCAAACCTATATTAGATACTAGGCTGGCATTAAAGTAATGTAACGCATAGGTCTTTGCCTAGAAGAAATTTTTGTGATTGGACAAATGACAATTACGGATAAAACAGAATATCATAAAAGAATATAGGAAAACATATAATACACATTTTAGGTTACTTTTAAGAAAAGGGAAAGTTGGATATGGACTGAACTTTTAGGAAAGACTGTGAAGTCTGTGGAGTTGGGGAAGATTACTGATCATTCTGTGGTTTCAATGAGAGAAAAATTGACTTGGGGGTGGGGAGGAGGGTAAAGTGAATATTTAATGACATAGGGAAAAGTTAAATACAACCTTGAAGATCTCTCCTGTTCATCCTTTTTATCCACCCAAGTTAGAGAAGATTATCTGATGAAAACAAACAATTTCTATTTTGATGACTTTTTCAGAAGTAGCAATTATTATGGGAAGAACCTAAGATATAGAGCAAATGGCTTAAGATTGTTGGTGATGGAAGTATATAGAAGGAAGGAAAATAAACAAATGCATGTATAATCCCTTAAATTTCCATTTCATGATTTTTTCAATTATTTATATAATTTAAGTGATTAAAATTGTATTTTTCTTCTAGAGTGTTCAATAATAAATCCTCTGGGCTTATGTTTTGGATGTTACATGAAAGCTCGTTAAGAAACAAATTGGAATGAATGCTGTAATTGAATTTCTTCCATAGGTCAACACCGCATGCTTTAGGGGGCTGACTATATAAGAAAAATCCTAACTCTGTGAATCTGTTTAGAGTTTCCTATGTTTGTCTTGCCTTTAGTCAGTTTCTCCATGGTTTGCATACAGTTCAAACTTCCTACAGACCAATTTGAATTATGTGCAATGATTCCCTTTGGTCTGTTGAAAAAGTCCTTTGCCTTAATTCAAGATTTTTCAGTTTGCCTTTGGCATATAATTTATTCCTTGGTTCTCATTTCTTACCATATACCACATTTTAACCATAGTGTTCCTGATTCTTTTGTAAGCTTTTTGTGATGATGGGCACTTAGAAAGTTCTCATCTGGTGGAGGCTAGATGTTTACCAACTATACAATGTTTTTCCTTGAGTTCTAGCCCCACCTCTGCTGCTTTAGCCATAGGCCGACACAGATAAGGAGTGCTAGGTTCCTCTTTTGGAGGAAGAGATCATCAATAGGACATGACACCTTTGAGCTGGACCCAGACAACTGAAGGCTCCTCCCTCCCTCCCCTTCCTTAAAATGTATGTTCAGCCTCTCATTCCCAAACTAGGAGCCGTTCTAAGGATGCAGCCTTGAAAGCGTAAGGTGTTGTTGAGACCATCTGGACCGGTTACATGACTTAATCCAGTTAAGTTATATAAATGTCTATATAAAATTTTAAGATTCTGGCAGGCGGTTGTGGAGACCTGCTCATCTTGCAGCCACCCAAGATAAACCTCGTCAATAAGTTCCATGGCTTTTTCTCGAGTAGTCTGTCTCTTTCTTCAGTCTCTCCTTGCCCTATGTGTACAGGGACCAGTTTCAGATTTCAGCCGGAGAACTCTCCAGTTTGTGAACCAACATTTTCTCCAACATTTTCTGTTGTGTGAGGATAAATAATATGCAAAGTGGGGATGAGAGTGAGAGTAAAATGTAAATAAAGAAATCTGAGCTTATGTCCAAAGATACAGGACCTAGGGAACTCCCAATCACTTGCAGCTGGACACAGGAGAAAACTAGTTGACTTCCCCACCCTCTGCCCGCTATGCCAATCATCAGTGCATGTTTATGAAAACTGCCCATTGATTGGAGGGACAAGTTGAGCCAGCTGGCTCCAGCAAAATAGGGCAGTTAGAGCCGGCCCACAGAAAACCAGTACCTGTGTGCTGTTCCAACAGGAGTGCATCACCTCACTCACTTTCCTTTCAAGTTCCCTGAGATGCCTTTCCCTTGGGAGTTCTGTAGCTGTTTAAATGAGCTCACCTGGCAATGTGAGGACCTCTTATTAATATTTTACATACTCTTCATCAACTTTTAGGCAATTTAGGGTTAATTTAGGGGTAGTGATATTAAATGTGTTCTATTGCTGACCTCCAAGTTTCTCCATTTTCTAGAACTGCTCATGGAAACGATTGTTATTTTAATAAGCTAATTGGGGTGGGGAAAGGGATTCCAAAGCCCCCCGTAGAGATCAGATAATACATCAAACCTTTCTATCTCCTCATTTATTCTAGCATTCCTTTAATCTGAATTCCTTCTTCTTTCATCACTGCCTTCTCAATGCTATTTATCTTTTGAGGCTCTAACCATGCGTTTGTAAAGCACGGTTCTTGGGCCATTTTCATCTAAATCACCCAGGGTGCTAGTCAGAAATGCAGACTGATTGTATAAATCAGAATCTCTAGGGATGGTCCAGAAATCTAAATTTTAACAAGCTCCCCAGGCATCTTTTATGAATGCAGAAGTTTGAGAAACACTGTTCCATTCAAACACTGTGAAGTTATTCTCATTACCCTGGAAAACCAATGCTCTTTCTCTGTCTTTGGAATTTCTGAAAAAGTTAGTTTTTATACCCTTCCTAGAGTATTTATAATATTCTGTCTTATATTATAATTTGTCATAACATTATGATCTGTGCACTGGTTTTATTCCCTCTATTATAAGTATAAGCTCCTTACAGGCTATGCCTGTGTATCTCTGGAGCATCTGGCATGGAGCTTTGCTTCTAGCAGATGCTCAATTCTTATCTCTAAGAATGCATGAAATGTTACCTCCAGGCCTTTCCCCTCCTCTTCTGTCAAGGCACTGTGAAGGTAAGCTACAGTGCAACTCCAAAATGCTTGTACCATATTAAAATAAATGAACTGCTTAGAAAACCTTTTGCTTGAACTAAGCTTAGTTCACAGAATTTAGTCCCAGATAAATACTTGACTCAGGCTTTTTTGTTCTCTGTAAATCTCCTTATCAGCAGAAGGTTTATTTTTGAAATTCACGGCTCAATACAGTGAGAAGTAGTCACTTGAATCAAGAACTAAAGAACGATTCATGGCTCAGGTCATAAAAACTACCTATATGTCTGTCACTGGTGAATCATTTATGATGTCCTCAGTACAGTTTGAATTTTCAAAAGGTTAACTTTGGATATGCATTTTTAGAGTGCGTGTGTTTACTTAGAATATGTCAAGCTACGAAAAGGGCATTTTCTTAAAACACCACTGTTTAATTTCTACAAAATCCAAGCCAATGAAGAAAGCATATTCAAATCAAAGAGCGGAAGCATGGCTTGAACTTCAATTATTTAGCTGCAATTATGATGAGAGTGTTCAGTGATATTTGGTTTTCTTGAAATCAGGATATAACCTAACCACTTCAAACATGTGTTGTTATAGATTTAAAATGACCTGAATGATTTGTTTTGCTTTCTAATACTGAATAGACATGGTGATTTTTCTTATTTTTTACAAGCCAGGTAAAAGCCAGTAAAACTCACACTCAAGATATAATCGAGCTACTTATTTAAAAGAAAAACTTACACAACTAACCTTATTATGGTAATCATTTTGCAACATATACATGAATCAGGCATTACATTGTACACCTTAAACGTACACACATTTATATGTTAATTATATCTCAATAAAGCTGTGAAAAATGAAAGAGAATGGGCTTCTCGAAGCTTGCTGTAAGTATTGTTAGGAGCTTTATCAGCATTCAATACTACATTTAAAGAATGCACTAAGTAAATATTAGTAAAATTACATTAATAAATTACACTACAGTCGACATCTAAACAACATTCATCAAAAAAAGGATATCGCAAACACTTTTATAGAAGTGGAGTAGATACACTTGAATGTTTTATAGATGTATGCCTTTCTCAAATGATAGGGCAGGAAAACATTTTAGGGAGAAAACATTTCAGGCAAGAAAACTTTACAAAAGTCCAAGGCTCGAATAAAAGGTGAATGTAATATTTTGAACTTAAAAGTCACTTATTAGCATGCTATCAAAAAGTAATAGAAATGCAGAGAAATAAACTGTCAAATGTTAGCAAGAGCACATTTTAGAAATACAAAAACTCCCACAATCAGGTATCGTCTGAACAATTCCAAGGAATCTGACTCTCTCCTGGTCACCTCAATTGGTTACTTTCTCTGTCCCAAAGATCAGTGTTCTCTATCCAAACTTATCTGGATCATTTGCATGTCCCAGGTCTAAATCGGGGCTGAATTCCTACAGAAAATTTCCAAGTGCATCTTTTTGCTTTCCATCTTCTCCCCGCCTCTCCTCCAATTCTAAGTTTCCATCCTACACACCTGCTAAAATGACTCTTTTCAAACATAGTTTTCCTCAAGTCACTCCTCTGCTTGATAATTTAGAGTGATTTTCCATAACTTGTTATATAAAATCCTAACTTGTCTTGCACTAACATCTATCACTAACTGGACTGCCCCTTCATCCAACCAAACAAATATTCATCACTCTCAGGAACATGTGCGTCTCTATATCTTTCATAACCTGCTTGGTATTTTTAGGAAAATCCTGAAAGATTTTTGAAAAAAACTACTGGATGCACTTTCAATGGAATACTGGATGTTATCTAGGGTACTTTTCAGGGATTATCTTATTTTTATGGGGTGTGTCCATTTGATTTTTGGTTGGTGTACTTTGCACCTTTAGAGAGATAAAGATTAACATGTAGATGGCTATTGACAGTGCACTAGTAATGCATCAATAATGTTTCCTGTCCATAGCAATGCAAACAATTCCTGTTAATGGCAGTTTGAAGAAGAACTGGACTTATAAAGAGTAACTCTGTTTTTTTAAAATCTTACTAGTCTCCTCATTAATTAATGAGGTAAATAAAATTGTTGACTTGTGTTCGCATTACTTTTTATGAGATTCATGATTTTACCTTTTTGAAAATTATGAAATAACAGGGAATAATGTACATAAATCCTTATTGCCCTCTTTGCCTTCTACATCCCCACATGTCAATACATTCCTACACTCTCTTTGAAACTCAGTTCACATCCATCCCTTTCCAGAAACCTTATCAATGTGGATCTTGTTAAAAGATTATTAAGAGGGAACTAGTAGGATGTTACAAATTCTTCAAAGGAACTTCAAGAACCACACATATATAATGCCATCGGGAATGCTGATATAAATTTTCTTAGATGAAAACTGTCAAACTGGTCAATATCTGCAGGGCAATAATCAACCAAATCTCCAGCAAACCAACTTGCATTTCTATGGACAAGTACCATTTGGATTACTATTGGATTTCTATAATTTGTTGGACACTTTTCTAAGCACTGGAGATAAAAGAGTAAACAAAACAAAGTCCCTGTCTTCTTGAAGCTTACATTATAGTGTGTGTGGGGTGAGGAGGGTGGAGTAGAATCAAATGTTAAACAAATAAATATATAATATGGCCTTTAGAGACATGTGCTATCTATGAAGAAGTACAAACCAGGATACTGTTGCTGACTAAGTACTATAAGGTAGAAGAGAGTCCTAATTTCAGTGGAGTCATCAGGAGAGGCTTCTCTGCTAAGGTGATATTTCAACAGAAACTTGAAGAAAAAAGGGAGCAAATTATGAGGCTGTGGGAGTTGAGGGGAGGGAGAGAATTTTATATTCAGGAAACACCAAGTGCAAAGGCCCTGAGGCAGGAGCGCCAGAACGGAGAGGAAGCCTGATGTAGCTAGAATGGAATGAGTCCCAGGGAGAGGACATTCGGAGAAATGGCCATGGGGTGGGTGGGTGTAGCATAGGGAGATGTGAGAAGATGAGAGGAATTCCTTTGTCTTCTTTCAGGACTTTGAATTTTTTTTTTTTACTTCATGGGAAATGGATTGTAAATGGAGGGTTTGAGCAAAGGAGGAACATAAGGGTAAATCAGGGAAAGCAGATGGGAAGTGTTATGAGTTGAAATGTATCCACCAAAAGGATATGTTGAAGTTCTAACCCCCTAATACCTGTGAATATGACCTAGTTTGGAAATAGTGCCTTTGTAGATGAAATCAAATTAGGATGAGGTCATACTGGATTAGGGCAGTCTCTGATCCATAGACTAATGTCCTTATAAGAAGGAAATGTAAACATACATGGGGAGAAGACCAGAGATAGGAGTTAATGTTGCCATAATTCGAGAAATGCCAAAGGATTGCCAGCAAGTCCCCGAAGCTGTGCTGAGCTGAGCTTCTAGACCCTCCCCTAGATACTTCAGGTGGAGCATGGCCCTGATGACACTTTGATTTTGGACTTTTAGCCTCTGCGACATGAGAGTACATTTCTGTTGTTTTAAATTGCCTGGTTTATGGCACTTTTCTTTAAATGGAAGCCCTAAGGAAACTAATACAGAGTTATTGCAAATAACTCATGTGAGAGTTGACGGTGACTTGGCCAGATAGGTACCAGTGGAGGTCATGAGGGGCATTGGATCCAGGGTACGTTAAAAAGGTAAAATCAACAGGATTTGCTGATGCATGTGCAGTTCAATAGAGAAGAGTTAGAAGTAATTCAAGATCAATGTAGCCTGTTATTCTTAAGAAAAGAACACAGGAAAACTTTGTAGCCATTTTTCTGAACTGTGATGACAGGTATCTAGGATTGTCTTTAGTGCAAATTTGCAATGGAGAACACACCTAGAAAGGTCAATTATAATGGGAGCTGCCCATTACTGATCTCATTCTATGTACTAGGCTCTTAGTATACGTTGTGCCATTTAATCCTCCCAAGAATTCTTCAAGGTAGATGTTATTACTCTCATTTTACAAATAGAAGCCTTTCACCAGAGATGTTTTATATGCAGTCAAGGAAGTATTAAAGGAAAGATTGAAGCCCAGATTTTCCTGATGTCAGCAACAAATTTTCTATCAAGAAGTGAACAGTGCTTTAAGGGATAAAATAATGTTTCTGAGAAATTTGGATGCTAAATAAAATAGTCCCTTTCATTTGTTGCTTAGTTGTGAGAAGATTTTATATAGAATTAGAATGCATGGAATATACTACCCTTGGTTTTTTATCTTTATGAAACCTAATTTGCTGCTAGGTACGCATAGACAGTCAAGGAATACCCACTGGATTTAAATGAATTTACTAACTGGCCCTTGGTATTGAACGCTGTGGTTTTGTTTTATTTCATATGGAGTCACTTGCTTATGTACACAATATAGGCTAACATTTCTTTCCATTTGTATAGTACTTTATAATATACTAAGGGCTTTCATACTTGTTCCAACAATACTGACAAAATACAGAATGGTTTCTGTTACCTATTGCTGCATACAAAATCACCCTAAAATTTAGTGGCTTAAAACAATTTAATGATTTTTGATGATCCCTCATGGTTCTGGGGGTGAACTGGGTGTAGGCGATTCTTGCTCAAGCTCTCTCATGCAGTCACAGCCACACTCTGTGTCCAGAGCCAGCTCAAAGATTTCCTCATTTATACATCTAAGGTTGGTATCGGCTGGAGCTCTACCTAGGCCATTGGTCTGAACTCCTACACATAGGCTTTCCCTGAGCTTCCTCACCCATGGAGAATAGGTTCCAAGAGAGAACATCCAAAGAGAAAAGAAGAAGCTGACAGATTTTTAAGGACTAAACATGGAAACTGGCACAGCATCACCTTAGTTGGGCAATTACAGAGCCTAGATGTAAGGGGAGAAACATACCTAACCTCTCAATGGAAATTTAGGATCAAAGAATTTTTAAGACCGCATTGAAAACTGCCACAAAAAGAAAAACTTAATTGTATTTTATACTGAAAAAGTTGAAAGTTGATAAATTAGAAATCTTGCCTAAGATCACAGAGCTAATTACTGCTATAGTTGAGATTCAAATCAAATTTTCTTTACTTTGTTTAACCTTCTGTCATTAGAAAGCAGTGGAATGGAATGTTTGAGAACTGGGTATATGGAGTCAGACTGTCTGAGTGTGAATTTTAGTTCTATTTTCTAGTTCTGTGACCTTGAGAAAGTAACTTCGCCTCTTTTGCCTTAGTTTCCTAGTATGTGAAATGAGTTCATAACCATACTTCCTACAGGAAATTGGGAGGATTAACTGAGCTAATACACATAAAATCTCACAATAATGCCTGGCATATCAATAAAAGTTAGCTATTATTATACTTTTCACATCTGACTGGCAGTATTTATGATGGAATTTGGCAATTTCGTGGTTAAAGTTTAGCACACATAGATGAAATTTAAGTGGCAAATGACAGGAGTACACAGGTTTAAATGTGATGAGATGGGAGCTCTGACAAGTGGTTAGTTACTTTTTTGGTGTGCCTTTATTCCACTGAACCATACCTCAATCATTATAATTTCCACGCTGCATAGAAGTGGTCTGTTTATCCATTTGTCTCCCTACTAGAATGTCAACTCATGGAGGACAAGACTATTCTTATTCACCTTTGATTCTTTGTGACTTGCACAGAATCTAGTAGACAGTAGGGGTTCAATATATTGGTCAAACTGATACCTAACAGGTCAATACATCGGACTGAAAAATAAAAGAAAGGGAAGGGTATTGCTTTATATAAGGATTTTCCCTTGTGGACTTGTGGGTTTATCATAGTCCGGAAATTTCAGGGGAAGGACAGGGGCTGGAAGTACAGACTGGGATAATAAACAAACAATCCAATTATTCAACATTTGTTCATTCATTCATTCATTCACCAAAGAGATTAGGTTCTTCTGTATTTTCTTACAAAACAGTATTAATTTTCAAGAGTTTTTATTTTAGAGATAATTTGTTATACATTATGCAGTCCAGCCACTCTGGTATAGATAAGACTCAGCAGTATATTTATACTCGAGAAAATGCCTTACCTTTTGAATTCATTATCAGGTTGGTAAATATTAGAAGCTGCAGTCATGTTTAAATATACTGAGAGAACTAAAGGACTCCCCTGCTCTAAGTATGTAGTAATTTAAATATATTTTTAAGTTTATATTTTAGTTCAACTTACAAAGGCCCTTATCTTCCCCATGATGTTGGTAATCCCTTGAGAAATAGAATGATTTGGAATTCTAATCCCTAGTCACTATGAAAAAAAAAGTTATAAGGTTCTAAAATTCCCCAGGTTGGTCATTGGATGAATGAGATTTTGATGTAAAGATAAACCTAATGACATATTTCAATGCTATCTTTTTTGGAATGCATGGGAGAGTCCTGCCTTGTTGCATATTACATAAGGTGGCCATTAAACACAGATTAATTTTCAAAGGAGAGGCTGAGATTAATGGGTAAAAACACAGTGAAGCCTTAAATGAGTCAGACGAGAGTTCTCTAAAGAACCAGCAAAAATATTCATAAAATAAGAATAATTGCAAAGTGATTATTGAATGATAAATTTGAGAAGGGCCTTATCTAAAAACAAATATTATTGTAGTGAAACATTCTTAAAATACTTTAAGCGATTTTTTACAATTTGATTTGGTATGTAAACACTGAAAATGTTTGCGTAGGTATTTTCTTAGTATTTTTGGAGTTTCCATCAACTTTTCTATCTGTAGTCAGCAAGTTCTAGATCATAGTTATGTGAAAAGATTTTTTTAAATATCTTACTTCTGACTATTTTACATCGTCTACCTCTTTCCGTCCCACCCACGTTGAAAATACAGGGAAAGCTTGATGCTAAAGAAACGTTCTTCTTGCATTTGTTCGGTGCAGATTTGTTTTCTTCTGTGAGTAAATACTTGGTTCTCCAGGGGTTTAAAATCTCTCATAAGAAAAATTACTCTACCAGTGAATTAGTTAATGTTATTAGAAGGAGGGCACTGACCAGCTGTTCTCCTCAGGGGACAGAATTGCAAGAAATAGACTTACATAGGAAATGGAACATTATAAAGAAGGAAACCTTCCTGACAACAAGGTTGCTAGAACCCTAGGGGATTCAAGATTTCTCCCCAGAGTAAATATGATCCAGTGGATGAGAGTTAGGCTGTAACCTAAATATGATTCCTGACTCTACACCTTCCAGCCAAGGCTGTATCCTCGGTCGACTTGAACTTTCCTGGCCTCTGTTTAATCAACTGTGGAAAGGGGGTATAATAATACTTAACTCTTTGAGCTGTAGTGTGGATTTTGAAATAATTTATATTAAATCCTTGCCACAAAATTAACAGTCAATAAATGGTAGCTATGATTATTGTTACTACCACTGATTAGGGGCACACAATTTCACATCGGTTCAAGGTGATTTCAATTACAGTGATCTGCCCAGTCTTCATTTGAAGGAAAGGAAGCTTGCAGATGATATACTTATGGTTCTTAAAAAAAATGTAACTGATAATGAATATTTCCCTTTAAGTATAGGACAGAGAGAGAATTCTCAATATTTCCTGGAGGAAGAAACCCATTTTTCTCTAATGGCGTTTCATAATGTGCTGCTACCCATATCTTTGCCATTCTAATTTACAATAATAATATGCTAATTTTATGCTTGTAATCTTAGAACACATTAAGTGCCAGATTTTAGAGGAATACATGACAAAATATATTTCTTTCAGAATATGTTTACACAGAAATATACTTAAATACTTCCAATGACTATATTTGGCATGTACATCTAAACCTTGATCACATTTTTCTCAGCTTAGTCTTTTTGCATGCACTTTTGATGGTAATATATGGATGTTTAAGAGAAAATATTTTTTCTTTTTAAAAAAATATTAATTATGAGTTTGTTAGAAGAGCAATGACAAATACCAGTTCTCACTTATTTTGGCTTATATTGGGATTATAAATAGTTTTATTCTTTGTTTTGCTTATAATTTTCCTACAATTAGAACACATAAATTATATCAACATACATTGTGTACAGAACCTAGAGCTACACACGTTGAAATCAGTATAGATGCAAGCAACATGTATTTCCAAGGCATGGGAACACAAAAGCCTAAGTTAGATTAATCTATGAAAGGATCTAATGACTCCCACTGGCTTTTCCTATAAGATAAAAATAGCTGTGGTCTTCTAATCACAGAAATAGTCTTCCCTAACCTGGGTAATCAGTACTTTTTTAGAAAGATTAAAAATGGAAACAAATTCTCCACCCCCTGGGTGGAAGTTGGTATTTATTCGCCCCTATTTTCTTCTGTGAGGCACTCTCTAGCTTTTCGGTCAGACAAGTTAAATGGAGTGTTCTTTAGATTGCCCTTGCTGACAATATTTAATCAATTAAGAAGTATTTACAATGTGCTCTGCACTGTAATAAGTACTCAAGAGACTAATACAGAAGGAAAAGACATGACACTTGTCAATGACACATTTATTGAAGTATTACTTGGGATGAAAAGATTTATTCATAAGAAGTAACTTCTAGGCAACCACTTCTAATCACTCTATATTTATTCCATTCCTTCAATAATTTCTTCACCAAAACTTATCAAAATATGCCATATGCTCAAAATGTGGTAGCTGTAGGAGTTACAGTAAAGAAAATGGTTTCTGCCCTTGAAGATAAGGTCAATGATTATGAAGGAGTTCATGTACAAAGAATAATGGGCACACGAAGGAAAGAATGCCAGTTCCAAGGAATTCTTAACATAGGTGATTAAAGAAAAAAAATCAAAACTAACTCTTGACAGATGTCTTGGAATTCACCAGACACCTTATGGTCAACCAGAGAATAAAGCTAAGGCCATCACTACCAGGGTAGAGTGACTGGACAAGCATGGAAGCATGACACAGGATAGCATATTCAAAAAATGAATAGTAATTCAATGCAGCAGGGACATAGGAACAAAGCAAACCATAGAAGGTGGGACTACACTGTGGGAAAAACATTGGCCAGATTATGAAGGATCTTAATTTCCTACTGAGGAGTTAGTGTTTAAATTATAGGAAATGGTAAGTAATTGAAAAATTTTATGAAGTGGATTATTATGGCCATATTTGAGTTTTATAAAGACAATACTATTGCCAGTATAAAAAATAGACCAGAAGGAGTAAGGGAGGGGGTTTAGACATCAGTTAACAGATAGCCCATTGCATTCATCCATGATAGAGTTGATGAGTTTCTGAATGGTACCATGACAGCTGAGGTAGAGCAGAGGGAATGCCCTTGAGAACTATTAGGAGGTAGAAATTCCAGAATGTAGCCACCAATAAATGTGATGGCTACAGGACAGAGAAGACTTTCTTATCATAAAATGGTTGCTGGCTTGAAATACAGAATGTTATCTGTTGATAAGCCAAACCTAGAGCAGACGCAATGGCGCAGAGACCGGCAGAAGTAAATGCTAGGAATACTAATAAACTACATGTGGATCTCAAGTATCCCATAGAATAAATGTATTCATTTCAGATGAATATCATGGTTTTGGGAGATCTGATGTCTTTTTCATTTTGGTGGACCTTCTTTAAGAAACTGGCTACATGACACCAAAAGTAAAGACAGCAAAAGTAAACAAGTGAGACTACATCAAACTAGAAAGCTTCCACACAGCAAAGAAAACCATCAACAAAATGAAAGGCAACCTATGGATTGGGAGAAATTTTTCAAATCACATATCCAATAAGGGATAGTTGAATATTTGCAAACCACAGATCCAATAAGGGGTTAATATCCAAAATATACAAGTAACTCATGCCACTCAATAGCAATAAATAAATAACCAAATTAAAAAATGGGCAAAGGACCCGAATAGACATTTTTCTAAAGAAGACATAAAATGGCCAACAGGTACATGAAAAGGTGCTCAATATCACTAATCATTAGGAAAGTGCAAATCAAAATCACAATGAATTATCACCTCATACCTGTCAGGATGGCTATTATCAAAAATACAAGAGATAAAAAATGCTGGCAATGATGTAGAAAAAAGAGAAACCTTGAAAACTGTTGCTGGGAATGTAAACTGGTACAGCCAGTACGGAAAACAGTATGGAGATTCCACAAATTTAAAAAAAGAGCTACCATATGATCCAACAATCCCACTTCTTGGTATACAAAGGAAATAAAATCACTACCTCACAGAGATACCTACACTTCTATGTTCACTGCAGCCGTATTCACAATAAACAACGTGTAGAAACAACCTAAATGTCTATTGACGAATGGATAAAGAAAATGTGTGAGTACGGAATAATATGCACAATGAAATAATATTCATATTATTTAGTCTTAGAAGGAAATCCTGCTATTTGTGACAGCATAGATGAATGAATCTGGAGGGCATATGCTAAGTGAAATAAGCCAGACAGAAGAAGACAAATGCTGCATGGTAAACGTGGTTGCCATGGGCTGGTAAGGGGGTAGGGAGTGAGGGGAAAAGGGAAGGACTGGTAAAATGGTACAAACTTTCAGTTATAAAATAAATAAGTTCTCGGGGGGGGTGGTGGTGTGGTGGGATGAACTGGGAGGTTGGGATTGACATATATACACTAATATGTATAAAATAGGTAACTAATAAGAACCTGCTGCATAAAAATAAATAAATAAAATTCAAAAAATAAATAAAATAGAAAAGACAAATGGGAGAAAGGAATTATCGAACAAATGAATCTGAATAGTTCAAAAATAAATAAATAAATTCTGAGGATCTAATATATAACATGATAACTATACTTTATAGCACTGTTATGTAATTGAAATTTGCTAAGAGAGTAGAACTTAAATGTTCACAAAACACACACATACACACACAAAGGTAAATATGTGAGGTGATTGATGTGCTAATTAACTCAATGGGAGAAGCTTTTCACAAGGTTGGTGGCCTTAAATAAAGAGATTGCGCTCAATTAACAATACAGGGATGGACTCAATCTAATTGCAAAAGCTTTAGGAGCAGAGAAATACCTCTAGCTGGAAGAAGCAGAAGGGGAAGTCAGAGATATAACCCACTGCTGGTGTGAAGATGGAAGGGGCCGTGTGAGGAGGAATGCACACGGGCTTAGGGAACTGAGAGGGGCTCCTGGCTGATAGTCAGCCAGAAAACAGCTCGTGCCTACAACCACAAGGACCCGGATTCTGTCAATAACCTGGACGAGCTTGGTGTTACTCTTCCCCGGAGCCTTGAGAAAGGAAAACCAACTTTGCAGGCACCTTGATTTCCTCCTTGTGAGATGCTAGGCAGAGACCTAGCTGAGCCCCACAGAAAATTCAGATAACAAATGGGCGTGGTTTGAAACGTCTATATTTTTGGTAATTTATTACAGCAGTACTAGAATTCTAATACACAAGTCACAGTGTCTACTCTTTTTGTCTTACAAAAAGAAATCTCAGAACTGAGCCAGATGTTAGTGAAATTAATTAATTTCTGCTGGCCTCACAGGCCTAGTGGGAAATGGGGAGCTCTGTGGCTGGGTAGAAGTCTCAGACAATAGGTATGGGAACTCAGGATTTTTCTCTCTCTGTTCTTGCTGGCTGTGGCCAGTTTTCCTCCTGAATTATATAAAAAAAAATACTCTTCACCAAAGAGATAATTCTGTTTTTGAGACAACCTGGTGCATCTTGCACTATGCATTTTGCTCTGCCTTCACATTTAATCCTTCAATGTTGACAAGTATTATTTATTCCCATTTTTCAAAGATGACACCTGCAGAAGAGCCCAGTTACAAGTAGAGTGGTGAGATTCAAATCCAAGTCTTTTGGATTCTAACGATGCTGGGAAGATGATGAACTTCATTACAAGGCACTGGAAAGTAGGGGTGAAGCACAATTGGCTCTCAGCTCAGGTGTGATATCTCTCAGTCCTGCTATGTAACAGTTTTTTCATTTTCATAAGAAAGCAATTCCTCCCCAGTGTCTGTAACTAGATTTGTTATTGTCAATTGAAAATTTGGAGCATCAGAACATGTAGCTAATTTCTATAGGGCATTTGTTATTTTATTAAAGCGTTTATAATTCAAAAGCCATGTGCTAATCTTACTTGGAATGAAATGTCTTTACGTATTGGATAGAATATCATCTACTACTGCAAAGAAGATGAGCAGTCTACACTAGCACACCCCTGCCGCTCCAGCCAATTTCCACTATTACATGCTTCCAAGGCACCCTTATCAATTCTAGACTTGAAGGCCTAGCTCAGTGGGATCACTGATTTTTCTCTCAGTAGACTGTAAACGAGAGCAAAGGCCATTGCATCTTCTGGAATACCCCTGGAATATCGACAATAGGAACTGAATACATATTCGTAGAAGAAATTAAATGATGAAATTTCATCATTAAAAAATAGAATAAATCTTGTATGTTTTTATTGGGATGGGATCTTGCCTACACATTATTTACCTGCTAATATTTGGTGTGTGGGGGGGAGGGTAAGGGGGGGGGACAGCTGCCAGAAATCCTGTCATATTCAAGCTGGTACTCTTTGTTATGCAGCCTTAGATTCCTCCTTTATTTTTGCCTCATTTCTTTTGCTGTTGTTTTTGTTTGTTTATCTATGGTTTTGTTGTGTGTTTTTGTGCACTTTTTGTTTGAGGACAGATTGTTAAGGTTGGAGAAGGGAGTATGATTAAAAGCCATAATGCAGCCAAGTGAAAGCTTGGCTGCTTAACCTGAGCCCAGGGCCCCACTAGCCTATACAGAGCCTTTGGGCAGACAGAAGAGACCTGAACAGGTAGCCCTCACTTGCATATTCTGCCCCTTTCATGTACTATGCTAGCTGAAGAGGGGGACAGAGCAGTCCTGACTGGGTGGAGGTTGTCACAGACAGCAGCCTAATGCTTATTTAGGCAATTGTCTAAGACCACCATTGGCCTTTTGGTTCAATTTTCTTTTTCTTGTACTCATATCCTAGCTCTAGAGTCTTGTTTCTTCATATCTCTACTCTAATGTCTGCCTCTGATGGCGTCAGATTGTATGGTCTTCTGAATCACCTCCTGCCATTTTAACGTTAGGTATGTTTGCTGTTTTGTTGGCTGTGTTCACTTGTTGGCCTACATGACACTGATGCTTAAGGGTGGAATTCTCAGCTCTGGTCTTGGCCCAGCAGAATCCACAACGCCACTCAGCAGCAAGCCTATCCTATTGCCCTAAGGGATCAGTGGGAATTCAACCAACACCAATGCTTTCAAGTAACTTAAATAAATATCTCAAAGAACAACTTCTGGAATATGTCCATGTGATCAGAAGCATCAGGCAAAGGTAGAGTCAGTGTGATGGGTTCTGAATGGTCACAAGGACATAACTGCATAAACTATATGGCAAACTTGATCACTCTTGGAGAAAAAAAAATTGCATTGCATAAACTGAAAAGTAAAAATGATCAAATCATAAAAAAGTTTCATTATGTGGAAATGGAAATTTTACCTTATGTTCAAAGCATAACTCATGAATGCATGTTATACTAAAAGTGGTCATTAGTTCTCATGGGTTGTACAAAGTAGGTGCAAGTGAGCAGATGCCTCAGGACATTTGCCATACTTAAATAATCACATTCAATAAAGTGCTCAGGATAAAGAATTATTATTAATAGAACCTCCTCCTTTCAATATTTACCCCCCAGAGGGCTATTACTTCTAAAGTCATTATGATGAAAAAGGATAAAAAATTTTGGACAAAGAAAGACTATCTCTTCCAACTCTGGCCATAGCTGGAGTCCCCCTTAAACAATGCAACTGTCTATTCTGAAACACTGTTGTCTCCAGAAATTCTCTTTCCACCATCCATCACCGTCATGACATTTTCATCAGCTGCTTCTAATGATTTTGTTGCTGCTTCTGACTCAAAATTTTAAGATGAATGAATTGATAAATGGATGAATGAATGCATGCTTACTTAGAACTGTTTTGAGTGAATGGAATTCAGTCATATGGCACTGACAGGGACTGTGAGGTAGGAGAGGGCTCCTCTTTGCCCATGTTAATGAAACTCTGTCCTGTTATAACAATGATTCCATGAACTGATGGGAGACAGCTGTGGTGAACACTGAGGACTTTTAAGATAGTTTGCAGCTTAAGTTACATGACTAAAAATGTAGATCAGAGTATTTGACTTTTTAGCTCAATGGATTTATTTTCCCTGTAAATATATTTTAAATTTTTTTCTAAACCAAAGTAATAAATTGAAGAGGTAAAAAAAAATCAGAAAAATGGAAATCTCCCTTTTTCTACTTCAAAGTTCTGACCAGCAATTTCACTCTTTGATGACAAGTATTATGAATAATCTTTATATATCTTTCTAAAAATATCTGTAAACATAGACAAGTATATTCTGTTTATTGTGTGTGTGTATCCTTTCTTATTTATACTGACGGGATTATATTAAACATACTGTTATGTACTTTGATTTTATTAGTTAACAGCATATTTTATAATTTATTTTATATTCCTGAATCAAGGGAATATACTTCATTTTTATACTTTCAGAATGTATTTTTATTATATTCAAAACAATAGTAAAAATTAAATTCTATCGGACCCTCTCCCCCATATCTCGAAAAATCTACAGTATTTTAAAAACCTTGTTCACTTTAAATTCCTGAGTGGTTACTTTCAAGCCACTGAATTATATGAGTAACTTCTATTATTACCTTTAGACAGAACCCTTGTGCACTGTTGCTGGGAATAGTGGTACAGCCAGTATAGAGGTTCCTCCAAAAATTAAAATAGAGCTCTTTTTTTTCTTTTTTCTAATTTTTGGTTGTTATATTGATTGTCTTTGAAATTTTGAATAATATATTTATAACAATCTTTTTTGTTTGTTTTTATGAACTTTAATTAGTATACAGATTCTCCTCTATTGGGAGAATCCCCTCTTATCTTATGAAGCAGAAACTACCCCCAAATCCATTCTCCTCTTCTTCCATGGTAAAAACTTTTGTTGAGCTGTGGGTTCCCAGTTAAGAACAACATTGCCAGATAGCTTTGTTGCTAAGGGTGATCCTGTGACAAAATCTTGCTAACGTTACATGCGTGAGAATGATGTCTGTTAGCTTCAACATACATGCTGAAAATCAAATCTCTACCTTCTGTTCTTTTCCGCTATCCCTGGCTGAAAAGGTGATTTTCAGTGTGGCCTTGGAAGACACGTATTGAATATTGCAGAACTGCCATAACCGTGGCCTCTGAACGACTGTATGGAGAAGAGCCACATACTGACCAGGAACTTTGAGTGTGACACGAGAGGAAAATAAACTTCTATCTTTTTGAACCCTAGCATTTGGGGAGTGCCTGTATTACAATATCTTAGCTTTTTACTCTAAGAAATAAACTTCCTTTATCTTTCTTCTGCCCATCCTTTTCTTCCTTTCCATCAGCTATAATGTATGTAGCATATATCATTGATGTCCTGCCCATACCCCCTTGGTACTCACAGTGCCAGACCATACCACAGTGTCCCGCTGCAAGTTCCTGCCATTTCAGTCTCAGAGTTTCTCTCATTATACATTCAGGGCATCTAGAAGTATTAGGGAGTTAGCACCCTGGGAGCAGTCCTTGGCCAATGATGGATTAGAGTTTGAATATATATAGTTCAGCTTTCCTGACCCTTGGGAAGGATAATTTTGAGGTGTGTTTCACATTGTCTTTTTTTTTTCTTCACATCTTTGTTTTACAATGTTGTGTTAGTTTCTGCTGTACAACAAAGTGAATCAGCTATATGTATACATATATCCCCATATCCCCTCCCTCTTGCATCTCCCTCCTACCCTCCCTATCCCACCCCTCTAGGTGGTCACAAAGCACCGAGCTGATCTCCCTGCGCTATGCAGCAGCTTCCCAGTAGCCATCCATTTTACATTTGGTAGTGTATATATGTCAATGCTACATTGTCTTTAAAAGTTCCTCAGTAAGATTGCATTTTAGTTGCCCAAATCAGTAACGTGCTTGATAACACAATCTGTATTTGGCTTCCTTTCCTTACTTGTCTTTCTTCCTCTTTCCCCTGACAGTACGTCTTGAGTACAACTCTCAAATAATTTGCTTGTCCTCATATCTTTTTCATGGGGTATGCTTGTTGGGGAACTCAACTTAGGAGAGTATCAGAAGTTGTCCCCTTGATGTGAGATACTGAAATTAAAGAGCTTACCAGTCAGATAGTAATAAGAACTCCATCACCAACTAGATGAATGAACAAGTTAGAATGAATTTATTATACAAGTGGAAAGAATATGATCTGGCTCTGTTTCCTGGAAGGTCCCAGAGGATACTCCTTTTACTAAAAGGATAAGGAATTCAGTATTAAGGAGTGCAACAGCATTGATGAGAAGCATAGTGGTGACTGTCTCTGTAGGCTTCCAGTGATGATAGAAGATGCTTGTATACAGTTTGTCTCCCTGGGGTCAATGTGGATAATAAAATCGTGACATATTTGATGTTAGGAGGCAGGCCTTAGTCATCAGCAGCAAAGTAGATATAATTATTATGATGGGCAGCAAGGTCAGAATGACATTCAGGGATTGACTTTTGAGGCTCCATCTTATTTGAAAGATGACAGATCTCTTATGGATGAGACAGATGGGCAGCCAGTAAGGGTATTGCTAGACTTGTATCTGGGTCAGCAAACTATAGCCTGTGGGTCACAGCCAGTCGTTTGCCTGTGGAACACAGCCATGTCCATTTGTTTACCTATTGTTTATGGCTGTTTTGTGCTACAGTGGAAAAGTTAAGTAGGTTCAACAGAGACTGTATGACCTGAAAAGCCATAAAATCTTTTCTGTGTGGCCCTTCTCAGAAGAAGTTTGTTGACCCCTGACCTATACAATCAAAGAAGGTCAAGAACAAGTGAGAAGAAGGTTGATGCCAGCCTCTGTAATGGAAAATCACAATCCTTGTTTCCAGACCTTAGCCAATTTTCAGACTCAGGGTTATTGACTGAAAGAGAGGAAGAACCCTCCAGAAGGAATATACATAGAAGGCACATCCAACAGCCATTCTTCCACTCCTTTTCCTTTAATAAAATAGCATACATTGGGGAAAGGAGAAATACTCAGATATTTTGAGAGCACTTAGATACAGGCTCTGAGCTGACACTCATACCTGAAGATCCAAACATCAACCGCCCACCTTATAGAGGGGGAATACAGAGGCCAGTGATAAAGTCCTAGTTCATGTCCACTTCACAGATCTCCAGCATAGTCATTTCTCTGGTCCCTGAGGGCATATTCATGTTGGATAAGCTTATTAGATAGTGGACACTTCACATTGGTGTGTTGACCAGAACCCTTTGTCACCTACCGCTGTTAAGACAACTCTTTCTAAGCTCACAGATACATTCCCTTTGAGGTTTCCTTAAGGCCAGATGATGGAGGTGCAAAGCACCTAGTCTGGATCCTGAATGGATTGATTGATGTGTTGGTGCAAGTGAAGAAAAGACTGCTGCACACTATCACCACTTGGAGTGGCCCTGGAAGACAGTGGTGAGGGAAAGTCCCCCAAGTAGACAGAACTTCATTCAGTATAACTTGTCATCAAATTTATGTGAACAAAGAAGTGGTTCAAGGTACACAAATTCCTGGGAAGTGATGGATAGCTTTGCAGGTTGTTCAAGGATCTGGAAAGTGCAAGAATAGGAAATTGGAGACAAGGAGATATTCAAGAGGCATGCAGATGGATACATCTGGGAGTGGCACAAAGGTTTGTACGTCTTTTTGTTTCAAAACAATTCATATTATAGCATACCAATTTCAGAGGAGCCATTAAAATCAGATGTACATAATTACTCATTTAATATATGCTAGCCAGCCTCTGTTTTTCTGCCCTAGTATTTGCACATTTGGCTCATGAATGGAGAGGCTATGTTGGCTGGGATAATGGCTACCTATGGGCCTAATAGCTTGGATTCTCTTTCACCAAGTATAACCTACTGCTGAATGTCTGATCAGTCAGCAATGAATTAATACTAAACCCTCATCTTTTGAGGAATCCAACCAGTCACTTGGTGTCTAGTTGACTATATTGATAGCGATTCATCCATACTGAGATTGATATGTACCCATGTATACAGTACGTCAGCTAGCAGAAATGTCAGAGGGCTCACAGAGTGCTTATATTGTGAAATAACATCACCTAGGACTAAGGCCTCACTATACAATTGAGGAGGTATAACAAAGGGGACATGATCATGAGATCTACAGGTAAGGAATTGTCGATCTTACAGAATCTTGGAAGGGCCTCTCAAAAGTACACATAAGGTGTCAGCTTGGGGAGGACATTTTGCAATATTAGAGTATTGTCCTTTAAGGTGCCATATATACTTTGAATCAATGGCCATTCTGTGAGATTGTGATACAAATAGCTGAACTATATGGGTTTATGAAACAGGTGGCAGAAGTAGAAGGTCTTCAACTTACCATTACTTCTATTTATCCATTTAGGGAATTTGTGCTTCCTATCCCTGCAATGTAGTCTCTACCAGACCAACATCTTGGTTTCTGAGTGGGATACGGGAAGAGGAAGGGCCTACAACTAGGGGCACAGTAAATATTCAACTAAGTTTAAAGCTAAAGCTGCCACCAGGTCATTTTGGGCTCCTCATGTCAGCAGACTAGCAGGCAAATAATAGAGTTACTACATTGGCAGGAATAATTGACCTGGCTATTACGTAGACACTGGGCTGCTATAACATATTGCAGCAGTGAGGACTAAATATTTCAGGACTCAGGGGATTCAGCAAGTTGCCTCTTGCTGCTTCCATGCCCAGTGATAATTATCAGTGAACAACTGCAGCATCCAAGGCTTGACAAGGGCAAGGTGACTCAGGGCCCAGACATCTAGTGATGAAGATGTGGGATAAGGAAGCAAGCAATCTAGACCAGAAGGGTATCCAAAGCTGAGGGGAATCTAGAATGAATGCCAAAGGAGGGAGAGAATGAATACATAGGCTAGTAGCTTGTTCCATTAAGCCTCTCACTTATAAGTCTTTTTTCTTTCTTTTTAGATTAATTTTGACTGGTCACTCACTTGAAGAAGTGATGACACATCGTGATATTATATCAGTGCTAATTCAGAGAATGGAAGTGATAGCACTTCTGTAATACTTTTAGAAAAGTGTTTGAAAGCACATGTACTAAAGATGTTCATGAAACATAGTGATGTGACCTTAGTATGTGGTGTTAGTTTTTCCTTGGTGTGGGTCTATGGTAATGAATTCAGTGTTTGTTTTTAAAACTGTTTCTATTTCACATTTATTTTTAAATGTTGTGTGTGTGGGTACAGATGCATGTTGGGAAGGGTGAATCATGGAAACTTCACAGCTGAGTATAAAAGAATAAGTAGGGAATAATTAGGTGAAGCAAGTGACAAGACAAAGGGGAAAGAGTATTTTTTGTGGGTGGCATGTGCCAAGATAAGAAAGAATAGAATGTTGCATTTGAGGAGTTATATAGTTTAATAGCTTTTTATAAGACTGAGGTGGGGGATTAGGATGGATATTGACAAAGACAAGAGCTTATCTGGGGTCAGGTTATAAAAGATCTTGTAGCCAATGCCTGAGAGTTTGGCAGGAGATACAAGGTCCAGGTAGAGGAGTTAAACGGTTAAAAGCAGGACAGTGACATGATAAGAATTGACTTTTAGAAAGATTACTATAACTACAGGACAGGGACTGTATTAGAAGTAAGCAAGGCCAGAATTAAGGAAAAAAGAAAAAAAGCTGTTGAAATAATTCTGGTGAAAGAAGATAAGAGAGGTGTTAAAGAGAGAGGAAATGGAAACTTTTGCATGTATTAAAATTGGAGGAGTGATATGAATTCATTTTCCTTCAGGTGTGGTGGGTATTGGAAGTGAGAGTGAAGGTAAGAACAACTCCCAGATTTTGGACTAGGGAAAGCTAAATGAATAGTCCTGGCATTGGATAAGATACAGAGCACAGGACAAAGAGCAGATTGTTTGGTAGCAATATGACAGGTCTGTTTCTAGTTTTGTTGATATGAGGGGCTCAACTGGAATTATCTGATGTGCAGTATGATTGAAATGTCATCAGAGAGATCAGGACTGGAAATATGATTTTTGAAATAGTAATTAAGAATGGATAGGGGCTTCCCTGGTGGCACAGTAGTTGAGAGTCTGCCTGCCGATGCAGGGGACACGGGTTCGTGCCCCGGTCCGGGAAGATCCCACATACCGCGGAGCGGCTGGGCCCATGAGCCATGGCCGCTGAGCCTGCGCGTCTGGAGCCTGTGCTCCGCAACGGGAGAAGCCACAACAGTGAGAGGCCCGCGTACTGCAAAAAAAAAAAAAAAAAAAAGAAAAAAGAATGGATAAGATCACACACACAAAGAATTATGGAGGAGAGTTGAGAAACAGATCTGTTGAATGTCAACATTCAGAGCATTGACAAAGCAAGAGGAAGAAACCTCAAGAGATGTCACGAAAGAGTAGTCAGAGGGGTAAGAAGAAAACCAGAGAAGAATGGTGACTCAGAACTCAAAGGAGGGGAATTTCAGAGGGAAGTTCGTGGTCAATAGCATCAAATGCTTCAGAGAAACTGAATTAAGTGAGAACCGTCAAGTACTTCCTAAATATGTAGCACCTAGAAATTCGGGGAGAACAATTTCCAGGGTTGGCTGATTCAAACTGTAGTAGGTTGAATGGGAGGTGAGAAAGTGCCCTCCAGATGTTAACACTGCAATAACGAAAAGGCAAAGGGTAATGGTTCCTCTCTAAAGCATGTGGGCATCAACCAGGGGAGAGGAAAATTGAGCTGAAATGATTGCGGATCTTTGCTACCTATGTTAGCTTCTTATAACAAAACAATTTTCAGGTAAAACGTCACCTCCTGTCAAGATCTAAGGGAAAGATATTTCCTTAAGTTACTTTTTTAAAATTTACATCTTTAAATTGTGTGTACAATTTGGCCTTTTGTTTGTTTCTTCTTGGCTTTAGAGAAATATGCTTGGAAGTAGATGCTACTGATTTAAATGCTACATTCCCAGTTCTCTCAGAGATAGCCCATTGTTTGCAATCCATTACATACTGGGAAAAGGAGTGAAAAAGTGAAATGTAAACCTTGTATTTTTCTAAAGATTTTTTTATTACAAATTTTCAAAGACTGGTTTGATAGCACTTAATTACTGTATCTCCACAAAAATTCAAAAGTTCAAATTTATGTTTTGTTTTTTACCTTGTAAGAGTAGGGAGGAACATGAAGAAAATTCCAATGGGCAGTTTATCATCAATGTGGATTAAATGCAAAACGAGCGGTCACAAAGCACCAAGCTGATCTCCCTTTGCTATGCGGCTGCTTCCCACTAGCTATCTACCTTACATTTGGTAGTGTACATATGTCCATGCCTCTCTCTCACTTTGTCACAGCTCACCCTTCCCCCTCCCCATATCCTCAAGTCCATTCTCTAGTAGGTCTGTGTCTTTATTCCTGTCTTACCCCTAGGTTCTTCATGACATTTTTTTTTTCTTAAATTCCACATATATATGTTAGCATATGGAATTTGTCTTTCTCTTTCTGACTTATTTCACTTTGTATGACAGACTCTAGGTCTGTGGGATAGGGAGGGTGGGAGGGAGGGAGATGCAAGAGGGAAGAGATATGGGAACATATGTATATGTATAACTGATTTACTTTGTTATAAAGCAGAAACTAACACACCATCGTAAAGCAATTATACCCCAATAAAGATGTTTAAAAAAAAAAAAACAGAGAAAAATGCAGTCTTCTCTCAATTAGCCACGTGTAAATTGTTGGTTTTGTGGGTTATCGTCACAAATGTTCATTCCCACCTGTCAATATCCTTGTGCTCCTACCTTCCTTCATCTCTTAGAATGTGCTGCTGGGGGAAAATGCATTATAATATTAACATAAGAAACAATGAGGAAGATAAATCTGTTCACCATATGTGTTCTAAAGGCAGTTAAAAGTATATTTTGCATTATTGATAACATATTCTTTTCCTGTGTGTGTATGTGTGTGTGTGTCCTATATATTTAATATATTTGATGCCAGCAACTTTAACCAGGAGGTATATCTACTGGGAAAGATCATGGGCTATGAAATTAGGTCATTATTTGATTTTGTCTTTATCGCTTACTGGATTGCATGACTTGAGGAAAATGACTTACCCTCTCTGGGTCTAATTTTTCTCAGTCGTAAAGTTGAAACCGTGGATAACTTTGGGGGTTTTATGAACTGAAAGACTGAAAGTAAAATAATGTGTTCATATAAAATGCTTATCATAGTGCCTAGAAATTAACAAAGTAAAATAAATTAAATTTCATCTGCCACTTTCTTTACTAATCTTACAGTATGTCTGCTTTTTCCCACACAGAGGGTAAAAACACAGCCTCTGTTCAAAAAGCTATGGTGAATTATGCTCCAGAATTTTTTTTCTTTTAAGCTCTGCCTCCTAGACATTATTCTGAGCTTTTCTCTATCCCTTGGTGACTAGTTCTTATCCTGTTGCCTGGTTCCTGTTTTGTGCCTCACTACCCAGTTTCATTAAATTGATGCTTCGGTTTTAATGTCAGTTTGGTTTTACTCCTGCTTTATCCCTGGTTGTCTTTATTTAGAACTGCCTCCATTCATGCTCTGTGACTTCCATGTCAGCCCTGTCATCACTGCCAGGTTTGGACACTACGACTCCAGCCTTTGGCTAGCACTGTATCTCATTTTTCCAGGAAGGGAGTTTGAATGAGAGTGTTAGCCAGTGAGATGCTTTAATGTAAAATTCATTTATAAGAAGAGAGTCTCACTGTATTGGTTTGCTTAACATGTGAGTTTTCAGGAATATTGTACTTACTTATACAATTCTCAGATCACCACCTCCATTGCCATTAGTTTTGCTTCTCTGTATTATTCATAATCTTATGAGCAGGTGCTGATTAATAGGAGAAGCTTTGAGGAGGACATATTCATTTAGCCTTCTCAATAAATATTTATTTTGTGCAATTTATATTATGCCAGGGGCACTGGATAGTTGTTTATTGGTTCTTAGTCCCACACTTACTCTATTTTCTTCTCTGTACTACTGAAACTAGAAGGCTGCAAAGGGCATTTCTCAGATTTTTCTCACCAGCTGAGTTTTGGTTAAGTTTTGCCAATGGATGCATTGATCGAAGAATAGATGGCAGGAGGAAGAGAGGGAGCATTTTGCTTTGGGCTCTGGCAGGATCACACTAGTCATATTTGAGGAATTCAAGAAGTCCAGCGTATCTGGAGTAGGGAAAGAGTGAGGGGGAAGAGGTATGAAAAGACTTCAGACAATTAGGAGAGACCAAATCATGTATATAGGGCCATGGGGCATGTTGATAATGGCTTTGGATTTTATTCAAAGTCTGATGGGAAGCCATTAGAAGGTTTGGAACAGAGGACAGATACAATGTTTTTTGCGTTGAGAGAGCAGTTGGCAGCTTTGCTAAAAATAGTCTGTAGGGATGTACAATAGAAGCAAGAGCACATCAAGGAGATCAGTTTGAAGGTTGTGTCAGCCAGGCTGTATCGATAGTAACACATGCAAACTGTGCTCCGGGTTGAGGCAACTCCCCATGCATCATCAATTTCATGGCACTTCCACATCAACAAGTGCTTCTAGATTGCCAAAGAAAGGATAAAAAAAGATCTAGAGAGTCAGCAATTAAGTGACTTCATCTGAAAATAAAACAAATCATATGCATCTATTTCACTTGCCAAGGCGAATCACATGTCAAGCAGGGAGAGAAGAGTGTGACTTCTTTGTACCCACAAGTAAGGAAGAACCAGATATTCATTAGCAAAAATAATACTTTCCACAAAGGATATTTTAGTAATCTAGAGAAAAGATAATGATAGTGGCAGTGGAATTGGTGGGAAGTGGTCAGATATGAGATGTATTCGGGATACAATTTGATAGCAGAATTGAGAGATATGATGAATTAGAGGTGGGATGTTAGAAAAGTAGGATAGTCAAGGATGACTAGAGTTCAAGACTGGGCTAATGAATGAACAGAGGTGTCTTTTCCTGTGATGGGGAAACTTGAGGAATTGCAAGTTTGGATACATTAAATCTGAGGTGATGATTATGGATTCAAGTGGAGATGTCATGAGCCTAGCACTCAGGGGAGAGGATCAGCTTGAAACATACATTTGGGAGAGTCAAAGGTAGTCAACAGCAATAGAAGGCATGGAGATTGTCACACTGAGTGAAATAAATCAGGCAGAGAAAGACAAATATCATATGATACCAGTTATATGTGGAATCTAAAAAAATGGTACAAATGAACTTAGTTACAAAACAGAAATAGAAACACAGGTGTAAAAAACAAACTTATGGTTACCAGGGTGGGTGGGTGGGGGGAGGGATAAACTGGGAGATTGGGATTGACATAAAAGCACTACTATATATAAAATAGCTAACTAATAAGAACCTACTGTATAGCACAGGGAACTCTACTCAGTACTCTGTAATGACCTATATGGGAAAAGCAGCTAAAAAAGAGTGGATATATGCATATGTATAACTGATTCACTTTGCTATACAGCAAAAACTAACACAACATTGTAAATCAACTATAGTACAATAAAAATTTTAACAAAAAGACATGAGGGATACTGAGTAGATGGCGGAAGAGTAAGACGTGGAGATCACCTTCCTCCCCACAGATACACCAGAAATACATCTACATGTGGAACAACCCCTACATAACACCTACTGAACGCTGGCAGAAGACCTCAGACCTCCCAAAAGGCAAGAAACTCCCCACGTACCAGGGTAGGGCAAAAGAAAAAAGAATAAACAGAGACAAAAGAATAGGGACGGGACACGCACCAGTGGGAGAGAGCTGTGAAGGAGGAAATGTTTCTACACACTAGGAAGCCCCTTCGCGGGCGGAGACTGCGGGGGGGTGAAAGGGGGAAGCTTTGGAGCCACGGAGGAGAGCGCAGCCACAGGGGTGCAGAGGGCAAAGCGGGGAGATTCCCGCACAGAGGATCGGTGCCGACCAGCACTCACCAGCCCGAGAGGCTTGTCTGCTCACCCTCCGGGGCAGGCGGGGGCTGGGAGCTGAGGCTCGGGCTTCGGAGGTCGGATCCCAGGGAGAGGACTGGGGTTGGCGGCGTGAACACAGCGTGAAGGGGGCTAGCGTGCCTAAGCAAGCCGGAAGGGAGTCCTGGAAAAAGTCTAGAGCTGCCAAAGAGGCAAGAGACCTTTTCTTGCCTCTGTTTCCTGGTGCGCGAGGAGAAGGGATTAAGAGCGCTGCTTAAAGGAGCTACAGGGACGGGCGTGAGCCGTGGCTGTCAGCGCGGACCACAGAGATGGGCATGAGATGCCAAGGCTGCTGCTGCAGCCACCAAGAAGCCTGTTTGCAAGCACAGGTCATAATCCACACCTCCCCTCCAGGGAGCCTGTGCAGCCTGCCACGGCCAGGGTCCCGGGATCCAGGGACCACTTCCCCAGGAGAACGCACGGCACCTCAGGCTGGAGCAACGTCACACCAGCCTCTGCTGCCACAGGCTCGCCCCGCACTCCATGCCCCTCCCTCACCCTGGCCTGAATGAGCCAGAGCCCCCGAATCAGCTGCTCCTTTAACCCCGTCCTGTCTGAGCGAAGAACAGGCGCCCCCCGGCGACCTACACGCAGAGGCGGGGCCAAATCCAAAGCTGAGCCCCGGGAGCTGTGCGAACAAAGAAGAGAAAGGGAAATCTCTCCCAGCAGCCTCAGAAGCAGCGGATTAAAGCTCCACAATCAACTTGATGTACCCTGCATCTGCCGAATACCTGAATAGACAACGAATCATCCCAAATTGAGGAGGTGGACTTTGGGAGCAAGATATATTATTTTTTCCCCTTTTTGTGAGTGTGTATGTGTATGATTCTGTGTGAGGTTTTGTCTGTATAGCTTTGCTTTCACCATTTGTCCTAGGGTTCTGTCCATTTTTTTTTTTTACTTAAAATTTTTTTTCTTAATAATTATTTTTTATTTTAATAACTTTATTTTATCTTATTTTATCCTCTTTCTTTCTTTTCTTTCTTTCTTTTTTTCTCCCTTTTATTCTGAGCCGTGTGGATGAAAGGCTCTGGCTGCTCCAGCCAGGCATCAGGACTGTGCCTCTGAGGTGGGACAGCCAATTTCAGGACACTGGTCCACAAGAGACCTCCCAGCTCCACATAATATCAAACAGCGAAAATCTCCCAGAGATCTCCATCTCAACGTCAAGACCCAGCTCCACTCAACGACCAGCAAGCTACAGTGCAGGACACCCTATTCCAAACAACTAGCAAGACAGGAACACAGCCTCATCCATTAATAGAGAGGCTGCCTGAAATCATAATAAGGCCACAGACACCCCAAAACACACCACCAGCCGTGGACCTGCCCACCAGAAAGACAAGATCCAGCCTCATCCACCAGAACACAGGCACTAGAGTCCCCTCCACCAGGAAACCTACACAACCCACTGAACCAACCTTAGACACTGGGGACAGACACCAAAAACAATGGGAACTACGAACCTGCAGCCTGTGAAAAGGAGACCCCAAACACAGTAAGATAAGCAAAATGAAAAGACAGAAAAACACACAGCAGATGAAGGAGCAAGGTAAAAGCACACCAGACCTAACAAATGAAGAGGAAATAGGCAGTATACCTGAAAAAGAATTCAGAATAATGATAGTAAAGATGATCCAAAATCTTGGAAATTGAATAGAGAAAATGCAAGTAACATTTAACAAGGACCTAGAAGAACAAAAGAGGAAACAAGCATTGAAAACAACACAATAAATGAAATTAAAAATACTCTAGAAGGAACAATAGCAGAATAACTGAGGGAGAAGAATGGATAAGTGACCTCGAAGATAAAATAGTAGAAATAACTACTGCAGAGCAGAATAAAGAAAAAAGAATGAAAAGAACTGAGGACAGTCTCAGAGACCTCTGGGACAACATTAAATGCAACAACATTCAAATTATAGGGGTCCCAGAAGAAGAAGAGAAAAAGAAAGGGACTGAGAAAATATTTGAAGAGATTATAGTTGAAAACTTCCCTAATATGTGAAAGGAAATAGTTAATCAAGTCCAGGAAGCACAGAGAGTCCCATACAGGATAAATCCAAGGAGAAATACGCCAAGACACATATTAATCAAACTATTAACAATTAAATACAAAGAAAACATATTAAAAGCAGCAAGGGAAAACAACAAATAACACACAAGGGAATCCCTATAAGGTTAACAGCTGATCTTTCAGCAGAAATTCTGCAAGCCAGAAGGGTGTGGCAGGACATATTTAAAGTGATGAAGGAGAAAAACCTACAACCAAGATTACTCTACCCAGCAAGGATTTCATTCAGATTTGATGGGGAAATTAAAAGCTTTACAGACAAGCAAAAGCTGAGAGATTTCAGCACCACCAAACCAGCTTTACAACAAATACTAAAGGAACTTCTCTAGGCAAGAAACACAAGAGAAGGAAAACACCTACAATAACAAACCCAAAACATTTAAGAAAATGGGAATAGGAACATACATATCGATAATTACCTTAAATGTGAATGGATTAAATGCTCCAAACAAAACACACAGGCTCGCTGAATGGATACCAAAACAAGACCCATATATATGCTGTCTACAAGAGACCCACTTCAGACCTAGGGACACATTCAGACTGAAAGTGAGGGTATGGGAAAGATATTCCATGCAAATGGAAATCAAAAGAAACCTGGAGTAGCCATTCTCATATCAGAAAAAATAGACTTTAAAATAAAGACTATTACAAGAGACAAAGAAGGACACTACATAATGATCAAGGGATTGATACAAGAAGAAGATATAACAATTGTAAATATTTATGCACCCAACATAGGAGCACCTCAATACATAAGGCAAATACTAACAGCCATAAAAAGGGAAATCGACAGTAAGACAATCATAGTAGGGGACTTTAACACCCCACTTTCACCAATGGACAGATCATCCAAAATGAAAATAAAGAAGGAAACACAAGCTTTAAATGATACATTAAACAAGACAGACTTAATTGATATTTATAGGACATTCCACCCAAAAACAACAGAATACACATTTTCTCAAGTGCTCATGGAACATTTTCCAGGATAGATCATATCTTGGGTCACAAATCAAGCCTTGGTAAATTTAAGAAAACTGAAATCATATCAAGTATCTTTTCTGACCACAACGCTATGAGACTAGATATAAATTACAGGAAAAGATCTGTAAAAAATACGAACACATGGAGGCTAAACAATACACTACTTAATAACGAAGTGATCACTGAAGAAATCAAAGGGGAAATCAAAAAATACCTAGAAACAAATGACAATGGAGACACTATGACCCAAAACCTATGGCATGTAGCCAAAGCAGTTCTAAGAAGGAAGTTTATAGCAATACAATTCTACCTTAAGAAACAGGAAATATCTCAAATTAACAACCTAACCTTGCACCTAAAGCAATTAGAGAAAGAAGAACAAAAAAACCCCAAAGTTAGCAGAAGGAAAGAAATCATAAAGATCAGATCAGAAATAACTGATAAAGAAATGAAGGAAACAATAGCAAAGATCAGTAAAACTAAAAGCTGGTTCTTTGAGAAGATAAACAAAATTGATAAACCATTAGCCAGACTCATCAAGAAAAAAAAGGAAGAAGACTCAAATGAATAGAATTAGAAATGACAAAGGAGAAATAACAACTGACATTACAGAAAAACAAAGGATCATGAGAGATTGCTACAAGCAACTCTATGCCAATAAAATGGACAACCTGGAAGAAATGGACAAATTCTTAAAAACGCACAAACTGCTGAGACTGATCCAGGAAGAAATAGAAAATATGAACAGACCAATCACAAGCACTGAAATTGAAACTGTGATTAAAAATCTTCCAACAAACAAAAGCCCAGGACTAGATGGCTTCACAGGTGAATTCTACCAAACATTTAGAGAAGAGCTAACACCTATCCTTCTCAAACTCTTCCAAAATATAGCAGAGGGAGGAACACTCCCAAACTCACTCTACGAGGCCACCATCACCCTGATACCAAAACCAAAGATGTCACAAAGAAAGAAAACTACAGGCCAATATCCCTGATGAATATAAATGCAAAAATCCTAAACAAAATACTAGCAAACAGAATCCAACAGCACACTGAAAGGATCATACACCATGATCAAGTGGGGTTTATTCCAGGAATGCAAGGATTCTTCAATATATGCAAATCAATCAATGTGATACACCATATTAACAAATTGTAGGAGAAAAACCATATGATCATCTCAATAGATGCAGAGAAAGCTTTCGACAAAATTCAACACCCATTTATGATAACAACCCTGAAGAAAGTAGGCATACCTACATTTCCTCAACACAATAAAGGCCATATATGACAAACCCACAAACAACATTGTCCTCAATGGTGAAAAACTGAAACCATTTCCACTAAGATCAGGAACAAGACAAGGTTGCCCACTCTCACCACTATTATTCAACATAGTTTTGGAAGTTTTAGCCACAGCAATCAGAGAAGAAAAAGAAATAAAAGGAATTCAAATTGGAAAAGAAGAAGTAAAGCTGTCACTGTTTGCAGATGACATGATACTATACATAAAGAATCCTAAAGATGCTACCAGACAACTACTAGAGCTAATCAATGAATTTGGTAAAGTAGCAGGATACAGAATTAATGCACAGAAATCTCTTGCATTCCTATACACTAATGATGAAAAATCTGGAAGTGAAATTAAGAACAATCCCATTTACTATTGCACCAAAAAAAAAAATGAAATATCTAGGAATAAACCTACCCCAGGAGACAAAAGACCTGTATGCAGAAAATTATAAGACACTGTTGAAAGAAATTAAAGATGATACAAATGGATGGAGAGATATACCATGTTCTTGGATTGGAAGAATCAACATTGTGAAAATGACTCTACTACCCAAAGCAATCTACAGATTCAATTCAATCCCTATCATACTACCACTGGCATTTTTCACAGAACTAGAACAAAAAATTTCACAATTTGTATGGAAACACAAATGTTGTAGTTTATCTTATGACAGGGCCGAAAGTAAGCTAATCACACGAGATGAATTGTGCCAAAGCACAGCAGTAGACGGCTGCTGCTCGCTCAGGCAAAACAGCGCCATCTGTCCTGCTGTGGTAGCTTTTATTAAAGCATTATCTAGGTTTACACTTTAAGACTTGTTTTCTTAACATTTCAGAAATGCCAAAGCAGCAACCTATGTTTTTATTAATTATACAAGCAATAATTGGCTTTCTTGAAAACATGCCGTGCTTCGTCCTTGAGCGCAACAGCAGCACAAAGTTCCCACCATTATTTTGATTATACTGAAGTAGCACAAGGACATTTCCTTGCATTCCCACCACTCTGATTTTACTGAGGACATCTCATGGATCAGTGCCCAAAGCACTCAATGCTTCTTTGCAGGCCCCCGGTTTGCCGGGGGGGGGGGTGCTCAAAACATTCAGGGCTGTTCACAGCTCTGGCTTATTCGCATGCCCCCAGTTTGCCGGGGGGGGGGCTCAAAGCAATCAGGACTGTTTGCAGTTCTGGCTTATTCGCCAGCCCCCAGTTTGCTGCAGTGGGGGGGCTCATGGGTCACGTCTCCTTTCCATGTCCTCAGTTATTCCACTACACACAAAAGATCCCGAACAGCCAAAGCAATCTTGAGAAAGAAAAAGGAGCTGGAGAAATCAGGCTCCCTGACTTCAGAGTATACTACAAAACTACAGTAATCAAGACAGTATGGTACTGGCACAAAAACAGAAATATAGATCAATGGAACAGGATAGAAAGCCCAGAGATTAACCCACATATGGTCACCTTATCTTTGATAAAGGAGGCAAGAATATACAGTGGAGAAAAGACAGCCTCTTCAATAAGAGGTGCTGGTAAAACTGGACAGGTACATGTAAAAGTATGAAATTAGAGCACTCCCTAACACCATACACAAAAATAAACTCAAAATGGATTAAAGACCTAAATGTAAGGTCAGACACTATCAAACTCTTAGAGGAAAACATAGGCAGAACACTCTATGACATAAGTCACAGCAAGATCCTTTTTGACCCACCTCCTAGAGAAATGGAAATAAAAACAAAAATAAACAAATGGAACCTAATGAAACTTCAAAGCTTTTGCACAGCAAAGGAACCATAAACAAGACCAAAAGACAGCCCTCACAATGGGAGAAAATATTTGCAAATGAAGCAACTGACAAAGGATTAATCTCCAAAATTTACAAGCAGCTCATGGAGCTCAATAACAAAAAAACAAACAACCCAATCCAAAAATGGGCAGAAGACCTAAATAGACATTTCTCCAAAGAAGATATACAGATTGCCAACTAACATATGAAAAAATACTCAACATCATTAATCATTAGAGAAATGCAAATCAAAAATACAATGAGATATCCTCTCACACCAGTCAGAATGGCCATCATTAGAAAATCTAGAAACAATAAATGCTGGAGAGCGTGTGGAGAAAAGGGAACACTCTTGCACTGTTGGTGGGAATGTAAATTGATACAGCCACTATGGAGAACAGTATGGAGGTTCCTTAAAAAACTACAAATAGAACTACCATACGACCCAGTAATCCCACTACTGGGCATATACCCTGAGAAAACCATAATTCAAAAAGAGTCATGTACCAAAATGTTCATTGCAGCTCTATTTACAATAGCCAGGACATGGAAGCAACCTAAGTGTCCATCATCAGATGAATGGATAAAGAAGATGTGGCACATATATACAATGGAATATTACTCAGCCACAAAAAGAAATGAAATTGAGTTATTTGTAGTGAGGTGGATGGACCTAGAGTCTGTCATACAGAGTGAAGTAAGTCAGAAAGAGAAAGACAAATACCGTGTGCTAACACATATATATGGAATCTAAGGGGAAAAAAAAAGTCATGAAGAACCTAGGGGCAAGATGGGAATAAAGACACAGACCTACTAGAGAATGGACTCGAGGATATGGGGAGGGGGAAAGGTAAGCTGTGACAAAGTGAGAGAGTGGCATGGACATATATACACTACCAAACGTAAAATAGATAGCTAGTGGGAAACAGCCACATAGCACAGGGGATCAGCTCGGTGGTTTGTGACCACCTAGAGGGGTGGGATAGGGAGGGTGGGAGGGAGGGAGACGCAAGAGGGAAGAGATATGGGAACATATGTATATGTATAACTGATTCACTTTGTTTTAAAGCAGAAACTAACATACCATGGTAAAGCAATTATACTCCAATAAAGATGTTAAAAAAAAAAAAAAGACATGAGGATGCAAACTACAGGATCACACAAGTAACTGGATTTGAGATGTAAGTGAAAAGGAGATGATGTTGAAATGATAGGATTTTTTGGTAGCCATCAGAGAAGGTGATAAAGATTTCAAATTATAACAGTGAAAAAAGTAGGAAGAGCTTATGCAGGGTTAAGAAAATGTATTCATGTTTGAACATATTCAAATGAGGCACGTCTGGATATTGAGATCATTGAGGGAGAGAGAAGAAGCCAAGAGTGAAGACAGAATCTTGGAAAATATATATACACATAGGGAGGAAGAAGACAGTTTTGAGAAGTGTTCAGTGAGGCAGAAAAACCAGTAACAAGTTGTCATGGAAATCAAGAGAGCTGAGAGCTTCATGAAGGAGTAGGTAGTTAACTGTCAATGCAGCCATGTTTGAAATATATGGCAAAAATATACCGTTTGGATTATGTGATAACTCACGGGTTTGAATTATCTATACTTCCTCATCCCCAACTCAGCTGACTTATTCAATAGCGAGTCCAGATGATTTCTCTGAAGATTTCTATGATCCTAGAATTGCTCAGTTATTTACAGATTGAGAAGGATAAGAACAGAAAGAGTTGACTTTTTGCTGTTACGGAAAAAAATCCTTTTAGTGTACAATAATAATAAAATAATAATAATAATTATAGCTAATATTTATTGAGCTCTTATATGCCAGGCTCTATTCTATTATATGTGTTATCCCATTTAGCCTTCACAACAATCTCTGCATTAAAAAAAAATTCTTGATCATACCTGCTCCTTTAGCTACTTTTCCTTCTTTCCTCTGGAGCAAAATTTCTTTTACAGATTGGCTAAGAACTACTCTCTCTCTTCCTCCTTTTTCATTCTCTCTTAAACCCACTCCAGTAGGGCTTTAATCCCCACCATTTTACCAAAACTTCTCTTGTTAGTCAACAATCATCTTCTTGTTACCAAGTTCAGTGGTCACGTTCCATTACTCATCTACTGATAGCATTTGGAACATTTTCTTCCCCAATCCTCTGGAGATCTCTTAGTGAGCCTCCTCTTCATTAGCCATTTCTGATCTTCTCTAACTTCAGTTGTTGGAATGCCTTAGAGCTCAGTTCTTAGACCCGTTAACTATCAATACAGACTACTCAGAAGATGTTATTCAGTGTCATGAGCTCAGATAATAGCTATACTCTGATGAATTCCAAATTTATGTCTCTTTCACTTACCAAACTTCAGACTCTTGTAGGCAACTATGTACCAATGGGTATCTTTAAGATATCGTGTCCTTAACCTCCCTTCACAACCAAAAATGCTCCACCTCTAATCTTCACCTTCTCAACAGATGGTAATTTCTTCCCTCCAGATGCTGAGGCAAAATACCTTCTCTTTCTCTCCTACTCCTAAGAGTCAATATATTAGTAATTCCTTTTAGGTCTACATGCTAATTATATCTGGACTCTGATAATTTCTCACCATGTCCACTAGGTTACTGAATTAGTTGGAGCTACAATTATTTCATTTCTTAGTCGCCCTTCTGTTTCCACTCTTTCTCTCCTACAGTCTTTTTCAACACATCAGGCACTACTACTTTATAAAACATAAACAAGTTTATGTTGTTGCTTTGGACAAAATCCTCCAGTGGCTTCTCATCTAATGCAAGGTAATAAAGTCCCTACCTTCACTCAAGGTCCTGGATGATTTGCTACCTTTGCACCTGTTGCCTCTTACCTCTTGAACTTCACCTTCTGCCACTTTCCCTGTTCCCCTTTGCTGAATTCTCATTGGATTCTCTGCTACTATTTGTACACACTACACATGTTCTTGGTTCAGGTCTTTCCAATTCCTATTCTTTTGCCTAGAGTGATTTTTTTTCCAGAATATCTAAATGGCTTGCTCTCTGACTTCCTCTAGACACCATCTTCTTAGTGAGGTTTTCCCTGACCAGTTTTTATGACATATTGAGAGCCTCACCTTCCTCCAGTTCATATAAGCCCTTGACAAATTATATCTTTGCTTATTTATTATCTCCTCCTTCATGTGAGTTTCATGAAGTCAGAAATTATGTTTTGTAACTGCTACATCACTAAGACCTACAGCAGTCCACGGTAACTATGAGGTAGGGCTAATATCATCCTCATTTACTGATTAGGTTCAGAGATGTTAAGGGCCTCACTAAATTTGTAAGTGGTGGAGCTAGAACTCAAGTCCAGAAAGTTTGAGTTCAGTGTCCATACTTACTTTAAGTATATTAAATATTAACAGACACTTCCAACCTTCTACCCAGCTTTGCAAATCTGCGCACTGAAGTTTCAGTAATTTCTATTACCCTTCCCTTCACCCCATGACATTCACTTTAGCCGGATTTTATTTATGCAAATGCATTCATGGCAGCAAGAGGCACAATGAAATGGTCTCCTGTCTCCAGAAGCTACTCCAGGTGTCTCTGGGCTGTATTCCACTGGCTATAGGGAAGGCTTTGCTACCAACACTAATGATTAAGAGTTGGAAATTTTCCAATAGGCCACAGGGCAGATAACTTTATCAGTTTGGTTCATAAAAATGAGGAGTAATTAGATAATTGGAAACAACTATGATGTATAATAGCATTTGAGACCTCAAGAGAAATAAATAGAATAATGTGTATAAAAACTGAGAAAAGTGATGAAAACTATCTTGGCATGCTAGTTATGACGATTCCAGGAGGAATAAAAAGAACTAGAAATAGACACAATTATCTTTTAGTTTTAACCATAAATTTGTTTAATCAGATTTTTTTTTAACCAAAATCATCTTAAGAGGCAGGCATTCATCAGATACTTTCCCACTTAATATTTTTTTTTGTGTATCAGCTTTCTTGAGAAAATGCCAATATAACGTACTTAATAAAAACGTAAACGTCATCTTTTCACATATGTACACAGATATCAAAAGTAAGCATATCCAAGTCACTATATAGCCAAGAATCAATATTATTCCAGAGGAAAGAAAATCACTTAAATTTATGTCCCTGTTTCACAATTAAAACTAAGCTGTATTTGAATTGCACACTTAGAAAATTCTGAGTTACCTTTTCTGTGGCAATAGAGTGAACTAAAACTCCATTCCACTGGATTTAATATAAATTCCATTAGTTAATAACAAGATTAGCACAATATTAACGGATATGAACAAAAAAATTTATACCTCTCACTGCCACCTTTCCCTTCTGTCTCACACTTTAACAAGTATTTTCAAAGTGCCCACGATTAAAAAACAAAAAAAATCTATCACTATCATTCTAATGTACGTATTCAGCTATAAATAGTCTTTGAAAAATTGCTTGGCTATCCAAAAGGAAATAGAAAGGAAAATACTTTTTCTAATACATTTATTGTATTCTTTGCATACAGCAATTTCTATGCCTTAGAATATAAAATAATGGAAAAAAATCAGTCAGAAAGTGAATTCAGCTTACAGAATAGAGGGAAAACACTTCAAACAGTTTTATCAGAAATGCAATCAAAATATACTATTGCCAGTAAAATTGAGACGAAATTATCCTTAAAAATTATTTATATTTTCACTAGTTAACATATTTTAAATTTATTTATTTGTAAATCCAGAGCTATCACTGAAAAAAATCCCAACTATTTATTTACAAAGGAATTCCTGAGGATGAGGAGAATGTCCAGGTCTTCTTTTTCTATATATGTGCATATGTAAAAAGGCAGAGATAATCTTCTCTAAGAACAAGAAAGGTTAGTCTTGAATACTATTGAACCATTTACTGTGTTCTGAGGCTGCTATATCATTTAAAGAATTATTCCCATTTGGAACAATGTAATTGCTCAGTTGGGGTACTGTGGTCAGACAGGGGATATAAAATGTCTGAATACCTGTACTTCTTAAAATATTTCTATCTTGTTCATTGAAATCTGCATCCTTTAGAAAATACATACTACCTGCTGCTTAAGAAGCATAAATAGCCTTGTCATGCTATCCTATGACAAATAGATAAGCAAAAAAAAAAAAAAAAGACAAAGTAGACCAATTATGAAAAGCAGATTAAATAAATATATAACATAAAGGAAATTCAAACCATCCATGGAAAGTAAAATGTGAATATTCTTTTTACCATAGTTTTTAAGAGGAAGAGAGAAGACTTTTTCATATTCAAACACAAATACTAGGCAAATCTAAAATATTCCACAAGAGGAAAACTCTTTTACTATTTGCAACATCATGATTAGAAAAATAAAACAGATTTTTACAAAGCTATTAAGTGTTTTTTGGCTAAGCAGTACAAATATAATTTACTTCTAAGCAAGTGCAAATCCTAACAGTATTACTGAATAACAAATTTCTTTTCAATTAATATGCTATAACTATTTTTAAGGCTGTGTTAAAGAACAGCAAGTTGAGTTGAAACTATATTTCTAGTGGCCTTAAATCATTTTGGGGGAACAATGTGGATATTAATCAGCTAAACAATATCCTTCTTGTGCCTTATAAAAACTCTTGGCCCTTACAAAGTAATTTAATAATAACTCAGTTTGTACACATTATGAAGTTTTTATAGTATTGCTTTCATTTGATCTATGAGCCACTGTGAGTTGCTTCAAGTAAGAAAGCACAGCACGACACATTCTGGGTAAGTCACAGAAACAGAAGCACAGATCTGCCTTTGTTACTCAGGGGCAGTACCCTGGAAAGATTTTCCCAAGGCAAGCTACAGCTGGAAGCATTATTACCCAAGTGAATCTATGAGCACATCAAATGTCATCAGTTGTACATAGGAGGGACAGGAACCCTCAGCAGTCAAAGAAGGAATGAGTTGGCAAGGCCATGGGCTTTAATGTCAGAACATTCTGAATGTTAAGTATGGGTTCACTTCTCACAAGCTAGGTGATCTTCTAGCCTCCAGCCCTCAGTTTTCTTCTCTGTAAAATGAGCTTAAAATTATACTCAAGTTTCAGAATTGTTGAATGGATTATATGAGATAATACGTGTTGCCTGGCATAAAGAAAACACTGGTTGCATACTTGTGGAGGTGGGTATTATCATATCATCATTTTAAGCATCATCGTCATCAGCATCATCATATCATCAGAGAATGAAAACAGAGGCCAAGAAGCAGAGAATTTGGGAGGAATGAGATGTAGCAGTGACAAATAGGGCAGTTTAGGAAACTAGGTTGGTGAGCTCTGGGCATGAAGCAGATGCTTCTATCATGCAGACCTCAGAATGCATTGGCAGGGCAGGATGGTTCCTTAAAGGTACTGCTGCAGGCTAAAAATGAATCAGTAGGAACACACATAGCCTACTGTCATCCAGACTACCTAGCTAAATGTGGTCATTAAATACAAAGCCTTTTGGCTCATGTGCTCACTATTCTGTGTCAGAAAAGCTTGTGTGATTTAGATACTAGCCAAAAATATGGCATCATCAAAACACTGCATTAAATTGGAAGGCATGGGAAAGAATGATGGAGAGAGAACAGCAGTTTGTCTTGTTTCTAGCTCTGTAGCAATCTAGGCTACATTCTTCCTTTGCAGTTGTACTAAAACAGCTTCTCCAAGAAGTAGGGACTAAGAAGACCCCTCATTAATATGCTCAGAAATGTAGCAAGTGTGAACTAAAGCCATATGAGTTCACATAAAACTTTCCTAAAATGTAGGACGTCAGGAGTGAGATAGGCAGCAGCAGGTTAACTAAATTGTGCTCACTCGAGAGGCTGTAAGGGGACAATACTAGTAGGGTGGTCGAGAAAATTGTCGTAAAGGACCTCGCTGTGTAACTCCTGGCAATATGGCATGGCTATTACATGCTAGTGGCCAAGCAGCAGGGAGCAGAGTGGTCATTTTAGAAAGTAAATTAGAGCACGTCATCTTCTGCTCAGAAGCTTTCAAGGGTTTCCCCTTTCACTTACAGATAAAAGGCTACTCCTTACAATGGCCTGAATGGTCTTTTTTTAAAGAATCTTTTCTTTTTTTAATTTTTTAATAATGATCATCATGCTTTACAAAGTGAGACTAATTAGAAAACTTTAAAATATGATTCAACTTGCTCATGGTTATTCAAGGAACACAGTGAATATGCTGTGTTAAGTACGCTTACTAATGGATTGCAGGAGTTTTATTTTTTTGGTTATGTAATTAAAAAATTTTATTGGAGTATAGCTGATTTACAATGTCGTGTTAGTTTCAGGTGTACAGCATAGTGATTCAGTTATACATACACATATATTCATTCTTCCTCAGATTCTTTTCCCATATAGGTTATTGCAGAATATTGATTAGACTAATCTGGTTTACCTTTTTGACCTCGTCTCTTACAGATTTTTTCATGGCTGGTTCCTTTTCAATCTTTGGTCTCATCTCAAATTCCAACTTTTTGAGAAATCCTCAACCTGCCACCCACTCTTAATCACTTTGATTGGCCAGCAGTAAACATGCCATACTGGTTGTTAAATATTTTGAATATCACACTTACTATATTATATATTATATACATCAAAAAAGTACTTCCGTGAGTACTCAGGTAACAGAGTTGTTGAATAGATTGCATGAGACAATATATGCTAAGCAACTATCACCATGGCTGGCATAGAGAAAACACTGATGTATACTTGTGGTGGTTATTATTATTATATTATAATGTTATATTTTAATTATATAATTGTATAATTATCATTATTATAAACATGATCTGTCAGGCCTCAGAACATAGGCACTTGGTGAGATAGTCTTTTCCTTGTACCACCCTAATCAGAGAGTGGAGACACTGTCTTCCCTCTTCCTTGGTGGCACTTAGAGACAGGGAATACTCATGCTTGTCTCTTTCTTACATCTCACTTTCCTTCTTCTCTCTTCAGTGCCCCAGGGCAAGAAGAGAACTTTTTTTTACTTCCCCAGTATTGTGTAATCTCTATATCATAAAGGTAACAAGGCTTTACTTTTTTTAATTGGAGTAAAATTGCTTTACAATGTTGTGTTAGTTTCTACTGTCCAATGAAGTGAATCAGCTATATGTACACCTATAACCCCTCCCTCTTGGACCTCCCTCCCACCCTCCCCATCCCACCCATCTAGGTCGTCACAGAGTACTGTGCTGAGCACCCTGTGCTGTACAGCAGGCTCCCACTAGCTATCTATTTTACAAATGGTAGTGTATTTATGTCAAACCAAATCTCCCAATTCGCCCCACCCTCCCCTTCCCCCGCTGTGTCCACATGTCCATTGTCTACATCTGTGTCTCATTTCTGCCTTGCAAACCAATTAATCTGTACCATTTTTCTAGATTCCACATATATGCATTAATATACAGCATTTGTTTTTCTCTTTCTGGCTTACTTCACTCTGTATGAGAGACTCTCTAGGTCCATCCATATCTCTACAAATGACCCAATTTTGTTTCTTTCTATGGCTGAGTAATATTCCATTGTATAATGTACCACATCTTCTTTATCCATTCATCTGTTGTTGGACATTTAGGTTGTTTCCATGTCCTGGCTATTGTAAATAGTGCTACAATGAATATTGGGGTACATGTGTCCTTTTAAATTATGGTTTTCTCAGGGTATACGCCCAGTAGTGGGATTGCTGGGTCATATGGTACTTCTATTTTTAGTTTTTTAAGGAAACTCCATACTGTTCTCCATAGTAGCTGTATCAATTTATGTTCCCACCAACAGTGCAAAAGTGTTCCCTTGTCTCCACACCCTCTCGAGAATTTATTGTTTGTAGATTTTTTTGATGATGGCCATTCTGACCAGTGTGAGGTGATACCTCATGGTAGTTTTGATTTGCATTTATATAATAATTAGTGATGTTGCGCAGATTTTCATGTGCCTCTTGGCCATCTGTATGTCTTCTTTGGTGAAATGACTATTTAGGTCTTCTGCCCATTTTTTAATTGGGTTGTTTGTTTTTTTGATATTGAGCTGCATGAGCTGTTTGTATATTTAGGAGATTAATCCTTTGTCCATTGTTTCATTTGCAAATATTTTTCTCCCATTCTGAGGGTTGTCTTTTCGTGTTGTTTAAGGTTTCCTTTGCTGTGCGAAAGCTTTTAAGTTTCACTAGGTCCCATTTGTTTATTTTTGTTTTTATTTTCATTACTCTAGGAGGTGGGTCATAAAAGATCTTGCTGTGGTTTATGTCAAAGAGTGTTTTTCCTATGTTTTCCTCTAAGAGTATTATAGTGTCCATTCTTACATTTAGGTCTTTAATCCATTTTGAGTTTATTTTTGTGTATGGTGTTAGGTAGTGTTCTAATTTCATTCTTTTACACGTAGTTGTCCAGCTTCCCCACCACCACTTATTGAAGGGACTGTCTTTTCTCCATTGTATGTTCTTTCCTCCTTTGTCATACATTAGGTGACCATATGTGCGTGGGCTTATCTTTGGGCTTTCTATCCTGTTCCATTGATCTCTATTTCTGTTTTTGTGCCAGTACCATACTGTCTTGATTACTGTAGCTTCGTAGTATAGTTTGAAGTTGGGGAGCCTGATTCCTCCAGCTCCATTTTTCTTTCTCAAGATTGCTTTGGCTATTCGGGGTCTTTTGTGTTTCCACACAAATTGTAAAAATTTTTGTTGTATTTCTGTGAAGAATGCCATTGGTAGTTTGATAGGGATTGCATTGAATCTGTAGATTTCTTTGGGTAGTATAGTCATTTTCACAATGTTGATTCTTCCAATCCAAGAACATGGTATATATATCTGTTTATGTCATCTTTGATTCTTTTCATTAGTATTTTATAGTTTTCGAGTACAGGTCTTTTGGCTCCTTAGGTAGGTTTATTCCTAGGTATTTTATTATTTTTGTTGAGAAGGTAATGGGATTGCTTCCTTAAATTCTCTTTCTGATTTTTTTTTGTTAGTGTACAGAAATGCCAGAGATTTCTGTGCATTAATTTTGTATTCTGCAACCTTACCAGATTCACTGATTAGTTCTAGTAGTTTTCTAGAGGCATCTTTAGGATTTTCTATGCATAGTGTCATATCATCTGCAAACAGTGACAGTTTTGCTTCTTCTTTTCCAGTTTGGATTCCTTTTATTTTTCTTCTCTGATTGCCATGGCTAGGACTTCCAAAACTATGTTGAATAATAGTAGTGAGAGTGGACATCCTTGTCTTGTTCCTGATTTTAGTAGAAATGCTTTCAGTTTTTCACCATTGAGTATGATGTTTGCTGGGGGTTTGTTATATATGGCCTCTATTATGTTGAGGTATGTTCCCTCTATGCCCATTTTCTGGAGCGATTTTATCATAAATGGGTGTTGAATTTTGTCAAAAGCTTTTTCTGCATCTATTGAGATGATCATATCGTTTTTATTCCTTAATTCATTAATATGGTATATCACATTGATTGATTTGCTTCATTGAAGAATCCTTGCATTCCTGGGATAAACCCCACTTGATAATGGTGTATGATCCTTTTAATTTGCTGTTGGATTCTGTTTGATAGTATTTTGTTTAGGACTTTTATATCTATGTTCATCAGTGATATTAGTCTGTAATTTTCTTTTTTGGTGTGATATCTTTGTCTGGTTTTGGTGTTAGGATGATGGTGGTTTCGTAGAACGAATTTGGGAATGTTCCTCCTCCCGCTGCAATTTTTTGGAAGAGTTTGAGAAGGATAGGTGTTAGCTCTTCTCTAAATGTTTGATAGAACTCGCCTGTGAAGCCATATTGTCCTGGACTTTTGTTTGTTGGAAGATTTTAAATCACAGTTTCAATTTCATTACTAGTGATAGGTCTGTTTTATATTTTCTAACTCTTCCTGGTTCAGTCTTGGAAAATTGTACCTTTCCAGAATCTGTCTATTTCTTCCAGGTTGTCCATTTTGTTGGCATATAGTTGTTTGTAGTAGTCTCTTATAATCCTCTCTATTTCTGTGGTGTCAGTTGTGATTTCTCCTTTTTCATTTCTAATTTTATTGATTTGTATCCTCCCCCTTTTTTTCTTGATGAGTATGGCTAAAGGTTTATCAATTTTGTTTATCTTCTCAAAGAACCCACTTTTAGTTTTATTGATCTTTGCTATTATTTTCTTCATTTATATTTCATTTCTTTCTGTTCTGATCTTTATGATTTCTTTCCTTCAGTTGACTCTGGGTTTTCTTTGCTCTTCTTTCTCTAATTGCTTTAGGTATAAGGTTAGATTGTTTATTTGAGATTTTTCTTGTTTCTTGAGGTGAGATTGAATTGCTATAAACTTCCCTCTTAGAACTGCTTTTGCTATGTCTCATAGGTTTGGGTCATTGTGTTTTCATTGTCATTTGTTTCTATGTATTTTTTAAAATTTCTTCTTTGATTTCTTCAGTGATCTCTTGGTTATTTAGTAGTGCACTGTTTAACCTCCATGTATTTGTGTTTTTTTAAGAGTTCTTTTCCTGTAATTGATTTCCAGTTCTTCTCTAAATGTTTGATAGAATGCAATCCATTCATTCTAGGAAAATTTAGATATTTTGCAATCAAAATTTGAGTTTAAAGTCAAATATAGAATGATTTCTCCTTACTTTCCTTATCCCTGAAGTTGATTCTAAGATTAAGGGCTTATGAAAAAATCTGTAATATTGGTGGGGAGAGAACTCCACTTCTTGGTCTTGATCTGCCCTGTGCTGGTATCCAAGGAAACACACAATTGTCTGGCTTCCACATCCACTGGCATTTGTTTCAATGGCCTCTTGCCACTCAGTACAAGCTACTATTTGAGAATGCGTGTCTCCATTGAATTAAAGATTAATTTTATGTGATTCTTCTGCCTTTAGCTAAGGCTTGATTGCTTTTCTGAACCTTCCTGAGACTGAAGTAGACTGGGTCCCCATCAGATATTCTCTGCCACTGAAATCCCAGGCAGCCACCCTGATTCAATTGGCACCTACATCATTGTGACCCAGGGCATACCTGCAGACCTGTCAGAGCTCATCCAGAAAGTGGGCCTCAAATATATTCAACTTTTGTTTTCTCAAATTTAAAGGGGCATGTCTTACCTCAGTTTCAGTGCTTCCATATCAACTGCTAAGCATTCAAGCTTCAGCTTTTTTTCCTTCCAATTCTCTTTTTCTTTCCCCAGCTCAGAGACATAGGATTGAAGTGAGTGGTGGGGAGAGTGCCAGAGAAAAATTGGGGTGGGTTTTGTTTTGTTTTGTTTTCCAACTTTCACCTAGATTGGGAGATTTTAAAGCCTAAAAGGCAATCATTGACCATTTGCTCTTCACATCTTCTAACAATAACCTCCACCTGGAGCAAGAGTGGTCTCACTTCTCATCCCCACATACAGGAAAGTCTTGGGTTAATATTATGCACAGGTTCAAGGGGGATTGAACTGAGAAGTTTAAATATTTTATAGCATCTTTTTGCACATGTAAATTAGATAGCACAGAACTAACTACTAAGAACTACTTGGTAATTTATAATAGCTAAAATCATATTTTTGGCTAAAATTACTGAGTGTTTTTATGCTTGAGGCCCTAGGCAAAAATGATATGTGTGATCTCATTTAAAACTTACAACATCCCCGTGAGATAGGAATTATTATCCCAATTTTACTGATGAGGAAACAGTTTAGGGAAATCAAATAATTTGCTCAAGAATATACTGCCAGCAAGTGGTAGAGCTAAGTCTCAACTCCAAGTCTGTCTTACAGTCTAGCCTCTGTTCTTAACCCTGTAACCATCCCATTACTACCCTTCCTGTTTCCTTTCTCATTCTAGGGCTGACTTAGCATGCCCCAGCTTTTCATATGAGGGGGTGTGACAGCAGAATGTGGAAGCAGGAATGAACATGATATGACTGTGTGACAATGATGCTAGCCACATGCAAGAACAGAATTTTCATAAAAACACATTAACAAAAATTTAAAATAAAAGATATGTGCAAATGCAAAGCCCTATTCTTGTGTTATTAGAAATATAAATGCTCTGAAATTTTAGTTAAGTTTCTTTAGCATCCATACTGCTTCTGGATTTTCCACATGAGATGCTTTCTCAGCCTAGGTCAAGCTTGCCAATGACTTTGTTGCTTTTAGCTTCCTTTTTACATTAAATGTCAATTCTTAGACCAAAAGTCCATATTTTTATCAACATACATTTTATTGGAACATTAGTTCATCTATCCTATCTCTTAGAATTAGTCAACTTGAGCCTTAAAGATATCACGCCTTTTCCTGGCTACCTGTAAGTGTAGAAGAGCTAATTTTATCTCAACAGCTCTAATTTATTTTGTCTTATTTTAGTTTTGTTTCTGCCTCAGTATTATTTGGCAAATAATCAGGAAAAGTCTGAGGTGAATAATAAAAGAGCTGAGGTATCTTGGCATAACTGTGTGGGGAAGCTTCCCACACTACAGTGTGTCTGGCTCTAGACACCATTTTATGTCTGGATTAAAGAACATTAAAAATGACTCTCTGAAGTTCTTTGGGGGAAAATCTAATGACATATTCCAGGAAAATAAACAAAATGAAATATTTATTGAAATTTCCAATATTTGTAGGATGTTATTCATGCTATGTTAACATCATGTTAAATTTGTTGATCCCTAAAAAAAAAAAAAAGAGCCAAGTACAGTATATTAAATTTATTAAAGCCAATTATATTTTGTGGATGTTCAATGATTATTAGGACTGGAGTTAAAATTTTCCATGATTAGATAAGCTGAGATTACACAAGGAATGACTCCATGATCAGTTATATCCAAGTGGAGTTTTATACATTCTGGGTATTTTCCTCCTCTAATCAAGAGGGCCACATTGTTTATCAGGTCCCAAAGTCTCCAGGAGATTGGTAGTTGGTATATCTAAACAATTTCTACAAGTTGGTGATAGTTCACCCTAATCTACCTGGTGCTATTGGATCAGAACCCATATCATGTCCAGGAGATGCCCCGCCCCTTTCCATGGCATGATGAGGAAACTAGGGGCTTTACGAATCTCTGTCTTTCTGACTCTGCTCAGGTGGCTTTTCCCTTTCTCTAAACAAGCTACTTAATACTCTATAAATGTGAAATTGTAGGATTCATCTTGCCCCCTTGCAGGACTGGTGGCCGTCCTAAAAAGTTCAGTTTGGCTTGGCAACAGGGTTAATGGTTTGAAGCCCTATATCTTGTAACACTCTGTGAAGTGTTACTTTTAACAAAGATTTTCTTGGACAGTGGTGGGGTGATGATACAGAAAAATCATCAGATTTAGAGTCATCCATTCCACAGCCATTTAATAGATGCTGCCTATGTGCTGGTCACAGAATCAGATCTTGAGTCTCTTCTTTCAAAAAGAGTTGCAGTATAGTTGGCATGGTTTTGATTCCGGCTTCTATGAACTCTGGTAGCTTTAGAAATATTCCTTAATACTTTTGATCTGTAGTTCCTTCATCCGTAAAATGGAAATAATATTACCTTTGCCACAAGTATTTGTTTTTCAATTGAGTGAAATACTGCGTGTAAATTCCTGGTACAGTGTGCAGGTAAGCAGTCAATGAGTGTGGGATTATAGATATCTGGAAACAACCTTGGGTTTAAATTCTAGATTTTCCTTTTATGGTCTATGCAACCTGTACCATGTTACATAGAAAGCAATTTGTTTCTTTATTAGTTACCTTTTTTTTTTTTTTAATTCAAAGGATGTGTGTAACCAACAGAGAGTTTTCTGTGCAAGGACTGAGGGAAGCAATTTAGAGGCAAAACTCTTTTAGCATTTATGAGTCATGTACAATTGTTCTCTGTCCTTTACAGATGAGAAAACATAACCTTAATCAGAGAAGTAACACTTCAGAAGAACTTATTACCATTACACTAGACTATTGTAACTACTGAGTGAGCTAGTGTATCACATATCCCCAGCACAGCACTTGGGTACAGCAGGAGCTCGAAACACATTCCCATATCCCTAACTTCTATCTAGTGATAGATTCTCAGAATGTTTTCATTCACAAGAGTTTGGTCTGTGCCCAGAGAAGCAATAAATACACATGAGGTTTGCATTGGATTTGCCTTAAATAATGAAATCTGTGACAAAAACCACTTTTTTACTTTGGTGTGATATTTAAATATGTGCATTTCTTTTCATGGATCAATCTTCTGAACGCTAAGCTAATGCTACATTCCTAGGAGCTTAAATATGTGCATCCTTTGAGTCAGATAAAAAATAAAATGGCAAAATTTGTTACAAAATGTATTTCAACTACATATTCCACTGGGAAAAAGTTATAGGTAATTGCCCAGTTCTAGTTTCTCCAGGTAGTAGGTCTGTAAGCAAGAGTTTTTTAGAACAACCAGAAACAAAAATCATACTTCTGTGTCATTTCAAGTAAAGGTCCCCTCTTCCCAACACAGTAAAAAAAGGACTATATCTTAAAGTAGAAATTTTAGATGCCACTGGAGACTTCTGAAATAGTGGAGACCATGTGAAGAGTGCTTTACCATAGAGTTTTTAAACACAGGTCTTCAATGGTGACCACAGCATATATAAACGGAGAGATAGAGAATTAATTCATCGTACAGTGGAGCAGAAAACTCACATCTGTTCTTTCTACAACCCAGTACACCCCATTTATTATTGTTGTTCTCTGCACTGTCAGGTCCAAGCAATTAACTTGTGCAGACTGGCTTCTGTCAGGGGAGATAGACAGTGTGTTTATCAGGGGAATATACTAGTTGTGGTTCTTTTAACATCAGAGAAAAAGAAATACAATATCCCCTATGCTTTATGTAGACTAAGACACTATAAACTTACAGTCATGGAGTACTTTTAGCACCAAAATTATACTCAAAATTTTAAGTAATAGAAAACATTTCAGAGTGTTTCTTTTTTTTTTATTCCTTTAATTAGCTAAGAATAGATCATTTGGAATGGAGTCCAATACAGTTATTTTAGTTTCTCGGTGAAGGATTCATTTCTAAATATATTGGTTACCCACATCACTGATAACCTGGAAATGGGAAAAAAAAAAAGATTCTGTCATTGCCATTAAACATAGCAACTAATGCAGATGTATATTCATATGTGTGTTGCTCATCTGAAGTGCTATTCCATGAGTGCTGATGACCTTATAAATAAAAGATGGGGTGCTTTGGTGTGAATCCCAGGTATTATGAACAAAAAATAGAATTTGTGACCCTATATTTTTCATAAGTTTTCTGTTTTTATTTCAACTCCATTTTCTAGCTCTTCAACAGATAAAAAGTAGGTATTTCTTCCTACTCATATTGATTATGATTGGGATAAAATGAGTGAAAGAATTAAGAAGCAAATGCACAGAACTGATCACTTCTTATTTTTCTTTTGGAAACACTTTTGTTCCTAGGTTTCCAGAAGACCACACACTTTTGTTTGGATCCTACCCCAGTAGTCATTCTTTCATCTCTGTGACAGAGTACACCAGGGTACCAAAAATAGATTAATCCAAAGCGCCAACCTCAGATCTTGTTTCTACTCGTTCTCATGGCTTTAAATACTATCTATATGTTGGTGACTATCAAATTTGTTTCAAGGGCTTTAACATCTATTCCTGAATACCAGAATTCTACAAATTTCCTGATCAACATCTCATTTAGGTGTAAATAAGCATATCACTTTTGATTTATTCAAAATTGAGCCTTTGATTCTTTCCCCGTTTCAGTAATTGGCCCAGCCATTCATCCAGTGGTGACCTGGTAACCCTGGAGACATAGGACTCTTCTTTCCTTCAAACATTTGATCCATTAGCAAAAGCTCTTCAAAAGAGATAAAAAAATCCTGCTACTTCTCATTTATTTGGCTTACAGCGTATTCTCAGCCACCTCCCTCCCTCACTTGGATCTATGCAGTGTCTTCCTAGCTGGTCTCTTTACTTCCCCTTTTGTGCCCACACCTGTCTAGTCTGTTTTCTTTTCCACTCAGCAGCCCAAGGGATCCTTTCAAAACATCAAATAACTCCCTGATCAAATGACTTCCCTGCTCAAATTCTCCAGTGATCTTCCATCACACTTGGAATAAAATGCAATAAGTACCATATGATGTGACCCCTGCCCCATTCACCTCCCTAGAGTTTATCTCCTACCACTCTCCCCTTACCCACTTTCTCTTCTTGAGACACACTGACCTCCATGCTTACTCCTGTCTCAGAATTCTGAACCAGCTATTCTTTTTGCTTAGGGTGATTTTTCTCCAGATAACTGCCTTGTTCATTTTCTTACTTTATTCATGTCTCTGTTCAAATGTCACCTGCTCAGAGAAACTTTTCCTGACCATCTTTGTTTTAAAAAAAAAAAAAAAAAATTATTTATTTATTTATTTTTGGCTGTGTTGGGTCTCCGTTGCTGTGCGCGGGCTTTCTCTAGTTGCGGCGACCAGGGGCCACTCTTCCTTGCGGTGCACAGACTTCTCATTGCAGTGGCTTCTCTTGTTGTGGAGCACGGGCTCTAGGTGCATGGGCTTCAGTAATTGTGGCACATGGGCTCAGCAGTTGTGGCTTGCGGGCTCTAGAGCGCAGGCTCAGCAGTTGCGGCGCATGGGCTTAGTTGCTCTGCAGCATGTGGGATCTTCCTGGACCAGGGCTCAAACCCGTGTCCCCTGAATTGGCAGGAGGATTCTTAACCACTGTGCCACCAGGGAAGTCCCTGACCATTTAGCCTCTTAGTAGTTATCTCTGACATTATATGTTCATCTGCTCAATGACTGTATTTACATTAAAGTGTAAGAGAAGATACTTTTATTTTATTTTATTTTACTTTTTTACTATCTCAGTGTTCAGAATTGTGCCTGGTACAAAATGAGTGCTCAGTAAATATTTGTTAGGTGAAAAAATTAAAGGATGAAGTTTATATAATGGGATTATTCTAGCTGCATAAACTTTATTCAAGTTAAGGCCTCTCATAAATAAATCTGCTTTAATCAGATAACATCATTAAAAGTCAAAATTTAGTTAATATTTAATTACTAGGATTATTATCAATTAACAAATGGGAAGCAGAAAACATTCCCAGTCAAATTCTCCTACTTGGTAACCAAAAATAATTAGAGTGTTATGAAATCTCTCTTTCGTTTGTGCTGTGTAGACGTACCCTGAGACTGATACCAAGTTCTATCAAGTTTTACTGCTTGAGCAGATGGTGAAACAACCTCCTGGGAATAAAATTGTCCAGGTTTCCTTTGAAGTTTTTCAAACAATAAATAAAATACTGTGTGGCAGAGAAAGATCTATATATGATGAAGAAAGAGAACAAAGTTTATTTGTAAAGGTTGGAAAACTTCTTGTGTTCCACAGTATTAACCATTAACCCAGAATTTACTCACTGATTCCCTTCTTCAGTGCTTTCTAGTGTCTCAGATTTGAGGACATAATTTATATACCATTTTTCTCTAAGTACTGTTTTCAGCCATTCCCACCAACCCAGACTCATGTTGTGAACAATAAAGCCAGTTTATGCATGGAGAATTACGAAATGAAGCATTTCTAAGAAGGAAACCTGTCCAGAGATATCTCAATGAACTTCACTGCTTCTTCCTCTATACACTGCTCTGTGCCATTCACAGCTTAGTGGGAAAACAGTTTTTACAAGTGCAAAAGAGACATTCACCAAGATGTATTCTGGGCCATAAAATAAGTATCAACAGATTTAAAAGAACTGAAATTATATAAAGCATGTTCTCTGATCACATCAGAATTGAACTAGAATCAATAACAGAAAGATATTGGAAAGAAACCCCAAATATTTAGAAATTCACAAACTTACTCTTAATAACCCATAGATAAAAAAAGAAAACCAAACAACAAACATAAACAAACAAAACACCCTCTGCAATGAAAGAAAAATGAAAGAAAAAAACCCACCCAAATCTGGAGCGTAGACAGTACTTAGAGAGTAATTTATAGCATTTTATGCTTATAGAAGAAAGGTCACAAATCAATGATGTAAGTTTCCAATTTAACAAGCTAGAACAAAAGAAAATTAAATCCAGTGTAAGCACAAGATTAAAGGTAAGAACAGAAAACAATAAAATAGAATACATAACACAATAGAGAAAAATAATGAAGTCAAAAGCTCATTCTTTGGAAAGATGAATAAAATTGATGAAACTCTAGCCAGACTGATCAAGAAAAAAGATTATAAAAATTATCAGTATCAGGAGTTAAAGAGGTGTTAACAATACAGATCTTATAAAATTAAGAGGATAAAAAATGCATATTATTAACAATTTTATGACACCACAGTTGACAAGTTATATGAAATGAACAAATTCCTTAGGAGAAAAAAAAAACAAGCTACCAAAGTTTATTCAGGAAGAAATAGCTCTATTTCTCCTAAAGGACTTGAAGTTGTAGTGAAAACTTCAAGTTTCTCGTAAAGAAAACTCTAGGCCTATTGGGCTTTATTAGTAATTCTATTGAGGAATAAATAATACCACAAACTCTTCCAGAAAATAGAATATGAATAATTATTGTCCTACTCATTCCACTAAGCTAAAACCTTATATTACGGAGAAAACATCAGACCTATATCTTTCATAGATACAAAAACTCTTGAAAAAATATTAGCAACTTGATTCCACAAAGATATAAAAATGAAAATGAATCACAACCAAGTATGATTTATGCAGGAATGCAAGGCTGGTTTATCACTGAGAAACAATCAATGCAATTCATCAGATAAACAGACCAGAAGAGAAAAAAATTAAAATTATAGGATGATTTCAGTAGCTGAAGAAAAAGCATAACAAAATTCAACATATATTCATGATATAGAAGAGAACACACTCCACTTCACAGAAGCCATCAAATGAAAAGCTACTATAATAACTTAGTGGCAAAAAATGGAATGATTTCTTTCCCTAAAATTGGAAACAAAACATGGTTGTCTACACTCACTACTTCTTTTCAGTTTTTTACTGCAGGTCTTCGGCAGCTATATAATGCAAAAAAATGATAATAATAAAGTAAAATAAGATCAAATCACATATGTTGTGAAGGATAAAGTGAAACTGTCTTTATTCACAGGACATCATTAAGGAATCTATGAAGAAGATACTAGATTCTAAAAAGTGATTTTATCAAGTTCCTAGGATACATAGTAAATATATATTAAAAAAACCCTATTTCTATATATTAGCATGTATTAATGGGAGTGTACCCTTATCTTGTTTTAACTTCATTCTTCAGAGAAGAAACAGTGCTTATATTGCTGCAGAACAAATAGATCTGATTATTCACCAACCATATTTTAGTTTCTTATTGCCACTGTAATAAATTATCATAAATTTAGTCGCTTAAAGCAACCTATATTTATGAGAGTTCTAGAGATCAGAAATCCAAAATCAGTTTCACTATGCTAAAATGCAGGCATTAGCAAGCCTGCATTTTTTTCTGGGGGCTGTAGGAGAAAATCTGTTTTCTTGCCTTTTCTAGCTCCTAGAGGCTGCCTACATTCCTTGGCTTATGTCCTCTTCTTCCAACTTCAAGGTCAGCTAGCTGTGTAGCATCTTTTCTTCTCTTTGACATCTGCATCTGTCTGTACATTTCCTCTTTTGGACTCTGATCTTCCTTTCTGTCTTATGATTACATTGGATCCACCTAGATAATCCAGGGTAATCCTCCCATCTCAAGATACTAACTTAATTAATAAGCAAGTCTGCAAAGACCCATCTATCATGTAAGGTATTATATTCATAGTATACAGATGTATTAGGATGGGGACATCTTGGGAGGCCATTATTCATCCTATCACAGTTCACTCTCTGGTCCCTGAAGATTCATATCCATCCCACATGAAAGTACATTCACCCCATCCCAAGGTCTCAAATGCCTCAACTCATTCAGTATCAAGTCCAAAATCTTATCTAAGTGAAACACAGCAGGACCCTCTGGTCCTTGCCCCCCATGTCCTCAGCCTACATTTTGTCTGTGGAAAAACTTTGGCCAAAGAATAAGTTTAATCAGAAAAGTGAGAAAATGTAGAAGCAAAGGAAAACTGTCAAAGGAGACCAAATAATAATAGTTTAGTCAGTAAGCATAGTCAAGGACCTTTAGTTCCTCCTCAAGGGCTGTAGATAATATTCTGAGCCATATCCTGTGAGCTGCCTTGTAGATACTGAAACCTCCAGCAGGTGGAAGAAGTTTACATGATGACCAGTCTATGGCCATGACATAAGCTGCCACGATTCCAAGAACTGGCCTCAAGGAAATGGGAACAAATTGACCCTGGAATGAAGATTAACTGTACTTAAAACAATCAAGATGACGCTGGTCAGACCACTGCATGACCAATTTCAAGATGACTGTCAGAGCTGACTGTGCTGTTTCTGCATGTAGCCCCTCCCTCAGCCTGTAACAGCTCTTGCCCACTAATTGCCAGTGGGTGGAGGGAGATTTGGCCTTTGGACAGGAGTCATCCTCCCTTTTGCATGTAGAGTAGCACATTTGTGGAGATGAGTAGTTTTATAAGCCTGTTTCCTGCCTGTAGAATTTTGAGGTTCGGCAGCCCTTGTTTCATTTGGTTCTCTCTCGGTCCCTTTCAGTTCAAGCTGCCAGTGTTTCTGCTGGTATAACATTCCCAGAAACTCGTGAGTCTCAAGCATATATCACAGGAGTTCGCTCTATGAGACAAGAGGCTCCTCCACAGATCTTTCCCGGATAATCGTATTTCTTACTTTGGCTTCTGCTGAGAAGATGAAGGGAATCTATGAGTCACATGCCTAATCTCTTCACATAGCCTCTGTGTGATTTAATACTCTGAGCTTTTGATATTCCTTAGGTGCTAGCAAAAGGCTGGCTAGCTACACACACCCTTGGCTTTCACTCCAGAGTACATTCTCCTGACAGTGAATTTCCTAATTTTAGCTTCTTTTGCAATCTGGATAGGCCGAGAATTTCCACCAATCATTAAGTCCTTATTTCTTTTTTGGTTAAGTTCTTCCTTCAATTTATCTCTTTCTAGTGGCTTTTTGGAATAAGCAGCAAGAAGAAACCAAATCACACCTTCAGTACTTTAGAAATCTCAGCTAAACATCCAAGTTCATTATTTTCCAGTTCTGCTTTCCATACAACTAAAAGACTCGATGCCACTAAGTTTTCTGCCATTATATAACAAAGATTTCTTTTCCTTCAATTTCCGATAACCTGTTTCTCATTTCCCTGTGAGCATTCACCAGAAGTGCTTTTAACATTTATGTTTCTACCACCTTTTTACAAAAAACATATTTATTCTCTAAGAAAATAGCTTTCTCTACCATGCTACTGAAACTGTTTTGTCGCCATTCTTGTAGGCAAGACTCCAGCCTCCTCCATGGCCTTCCCTGAGTTCCAAAGGGTGGAATTGAACAGTTGCTAATCAAGCGAGGAGCAGCCAAGAAACCACCTGAGGCGAGATTAAAGGGACCAGAGAAGCTCATCAAGGTTAGGAGACCCACCACCTGAGACCCTGCACACACCCTAATCTTGTCAGAAACCCCACCCTTGGACCATTGTTATAAAACTCCTCATCAAATCCTCCCCTGCTGTGTCCCCCTTTGCTTGGCAAGGCAATAAAGCTATCCTTTTCTACTTCACCCAAAACTCTGTCTCCGAGACTTGACCCTGCACCGGTGCAGGGAGACCAAGCTCTTGGCATCACTCTCCCACTTTTTTCTGAGCCCTCATCTGCAGCATCTTTAATGTTCAATTTCTAACAACAGTTAATTCAAAGCAACAAAAGCAGACGCCAGACTAGAGAGAAGGTGTTATACTGCTGGTTTTGAAGGTAGAGGAAGGGGTCATAGCCAAGGAATGTAGGTGTCCTCTAGAAGCTGGAAAATTCAAGGAAACAAATTCTCCCCAGGAGCCTCCAGAAGGAATATAGGCCCATTGACACATTGATTTTAGCCCAGTGAAACTGATTTCAAATGTATGACCTCCATAACTGTAAGATAATAAATTTGTGTTGTTTTAAGTCACCAAATCTATGGTAATTTGTTATAATAGTAGTAGGCAACGAATACAGTCCATAGATGTGATTTTGTGTTCTATAATGTATTATGTTCTAACATATATTTTGCCTCTGACAAGCCACTTAACTCTATAATTTTTCTCTTGAAGCGTTCTCCTCACAGTATTTGAAGAGTGGAGAAAGAGAAAGAAAATATAATAGTGATTAATAAAATAATAGCGTAGGCTCAAGGAGAAGACTGCTTGTGTTTGAATCTCAAATCTACATCCTCCCCATGTGACAGCATGATGTTACTTAATCTCTCTATGCCTTAGTGGCCTTATATGGAAAATGGCAATAATAACTGTACCTACTTCATGGGCTTGTTTTTAGTTTAAATAAGATAATCTATGTAAAGTACTTAGCACAGCCTGGACACACAGTAAGCACTCAAGAAAGTTTAGGTAATATTTTCTTCTGTCTAGTACTTTTTTTTTTTAATTAAAAAATTCATTTAACAGGATTTTGCCATATGACATGTACCCCTGCATGAAATTATAAAGAAGAAAAAAGCTTACAATCCAAATGCATAGGAGATATAATTGATTGATGTTACTGTGTTGATGGGAATATATGATATTAGTACAGAGCTGTATTAGGTGAAGGAGAATGGAAAATAGGAGGCATCTCAATATGCAAAGGTGGGGTAAGGCATAGAACTCAGATGGGAAAAAGCATTCCAGGAAGATTTAAATGATGAAAATACATTTGACAGATTTCCCATCCTTGTTCTGGTCAAAAACAAAGAACAAAATTATTTCAATTCTAAGTGAATGTGTTCATGTTCTCCAAATTTATAAATATGTCCATAACGTATCACAGAATATAAGCATATATGTAACATTTATATTATCCCTTTATAACTGCTAAAGAAAGAAAGTGAACACTTATGAAGTACCAGGTACTTTAAAATTAATATCTTATTTGTGACTACATCTTTCTGAAGAATCATTGCCTCAGTGTTGCAATCGATGAAATGAAGGCACTGGGATACAGATTTGAACTCAGATCTATTGGTTTTCCATGACCCCACATTAGCATTTGCCATCTTTTTGGCAGCACTACGATTTACTCTGAGGAATTTTTTGTGTTTCTAAACTCCAGATTATCTAGCTACAGATATCATGAACGCAATAAAAGACTAAAACATCCAATTCGTGTCAAGAACTATGCTCCTTAAAATATTCAGACCTTCAGCTAGAATTTATTTAATTATAAAAAAGAGAATGAATTATGGAACACTTGCATTTGAAAATAAATCCAGATGGGAGGAAACTAGAATCACACAATTAGAGATCCAATGGCTCTGAACCTATACCTAGGTGTTCTCGAGTTCCCTGAAGGACTCTCTCAGCCCGTGTAAACCTCTCAACCTTGACTATTTAAGACCAGAAAAGAAAAATCAGAGTAAGCAGTTTATTGCAAGTAGAGGATAATCAGCTTTACTTTTTGATGAAAGAAACCCAGAAATCATAACTGAAATGGAGACGATTTATTTTTAAGTGAGGGAGAAATTGCAGTGGCGCTGGCTATGGAGGTGAAACATTGAGAAGATGAAAAGTAAACAAGATGCAGGAATTGTTTTCTTGAGTGAAGATAACGTTTATGGTAAAAACACTTTTTTAAATTATGCAAATAAGTAACAAATAAAAATGTCATCTATAAATATTACCATGATTTTTGTACTTCACATGCCATGCATACCATCTCTAGGTATATGAATCCTTAGACTTGACTTTCACTCTGAAGCTGTTTCCAAAACATGTCAAATGCTAAGTGTCTGGGGTCCTATTAACTCATATTTTTCATGATTCCATGTGTAACTTGTTTATCAAAGAGTCTGATTTTAGTGGGGGTATAAATAGGAAGTGGTTTATTTCTTTTCTCCAATTGCTGTATTTAACCATGATTTATTGTTTCTCATGTTCCTGCCACTAAACATCATCTTATAAAGATCTTTCAGTGCTTTTGCTCTGTTAGGTTCTGAAAAGCCCAGTGCAGCTTAGTCCAGGCTACAATTTCAATGTCAAGTCCATTTTAAAGATTTTTTTCTCTTTGCACTAACTCTGGATGGTATGTCATCCCATCTGTTGTGGGATGCCCAATGCCTATTGCTCATAGGATGTGCAGGTGGGTGGACTCCTTGGAAGCCCCTGATGAGGTCTCTCTGCTGCACAGGATCAGATTTAGGAGGAATATTCTAGGGTAATCTGTCCTGACCCTCTCCATAATCTCCTGCTCAGTCTTCTTTCACTAGGATCTTGTTGCACAAAAGGAAGCTTTCTTGGGCAGGTACTAGAATGATGGTACAAGTCCTGCACATCTGCTGCACCAACACTGAGGTGCATGTTACCCCACCATTGCTCCATATTGCATCCTAATAATTCCTATTTTTCCTGATAAATAATCAGAGAGAGCAGATCAGCAAGTCTGCTTTCTAAATGGGCATCCCCTGTGGGAATGAGACAGCAGTTTCTTTCCTTGAAGTAAACTTCTATCTCTGTAAATGGTTCCTCAGGAGGGACCAACCCTTGGCTTGTACATGTGATTAAGGACGAAGTTCTTTCTCATCACGGATGGGAGTTGGATAGTTAAAAGTTGTGGACAAGTATCAACAGCAAACCATAGAAAATTGAAATTTGAGGGAAGTATGGTGTGGGAAGACCTGCCTTGGATCCAAGTAGACCTAGACTGACATCCTTGGTCCTGGCCCCCCAGTATTAGGATGATCGGGTAATGCAGCTTCCAGGAGACTTCATTTCTCCATGTGTAGGATGGGATTCCATGTCTAGAGAGGAGCTGATGAGACATCTCATTGTAGTGACACCTATGAAAAGGCTGAACATAGTTCCTGGCAACAAAAATAAGTTTCCTCCAGAGTACTTCAGCCTTCCTTCACAGTCCTTCTAGGTGTCCTCAGGCTGCTCTCTACCCAACTTTCCCAAGGGAGCTATTCTATATCTTATTCATTTTCCTAAATATTCTATTCTACTAACCAAAACCATCAGAGCAGAAAAAAGAACTTAGGCATTTAACTCTCAAGTCCCCATCTTGGCACATATAAAAGCATCTAATGACATGCTTTTGAAATTGTTTTCCCTTCTTTTTTCAAAAGCTAATCCTATCCCCAAACCTCTCACCACCTATATATTTAATTTCTCCCTTTTTCTCAACCTATAAAACACTGAAGCTTTTTCCATCCTAAAAACAAAAGCAAAGAAACACTAAAAAAGCAAATAAAATTTTCCTTCAATCTTTCATCCTCCTCTGGCTACATCCTACAACTTTTCATCTTTTTTCAGAGAACTATCATAAAAGAGTTATTTGCACAAGATGTCTCTGCCTAACTTATTCTTTCCTCAATTTATATTTTGACTTCTATTTCTCCTACAACATTGAAATGTATTATTGTCAGAGGTTTAAAAACCTTAACATTTCCAAAACTCTACTAATTCTCAACAGCCCAACTTACTCCCCACAAAAAAGGAGAAATCAATTATCCTGTGATGCTCTTCACTGAATAGTGCTAAGACCCAATTGTCTAAGCCTAAAACCTTGGTATTACCCTCATTCCTCTTTCTCACTGATTGGCCTTCATCCATGTATGCCAACACCAATCCATCAACCATTTACTTCTGAAAACTCTCAAATATACTAACTACTCTCTTATTTTTCTAACAACTATTTTAATAGCATCCTATCAGTATCTTTATCTTCCCACTTCTCAGCCATGCCCTGCTCCTCTCTTCTTGTAGACTCTACTTTTCTTATGACATAATCAAGCCATCTTAGCATGGTATCTCTTCCCCACTTAGCCTAATCTTTAGCCATTAGAAACCACATTTTAGTCCCTGAATGTCACTCTCTTTTAGGCCACCAGGATTTAACACTTCATAATGCCCTGTTTTTTCTGCTTCCAATGTGATTTTGCAGCCACTCACATATGGTGGTGGAGTCTATTTCCTCTTTCCTTAAATCTACCATGGCCTTGTGTCTTGCCTTAGTCAATAAAATTTGTTTTTTTTATTTTTTGAATTTTATTTTATTTTTTTATACAGCAGTTTCTTATTAGTTATCCATTTTATACATATTAGTGTATATATGTCAATCCCAGTCTCCTAATTCATCCAATAAAATATGACAGAAGTTTTTCAGTTCTACACCTAGGCCACAGAACACCTGTGTGTTTCAGCTCTCTCTCTCTGTGGGATATTAGCAGATATTAGCAGGGTAATATCTGGAATGAATAATATCATATCTGGAATGAATCTGGCCTAGCTTGCTGGAGGGTGAGAGGCCACATGGAACACAGACTAATAATCCTAACAGAGGCCAGCTGGCTGATTTACCACCTAAATAGAGTTGCACAGAGACTAATAAGCTGATTCCGGCCCAGACCAATAGAAATGATCACCTGACCCATAAAGCTACATGAATACTTTTTGTTTTTAACCACTAAATTTTGTACCAGTTTGTTTGCTGGAATAGCTAATAATGCACCATTTCAGATTCATATTGGTGCTGAAAATCATCTAATGGAAGAGTGTATATTCCATATAACAAAGATCCTTTATTTAACCTTTGCGTACTAATGATGTTTTTTTAAAACCACTTTATTGAGGTATGATTGATATACGATAAGCTGTACATATATAACTTATACAACTCAATGAGTTTGGAAATGATGACTATACATCTGTAAAACTATCACCACAATCTATGTTACAAACATATCCATTACCTCCAAAAGTTTCCTTCTGCCCTTTCTGTTTATTATTATTACTATTATTATTATGTAATAAGAACACAACAGAAGATCTATCCTCATAGCCAATTTTTGCATATACAATACAGTATTATTACCTATATGCATTAAGATATTTTCTTGACAAATGTTTTCCACTTCTAAAGTCTAATTCTTTTTTATCACTTAAAAATACAACTTTTGGGTCCATATTACCTTCTGTTTTCATTAAGGTTGTGATAGAATCTTGTCCATTATTTCTTCTTTTTATCCTACAGTTAAAACCATTTGCTTAACATTGGAATAATTTCTCATCCTGACAAATATGGTTTTGCTCACCTATGTTCATGGCAGCACTATTCACAATAGCCAAGACTTGGAAACAACCTAAATGTCCATTGACAGATGAATGGATAAAGAAGATGTGGTACATATATACAATGGAATATTACTCAGCCACAAAAAAGAATGAAATAATGCCATTTACAGAAATATGGTTGGAGCTAGAGATTATCATACTAAGTGAAGTAAGTCAGAAAGAGAAAGACAAATGTCTTATGATATCACTTATATGTAGAATCTAAAGTATGACACAAATGAACTTATCTATGAAACAGAAACAGACTCAAAGACATAGAGAATAGACTTGTGATTGCCAAGGAGAAAAGGAGGTAGGAGAGGGATGGAGTGGGACTTTAGGATTAGCAGATGCAAACTATTATATATAGAATAGATAAACAGCAAGGTCCTATTCAATATACTGTGACAAACCATAATGGAAAAAAATATAAAAAAAGAATGTATATATATGTATAACTGAATCACTTTGTTGTACAGCAGAAATTAACATAACATTGTAAATCAACTATAGTCAATAAAAAAGACAAATATAATATTTTGCCTCTGATTTTAATCATTCTCTTTTCTGTTATAAAGGCTATCATCAGCTTTCCCCCCTGGACACTTTATGCTTTGCTAAGCTTCTAAAATGTGCTCAAATTCTTGCCTTGTATTTCTTATCTTGTATATTTCACAGATCTTATTTCTATTTATTTTCCTTTGCTGATGTCATGGTAAACAACATTATAAGTCAATTCTATCTTTCCTTTTCCCTGATCCCTTCCCCTATATACTCAACACACATTATTCCATTCTCTCTGAATCTGCTGGCTAAGATACCAAAACTTTTTCTAATGCCTTTTGAAAAATGTGTCTTCAATGAAAATATTTATCCTATACAGAGTGCCTAAGATCTGATTTGTATCTTTTAGCTATATTAGTCCTCCTGGGAATTTTGTATGAATTGTATTATCTGAATATTTACTTGCAGCTACATAACTCAGATTCTATTTCCTCATACATTTTCATGACTCTGCTTTAAGGCTCACACTCAATCTCTAAAAAGAAAAGCTACATTACACAGCTAAAACTTGTACATGTGGAGTCAGGTTCATAAGAATTAAAGAGCTTGGTCACATTGATAATACACAACATAAAGTAGGAAAAAAACGTGTGGGACATAATGGTCTAAGTTGTCATTCCCTATTAAATTTTGTTCATATTTTTCCCTTGCTGAAGGTAACATTAGGTGCAGTACAAGTCGTATTTATTAGCCAGCACAAACCAAAAAACACTAAGGACTCATAGGCTATTGTCTATAGTATCCAGAAAAATAAGAGAGTATAATCAGCTATTTTTCAGGTAATGTTATACTAAGAGATTAGGCACCCAAGAGGACAGTTTGGATTCTACAAAATGTATAAGGACCTATAGAAGAACGTTGAAAAGAACAAAGGTTCTGGGGACAATTACCAGTGGCTCCTGTTGCCAAGGAGATTCTAGGAATAATTGTTATTGTAACATCTTTTCAACGGGAGGAATAATGTCATGTGTTTGGGGTCTCAGAGGCTGAGGAAGAGGTAACTTGCTCCTGATTACCAGGAAGGTACTATGGGGATTTCAGATGAAAAAAGACTAGCAGAGGTTCTGATTCTTTTTAGGTGATGGAAATCTCAACAAAGCTCTTGCAAGCATGGCTTTCAGTTGCACTCTCGTGGGAGTAAAGGAAGTAGATGATTGCTGAATGGACTTCATGATTCTCAGATAAGAACTGCTCTTACAACTTACTTTTCTGTGTATTAATATAAATAAAATTATTTATTTTGAGAATGCAGTAGAGTTGAAAAATATTTTTGACTTATCTGCTTCCACCTCTTCACATTTATCCTCTGATTGTCTGAATCCTACCAATCCCCTTCTCTTCTACTTTCCCATCGACAGTAGGATACTCTTGACCTATGTCTCTTTCCTTTTCCCTTCTTAGTCTAATGGCTGTGAGAGTGAATCTACTTCTCTGCCAGGGAGGATGTTGTAATTTTATCAAGAGTCTTATGAGAAAGTTTCTTAACCCAAAGAAATGACAAGTTTGGTGATGGGAAAGGAGGGCTTTGAGCAGTGTCATGCAAGTGAGTGATTCTGTTGTTGTTGACAAGTGAGGCCTTGAGATGTCTCTCAAATTATACCCCATTGAAGCAGTTGCTGCATCTCAATCAGCTTGGCATTGCTTCTACAATGTCTCCAGGTGAATTTATCCCAGAGATGTACAACAGAAGTCTTTGGGCTTCAGAGAATGTTAGGTCATAATGATGACCTAGAACTTAGTATATACTATGATGTAATTTAAAACCTAATAAAAATAACTCTAAAAGGCATATTCAAGACTAAACAGAAAACATATAGGATATTTTAAACATATGAAGTGATTCAGTGGCATGAATTAGACCAGTCACAGGTTTTTCCAAAAACTAAAATAATATCAAATAAAGTGAAATATGACCTGTGCTGCCTTAACTTTATAAAGTGACTTTACATCTAACAGAGCAGTTTGATTTAGGGGCTGGAGTTTGGCAGAACGGCTTTTTAAAGCACTGGGATAAACTGCTGGGTTAACAGTAGTTCACATGCAATATTCAGAAGACCTTGCTGTTTCTTGAATGGTAACTTATTCTGTTCCCCTGGCCTCTATGTTTTTGGCATGTTAAAATGTGTTAATTATCATTTATTTTCACTTTCTTGAGACTTGACAATAATACCTAAATTCTAGGGAAGAACCATATTTATTGTACACTTATTTATACAGGCATAAGTTTTCTGTTAATATGGTTCATCATTTTGACTTCAATCTAAAATTATTCTTACTTGAAAAACTATTTAAGTATCATCTCATCCCTCTCATCCTTATAACAGAGTTACATGTATAAAAGCCATGTTATATCTCTAGGAAATTTGAATGCTTAAGAGTTAGTAGGTTCTGCTACTGGTGTTAAAACAGGACCCAGGAAATTACCTATATTGTTAAAATGCATCAGTGACTAAAGTAAACATCTAAGTGATAGTATTTATAGGTCCTGCTGATGAGTTTAAGAGTGTTTGAAATATTCACGTTTAACCTGTGTTATTAACTAAAGTTTACTAGATATAAGTCTCATAGAATCATTCTTTTCAATCACTGTGATCTATAACAAGGCTTCGTTATGTGTTAATTAAAACAGCTTCACTCTTCATATCACAATTATTTTCAATTACATTCCACTTTAAGAAAACTAATATAGAGTAAGGGGTAACCCAACTCAGTCACTGAATGCAGGGCGGGCGTGTGTGTGCGAAGCCCAAGGCTGGGCCTGAACCCTCAGCCTCTGCACTATCCATGGGTCAGCTGCACAAAGGTAGCCATGCCGAGCAGCTGTGTGGCTGACAGGGTCTTGGCGCTCCGGCCTGGTGTCAGGCCTGAGCCTCTGAGGTGGGACAGCCAAGACCAGGACATTGGACCACCCGGCCCCACGTAATATCAATCAGCAAGAGCTCTCCCAGAGATCTCCGTCTCAACACTAAGACCCAGCTCCACTCAACGGCCAGCAAACTCCAGTGCTGGATGCCCCATGCAAAACAATTAGCAAGACAAGAACACAAACCCACCTATTAGCAGAGAGGCTGCCTAAAATCGTACCAAGTTCACAGACACCTCAACACACACCACTGGACGCAGCCCTGCCCACCAGAAAGACAAGATACAGCCCCACCCACTAGAACACAGGCACCAGTCCCCTCCACCAGGAAACCTACACAACCCACTGAACCAACCTTACCCACTGGGGGCAGACACCAAAAACAATGGGAACTATGAACCTGCAGCCTACAAAAAGGAGACCCCAAACACAGTAAGTTAAGCAAAATGAGAACACACAGAAATACGCAGGAGATGAAGGAGCAAGGTTAAAACCCACCAGAACAAACTAAGAGGAAATAGGCAGTCTACCTGAAAAAGAATTCAGAGTAATGATAGTAAAGATGATCCAAAATCTTGGAAATAGAATGCAGAAAATACAAGAAACGTTTAACAAGGACCTAGAATAACTAAAGAGCAAACAAACAATGATGAACAATGCAATAAATGAAATTATAAATTCTCTAGAAAGAATCAATAGCAGAATACCTGAGGCAGAAGAATTGATAAGTGACTTGGAAGATAAAACAGTGGAAATAACTACCGCAGAGCACAATAAAGAAAAAAGAATGAAAAGAATTGAGGACAGTCTCAGAGACCTCTGGGAAAAAAATAAACGCACCAACATTCAAATTATAGGGGTCCCAAGAGAAGAGAAAAAGAAAGGGACTAAGAAAATATGTGAAGAGATTATAGTTGAACACTTCCCTAATATGGGAAAGGAAATAGTCAAGTCCAGGAAGTGCAGAGAGTCCCATACAGAATAAATCCAAGGAGAAACACGCCAAGACACACAGTAATCAAACTATCAAAAATTAAATACAAATAAAAAATATTAAAAGCAGAAAGGGAAAAGCAACAAAAAACATACGAGGGAATCCCCATAAGTTTAACAGCTGATCTTTCAGCAGAAATTCTGCAAGCCAGAAGGGAGTGGCAGGACATATTTAAAGTGATGAAGGAGAAAAACCTACAGCAAGATTAGTCTACCCAGCAAGGATCTCATTCAGATTCAACAGAGAAATTAAAACCTTTACAGACAAGCAAAAGCTAAGAGAATTCCACACTACCAAACCAGCTTTACAACAAAGGCTAAAGGAACTTCTCTAGGCAGGAAACACAAGAGAAGGAAAAGACTGACAAAAACAAACCTAAAACAATTAAGAAAATGGTAATAGGAACATACATATCAATAATTACCTTAAATGTAAATGGATTAAATGCACCAAGCAAAAGACACAGACTGGCTGAATGGATACAAAAATAAGACCTGTATATATGCGGCCTACAAGAGACCAACTTCAGACCTAGAGACACTTACAGACTGAAAGTAAGGGGATGGAAAAAGATATTACATGCAAATGGAAATCAAAAGAAAGCTGGAGTAGCCATTCTCATATCAGAAAAAATAGACTTTAAAATAAAGACTATTACAAGAGACAAAGAAGGACACTACATAATGATCAAGGGATTGATCCAAGAAGAAGATATAACAATTGTAAAATATTTATGCACCCAACATAGGAGCACCTCAATGCATACAGCAAATGCTAACAGCCATAAAAGGGGAAATCAACAATAACACAGTAATAGTAGGGGACTTTAATACCCCACTTTAACCAATGGACAGATCAACCAAAATGAGAATAAATAAATAAACACAAGCTTTAAATGACACATTAAACAAGATGGACTTAACTGAAATTTCTAAGACATTCCATCCCAAAACAACAGAATACACTGTCTTCTTAAGTGTTCATGGAACATTCTCCAAGATAGATCATACCTTGGGTCAAAAATCAAGCCTTGGTACATTTAAGAAAATTGAAATCGTATCAGGTATCTTTTCCTACCACAACACTATGAGACTAGATATCAACTACAGGAAAAAAAATCTCTATAAAATACAAACACATGGAGGTTAAACAGTACATACTAAATAACCAAGAGATCACTGAAGACATCAAAGAGGAAATCAAAAAAAAACCTAGGAAAAATGACAATAAAAACGCAACGGCCAAAACCTACGTGATGCAGCAAAAGAAGTTCTAAGAGGGAAGTTTATAGCAATACAATCCTACCTCAAGAGAAAGGAAACATCTCAAATAAACAACCTAACCTTACATCTAAAGCAATTAGAGAAAGAAAAACAAAACCCCCCCCAAAGTTAGCAGAAGGAAAGAAATGATAAAAATCAGATCAGAAATAAATGAAAAAGAAATGAAGGAAATGATAGCAGAGATCAATAAAACTAAAAGCTGGTTCTTTGAGAAGATAAACAAAAATTGATAAACCATTAGCCAGACTCATCAAGGAAAAAAGAGAGAAGACTCAAATCAATAGAATTAGAAATGAGAAACGAGAAGTAACAACCGACACTGCAGAAATACAAACGATCATGAGAGATTACTACAAGCAACTCTACACCAATAAAATGGACAACCTGGAAGAAATGGACAAATTCTGAGAAAGGCACAACCTTCCAAGACTGAACCAGGAAGAAATAGAAAATATAAACAGACCAATCACAAGTAATGAAATTGAAACTGTGATTAAAAATCTTCCAACAAAAAAAGCCCAGGACCAGATGTCTTCACAGGTGAATTCTATCAAACATTTAGAGAAGAGCTAACACCTACCCTTCTCAAACTCTTCCAAAATATAACAGAGGGAGGAACACTCCCAAACTCATTCTACGAGGCCACCATCACCCTGATACCAAAACAAGACAAAGACGTCACAAAAAAAGAAAACTACAGACGAGTATCACTGATGAACACAGATGCAAAAATCCTCAACAAAATACTAGCAAACAGAATCCAACAGCACATTAAAAGGATCATACACCATGATCAAGTGGGGTTTATCCCAGGAATGCAAGGATTCTTCAATATATGCAAATCAATCAATGTGATACACCATATTAACAAACTGAAGGATTAAAAACTATATGATCATCTCAATAGATGCAAAAAAGCTTTCGACAAAATTTAACACCTATTTATGATAAAAACCCTCCAGAAAGTAGGCATACAGGGAACTTACCTCAACATAATAAAGGCCATATATGACAAACCCACAGCCAAGATCATTCTAGATGGTGAAAAACTGAAACCATTTCCTCTAAAATCAAGAACAAGACAAGGATGCCCACTCTCACCACTATTATTCAACATAGTTATGGAAGTTTTAGCCATAGCAATCAGAGAAGGAAAAGAAATAAAATTGGAAAAGAAGTAAAGCTGTCACTGTTTGCAGATGGCATGATACTATACATAGAGAAACCTAAAGAGGCTACCAGAAAACTACTAGAGCTAATCAATGAATTTGGTAAAGTAGCAGGATACAAAATTAATACACAGAAATCTCTTGCATTCCTAAACATTAATGATGAAAAGTCCGAAAGAGAAATTAAGGAAACATTCCCATTTACCATGGCAACAAAAAGAATAAAATACCTAGGAATAAACCTACCTAAGGAGACAAAAGACCTGTATGCAGAAAATTATAAGACACTGATGAAAGAAATTAAAGATGATACAAACAGATGGAGAGATATACCATGTACTTGGGTTGGAAGAATCAACATTGTGAAAATGACAACACTACCCAAAGCAATCTGCAGATTCAGTGCAATCCCTATCAAACTACCAATGGCATTTTTCACAGAACTAGAACAAAAAATTTCACAATTTGTATGGAAACACAAAAGACCCCAAATAGCCAAAGCAATCCTGAGAAAGAAAAATGGAGCTGGAGGAATCAGGTTCCAGACTTCGGACTATACTACAAACCTACAGTAATCAAGAGAGTATGGTACTGGCACAAAAACAGAAAGATAGATCAATGGAACAGGATAGAAAGCCCAGAAATAAACCCACACACCTATGGTCACCTTATCTTTGGAGGCAAGAATATACAATGGCAAAAAGACAGCCTCTTCAATAAGTGGTGCTGGGAAAACTGGACACCTACATGTAAAAGAATGAAATTAGAACACTCCTTCACACCATACACAAAAATAAACTGAAAATGGATTAAAGACCTACATGTAAGGCCAGACACTATCAAATTCTTAGAGGATAAAATAGGAAGAACACTCTTTGACATAAATCACAGCAAGACCCTTTTTGACCCACCTCCTATAGAAATGGAAACAAAAATAAACAAATGGGACCTAATGCAACTTAAAAGCTTTTGCACAGCAAAGGAAACCATGAACAACATGAAAAGACAGCCCTAAGAATGGGAGAAAACATCTTCAAACAAAGCAAATGCCAAGGATTAATCTCCAAATTATACAAGCAGCTCATGCAGCTCAATATCAAAAAGACAAACAACTCAATCCAAAAATGGGCAGAGAATCTAAATAGGCATTTCTCCAAAGAAGATATACAGATTGCCAACACACACATAAAAGGTTGCTCAGCATCACTAACCATTAGAGAAATGCAAATCAAAACTACTATGAGGTATCACCTCACACCAGTCAGAATGGCCATCATCAAAAAACCTACAAAAAATAAATGCTGGAGAGGGTGTGGAGAAAAGGGAACCCTCTTGCACTCTTGTTGGGAATGTAAATTGGTACAGCCACTATGGAGGTTCGTTAAAAAACTAAATATAGGACTACTATTTGACCCAGTAATCCCAGTACTGGGTATATACCCTGAGAAAATCATAATTCAAAAAGAGACACGTACCACAATGTTCATTGTAGCACTATTTACAATAGCAAGGACATGCAAGCAACCTAAGTGTCCATCTACAGACGAATGGATAAAGAAGATGTGGCACATCTATACAATGGAATATTACTCAGCCATAAAAAGAAATGAAATTGAGTTATTTGTAGTGAGGCGGATGGACCTAGAGACTGTCATACAGAGTGAAGTACGTCAGAAAGAGAAAAACAAATACCATATGCTAACACATATATATGGAATCTAAAAAAAAAAAAAAGGTTCTGATGAACCTAGGGGCAGGACAGGAATAAAGACACAGAGATAGAGAATGGAGTTGAGGACACGGGGAAGTGGAAGGGTAAGTTGGGAGGAGATGAGAGAGTAGCATTGACAAATATACACTACCAAATGTAAAATAGATAGCTAGTGGGAAGCAGCTGCATCGCATGGGGTGATTAGCTCGGTGCTTTGTGACCACCTAGAGGGTTAGGATAGGGAGGGTGGGAGCCAGACGCAAAAGGGAGGGGAGGGGCTTCCCTGGTGGCGCAGTGGTTGAGAGTCCGCCTGCCAATGCAGGGGACACGGGTTCGTGCCCCGGTCCAGGAAGATCCCACGTGCCGCGGAGCGGCTAGGCCCGTGAGCCATGGCCCCTGAGTCTGCGCGTCCGGAGCCTGTGCTCCGCAACAGGAAAGGCCACAGCAGTGAGAGGCCCGCGTACCGCAAAACAGAAAAAAAAAAAAGGGGGGGGATATGGGGATATATGTATACATATAGCTGACTCACTTTGTTATACAGTAGAAACTAACACAACATTGTAAAGCAATTATACTGCAATAAAGATGTTAAAAAATAAAAAAGAAAGCTAATATAAACATATACATTTCAGGACAGTTGTTCACATTTCAAAAAGCTGTTTCATAAAAAGATCCATGATCACATTCTTTGAAATAACATTCTCTCTCAGCACATCTAAGTGCTGGTTTACACATCATTAACTACTTGACAGAGAGGAAAAGGTTGTGAACAGAAGAGAGAAATTTCAAACTAATGTAATGGAGTCACTGATAATTGAATATAAAAACAAATCTCACCTGAAATTTATAAAGTAAGTCAATGAGGAAATATGTTTTTATTATCTGGACAATTTTAAAACCATATCTATGATATAAAGTGAAATACTTATTAAAATAATTTAATGGAGGCAGGTTTTGAAAATTTCCTTTGGTATCCTTAAGTCAGCACAAAAAGTGACTATAATTTTTTCGTTGTATAATGGTCAGCAGCATTAAATTCAGAGGTGTGTGTTGCTATAGATGCCTATGGCAACTTAATACTTCTATAATCACAGGGCTGGGAAACACAGATCGATAGCACACAGTGGCTGTAATCAACATGCAGATTAATGAACAGGGCCATATCCATCGGGGAACGCTAGAACAAAGACCAGTTGAGCATTTTAATTGCTAAGTTGCTGCTAAGTCTCAATTCCCCACCAGTCTCCATCCATTATGACCATTGATGCAGAGCAGACATTAAGAGGAAAACAGTAACATAATGATTCATAAGTGCTAGGGTGCAAGTGAATGGTTAGCTCTGGGAAAATCATGGCTGTGATTATTTCATGGCTCAACCTACCTAAAAGATCTGGCACATTATTTCTAATTTTCACTGTTCCCTGGACCTGACCAGCCTATATTTAATAAGTTGGTTTTAATGGAACTAATAGCACAGCAAAAGGTTAGTTGAACAATCTTTTCCCTAGTTATCTCAACATAGGTTTGAATTGTTGCTTAACTAAATGATCTAACTTAGAAATATCACAGTCAGAGAAATTAAAAATGAAAAAGACTCATGAAATCATCTGAAATATTATCAACTTGGGAGGGCAAAATTTTCCCATGTAATGACCATGTATCATTTGTGGAGTTACAGCTAGATGCATTCAGTGGCTACTGCCTTTATTTTCATTAACATTAACAGCTCGGTTCACATCTTGGGGTTTTAAATAAATCTCACAGAAGTTGACCAACATGCAATCCGTGGAATGTTTCTCCATCTGGGAGGAAATTTCTCATCACTACTTTGGAAGGCATAAAAATGATTATGTGGTAGGTACAGCACTGTACTGGAGAATTTACATGGGCTCCTCTAATCCTTTCAACAACTTTTTGACATAAATAACATTATCATTTCTTTTATAAGTGAAACAACTAAAGTTTGGTGACTTTCCCAAGTCACACTGCCCAGGAGCAGTGAAGCTAGGTTACAAACAGGTCCTTTTGACTCTATAAAATTTTGTCATTTCCTCTACAATCTTTTTTTTTAATTAATTTTTATTGGAGTATAGTTGCTTTGCAATGTTGTGTTAGTTTCTACTGTACAGCAAGAAGAATCAGCTATACATATATCCCCTCTTTTTTGGATTTCCTTCCCATTTAGGTCACCACAGTGCATTAAGTAGAGTTCCCTGTGCTATACAGTATGTTCTCATTAGTTACCTATTTTATACATAGTTCAATAGTGTATCTATGTCAATCCCAATCTCCCAATTCCTCCCACTCTCGCTTTCCCCCTTGGTGTCCATACATTTGTTCTCTATGTCTGTGTCTCTATTTTTGCTTTGCAAATAAGATCATCTATACTATTTTTCTAGATTCCATATATATGCGTTAATATATGATATTTGTTTTTCTCTTTCTGACTTACTTCGCTCTGTATGACACTCTCTAGGTCCATCCACGTCTCTACAAATGACCCAATTTCGTTCCTTTTTATAGCTGAGTCCTTTACAATCTTGCTAGATCCTAGACACTATGTCTGGGCTGACTTCTCCTGAGCATTCTTATTAATCAATGAATATAGAAACCTTTAGTATTCTTACAGAATATACGCATACCGAGTATCAACCTACTGTCTTTCGGGTGATGTTAGATGCAGGAACCTTTCACTCCCACAAAGCCCTCTCTTCAGCCTTGTTTTAGTTTACATCCCCTGAATATCTGTTTCTTTACTGGATGGACTTTCCAACAAGTCACTGCAGCTGCATGGCCTCAGTCGAATGGACTCTGCTTAGGAAGTTAGAGCATGTCATTAAGTCAGGATTCAGGCAAATTATATCTTAATTTATATGAGTTTTCCCTTTTACAAAATCTTTCCTATAATTAAAAAAAATTTGACTGTTACTGCAGCCTTGTCAAGTGCCTAGTACAGGTATTAATTAGTTGACTAATTAATTTTATTGAGATTTAATTTGCAAATTTTGAAGCTGAAAATCACAATACTGAAATAAATGTTCAAGGTTTCAAACAAAATTCTTCTGGCTCCTGGTATGGTGCTCTTTGCCAACTTTTCACAAGTCAGTTTGGAACCTATCACTAAATGGTCTGCAGAGAAGAAATGATACCACAAACATCCGTTCTTGCCTTCATCCTGCACTGATGCTCTCTCTGCTTCTTTTATTCCTCCAGGACACTGGTATGGAATTTTAACTTTCTTCTAAAGCTTTTTGACCAGGAACCCCCTATACTGGAGCCAGGATATTTTCACAACCCTGATGCTGATATTCAAGTCAGACCTGGCAATGGTGCAGGGATCCAGTAGAGAAATCAGTAGTCAATAGACTTAAACTTCAGCTCAGGTTCTGTTAAATAGTTGCCTTAGGAATCTGGGCTAGTGCCTTAAACTTTCTTGGTATCATATTCCTCACTTATATAATGAGAGCATTTTTGAAGTTTGTGTGATCTGACTCTGCAAATTCGACTTAATTATGGAACCATACATACATTCTTATTTTCACAAATCGTTATTTCTTCCAGCTATCTCTTCTTGCTACATTTAAAAAATTGATGCCTCTGTATTTATACTAACTTGAGATTAACAACACTTCAAGGGGCTACTTGCATCGCTGTCCTGTATAATATCCCTTTATGTGTCTCTTTCTTCTAAGCTGGATCGCTGGCCACCTAAAATGGATCATAGTATTGGCATATACTCTACTCTCATCTTCAGCCTGCGAGTCATGGAACTATGAACACCATCTCAAGTATCTTCAACCAATGAACTCTGGTTTTTAGATTATTTTCCAGCCTACATGTATGTTTTTTCTCATACTCCAGTTTTTTACCTCAGAGTCTGTGTCCTTTGCTGATATGTGCTACACCTTTCAATTAAGAAACATCTGTGAATTTAATTAATGTGCTGTTGACTCCCACCCTTTTCCAGGTCATTAATGAGGAGGTTAAATCGGAACAGACTAATCTTTATCTCGAGTTCCAGGGGGACCTTTTGGAAAAACTTCCTCTATAGCGTTTCCATCCATTTGCATTGCTTTAGGGAATTCCTACTGTATGGTACTGAATATATTTTGGAAATGTAGCATTTTAGATGTTAAAGAACTATTTTGGTAAGATCACGTTTTTAGTCATGTTGTATTTTTTTGGTATCTCTCCTCTGAGAGGGATAATAATCTATGGTTCCGTGGAATATGTATTTTAGAAGAAATCAAGAGTTAGCACGTGAAGTGGGTAGAATATGCAGTCAGTGGTATCACTCCCAACATTCTACAAAAATACCAATTCTGTGGAATGTAGAATAGTATGAGAAACCCACTGTGGATATGTGGCAGGCAGGAAGGAAGTCTGGTTATAAGCACACCTAGTCGGCAGTGAACCATTAAAATTTATGCTATTAGAATTATTCTGTTGGCTGTACAGGTATTTTATAAGATCAATAATTTATGTTTATGGTACTTATGTTTATGTTTAATAACACATACACATACACACATATAAATGCTGATCAAAACTGACAATGGGGAGAGCAAGTAGCCAATATATCAACTATCTTCTTAGATCACGAGAGCAAAAAAGTACTGCAAAAAGATAGGACTGTAAGTGCAGGTTCATAAATCTTTCCCTTTCTAAAACACAACTGAAGATTTTAAAGCCAAGGGAAATTCCTTAACCTCAAAATTAGAGAATTTTTGTTTTCTTTCACTTTATAGTGTTTGGACAACAGTACTGTTTGAACAACACTACAGTCTGCAACAAAATGAAGGTAGAATCTAGGCAATATCATGGACCCTTCCACAACCACCACCACCTGTATGGAAAACATGTAAAACACACTTTTCAAAAAAGTGCTTTCCTGTTTGAGCAAATGTAGGATTAAGTGGTTGTGGGGCATAGGTACAGGCAAGAGAAAGGAGGGAAGAGTCTGCTCCAAAACTGCTTTCCCGAGGGCATATGAACGTCATGCTGACAGTTCAGTGGGGGGCGCTTCAAGAGGCTGCATGGAATCAGAGCTTTCCATTGGTTCCTTTTCTTTCTGCCTTCACTCTCTAATGAAGCATTCATTCAAATAAAGGAGATAATACCCCTTTACCTGGAAGGGCAGTATGTAGTATAAAGGGCTGTACTTGTTTTCTAGGGCTGCCAAAACAAATGATCACAAACTGGATGGCTTAAAACAAACAAAAAATTATTCTGTCGCAGTTCTGGATGCCAGAAGTCTAAAATCAAGGTATTGGCAGGCAGGGCTGCACTCTCTCAGAAGGCTCTAGGGGAGAATCCTTCTTTGTCTTTTCTAGCTTCTGGTGGCTCTAAGTATCTTTGGATGCAGCTGTTTAACTCCAATCCTTGCCTCCATCTTCACATAGCCTTTTGCTCCCCCTTTCTGTGTGTCTCTCCTCTGTGTCTCTTAAGATGTCTGTCATTGGATTTGGGGCCCACCCAGATAATCCAGGATGATCTCATCTTGAGATTCCCTAACTTAGTTACATCTGCAAAGACCCCTTTTCCAAGGTTCATAGGCATATCTTTTTGGAGGCCACCACTGAACCCACTATAAGAGCACAAGGCAGAAGAGTGAAAAAGAACTTTCTGAAGGTATTTTTACAACTAGAGACCAACAGCAACAAAATGCCAGGACAAAAATATGTATCCATGTCAGATTAACAGAATCCACATCTTTCAAAATGAACTTATCAGTGAAGTGCTCAGTTTGTCCCAAGACAGGAATCAGATTGATAAGGTAATTTAGTTGGGCAGCATTTGCTCCCAACGCAATAGACAAAGCATAACTCTTAGTTAGAATTTTTAGAAATATAGAGGGCAAAAAAAAAAAAAAATGCAGATATAAAATTCCATCACTGTGGCTGCCAGTGGTCTTAGCTTCCTCTCCTCCTCCTTCAGGTTACTGAATAGGTAAAACCTAAAGGGCCAGAAGTCCAGCTCAAGGGGAAGAGAAAAAAGTGATGCTCAGGGCAGAACAGGGCATCTGAGAAAGTGGAATATATCTACTCTATTTTGAGTTAATTGCAGATGCTTATAAATTTGTCCACATTTGGAGCTATGTAAACAAAAACCCCAATACCGAGTCTTAAAAAACATTGCAACACAAAGAAGGAAAGCAACGTAGCCAGCAAAATAAAAACATATAGCTAATGTGAGAAGAACACGTACCTCCAGAAATTTTTTCTTTCATTAGATTCATTCAATTCAACAAATATGTACTGAGGACCTCATTTGTGACAGGCATGCAGTGATGACTGGGATGAGAGCAGTGAAAAAAAACAAAGAATCCTTATGAATTCAAACGGGGAAGTTAGATAATAAATAAGAATAGAGTAGGTTTGGCAGAAAATAAATGCTAAAAAGAAAAAATAAAACAGAAGAGGAGAGAGTGACAGTGCAATCTGAGGTGGGACAGTCAAGACAGATAAGAAGAGGCTCACACTCTCAATGGACTGAGTGAAAGAAATGAAAGTTTGGATAAGGTGAAAATAAAAGGAGTTAAGAGAACTAAGGTAAAACCTAAAAGGGCAAATAAAAAGATGTTAAATCATTTATAATACAATTAGACATAGTAAACTGCTAAATGAATTACAAGCTGATTAAGGAAGGTACAGAGAGGTTGAAAAAAATAATCCAGAATGAGAGGAAATTAAGTGTTGAAAATATAAAAGAGAAGAGCACAAATATTCAGCACATGAGTGTGGTTCCAACTAGTGGATGCTAACTGGCCTGAAACTATTAACTCCTAAGGTTCCTCCCAGCTTCCCAGCTTTAAGGCTCTTTGTGGCAATGAGCCCTTGAACCAGTGTGGCAGCTGAACTTCAGCATAAAAAACGTGATCCTTCAAGACTTACTTACATGTCCAATTACATATGCAACCTGCCTGCTCTACTCTATCTCTAACTGAAATAAAGCTCCTGCAGGATACTCTAGAGATCTATATAAATTTGACATTACTTCATGGTAAGATTGGGATCTTCCATATCTTTATCCTCAAGACAGAGCATGAATCAGAGTAAGTGTTAGGATAAGTCCTGAAAGAAGTTACAACCATAAAAATGTCCAATAGTGGATGAAGAAGGTAATACTTTGATTTTTATTTCAGAGCATACGCTCATACACAACTTTATTTTAAAGGTAGTATTGCATACTTATTAAATGCCTCACCTCTGCCGTGACAAGATTGCCTCAAATCCCCAATCTACTCCTTATTAGACGCCTAACTTTGAGCAAATTAATTTACCATCTGTTCCTCAGCTTATCGATAAATCAGTTGTTCGTGAGGAACCTGGCATATAACAAGCACATCATAAATAATAATTCTGACAGCCATATAGTATTTTTGTCTTAAGCTGAGAAAAGAGGCTCAGAGAGGTTGGGTGACCTGCTAAATGCCATTCAAAGAGTAGGTTCAAAGCAAGGACTAGAATTCAGGTGCTCAGGTGTCTAGTTTAGCTTTCTTTACACATTATGAGGAAGGTAGAGAAGAAAAAGGAATCAGTAGTGATCATAATATTTCATATGTGCAGGAAGGACAGAATCTTGATTTTTAAATGTCATAGAGGGATTAGGAGGAATAAACACTTTGGGGGAAAAGGATGGGAAAGATAATGAGTTCAGTTTCAGGAAAGTCGAACTGGAAAAGCTGCCATGAGACAGTAATGCAGATGACCATGTCATGCTCAATGGCTTTTTATTGTGCTAACAATAAAATCTAAAGCCCTCTCAATGGCCTACAAAATTTTGTATTAACTGTGTTATACCTGTGTATATTGTGTTATATGTTCCTTCTCTGACCTGCTTTCTCCCTTTCTTATACACCTCTGTCTTTCTTACAATTCTAGGATTATGCCAAGACTGTTTTTGTTACAGTCTGTGCACAAGCAGCTCTCCCTAGAATTTTCTTTCCCCTAATGTTTGTATAGTTCTCCCCTCATCTTAAGCAGATTCTCTTCAAAGACGATCTCCTCAGAGAGATCTTCCATTATAACGTCTCTATTATAGCCACCTTACTCTGCCCTCTGTTACTATCTATCCCTTTATCTTGTTTTATTTGTCTTCAAAGCAGTTAGCACCAACTGAACCATATGTTAGTTTGTGTGCACGTGTGTGTGTGTGTGTGCACAGGCATACACATGTCCGTTTCTTCTGTTAGACTGTAAACTCTGTAAAGACAAAGGCTTTGTATTGACATCACCATGTGGCCATATCTTTAACGTCTAACATATACTAAGTCAGCGATAACTATTTACAGAATACATAAATAAGTGAGTGGCACAAGCTTCTAACACTAAGAACCTTAGATTTAGTGTTAGTGACTCTGGGAGGACATGGCTTACATTTTTGCTTTTCAATTGCTTGTTTGGTTCATGCAAAGAAAATGTACACCTTCTTTGTTCTTATGAGTCTTTGAAAGTCTTAAAAACTGGATCCCAAATAGGAAGGAAGCAGAATAGCACAACTTATTACAAAAAAAGGTCACCACTTCGATCTTTTAAATTTTCTGTGTGTGTGTGTGTGTTTGTGCTTATGTTAAAAACAAATAGGAAATCTTTTAAGTAGAGAGTGGGTTAATAATCTGTCTGTGAATGTGAAGTTGCATATTGTGCTTTGTCTGCTCTCTTTAAATAGGACTCAGCTCAATTAGGTTATCAAACACTAGAGCATCCCCAAGGTATCTAAGTATAAGCTGCAGCATTTTCTGCATACTAAATTCTTAAAAATAACTCAATAATAGTGATGGTATTCACACTCCCTAATCTACTCCGTGCTAAAAATCTTGCTATCAATGATACAGCAAGAAAAAAGTACTCTTGATTTCCAGATGTGCTTCAACATTTACAAAATGTATTGCCTAGAATTTCATTTTCCTTCTTTCACTCTGGCTTGGCATATTTTCAGAATCTAGATAATTGTTTTAAGAAAAAAAATTTTCTTTCACAGTACTCCCAAGAGGGCAAATATAGCATCTGTCTTTCTCAGAATTTATCAGAAGGTCTGGCATAAAATAGGCCTTAATATATACCTGATGAATGAATGACTAAATGTGTGACACATGAGTGAATGAAGAAATTCCAGTTTAAAGTTAAAAAAATTACTTTTAACATTTTGATTTTTTCTTATTCTCCCTTTGACCTTTAAAATCGCCTTTCTTTTATTTCTTCCTTTAGCCACACATTTTTAGTTTTACTGTACCTGCATTTTTGGTACCACATCACAAATCTTTTAGAACCAAGGTTATACCTCAACCAAATCTTTCCCTTTTCTGCCTTCACTCATATTTTTATGCTATCAATTATTTTGGTTACATTTAGTACCCTGGATTGTTTAATACTTTAACAGGACCAAGTTTAAAATTAGCCTGTTGGGCAAATTTTATCCTTTTAAACCTATGTGCATTCTGATTTAATTACCTAGCAACGTTTTCATTTTTTTTTATGTTTTAAAATAATTACAAATAAATGGTTTAATAGGTATGTTAGCTTCCCGATTATTACCTTGAGTTATTCAAAGTGATCGTTTCAAATCTCTTACCTGTTGGGTGGAGGCCACATCTCCCTCATTAATTTTACTCTTATTTCCACCTAAACTACCTAAGGAATATTTGGCTCTGAAACTCAGATCGGGAGTGGTTGGTATTGCTTTGTATTAAATATTTTAGAAAGGGACAATAATTTCTGACTTCAAGAAAGAGTTTTCCCAGGCATGTAAAAAGCATTTTAAAAAAACAACATAGTTGAATGATCCAACATGACTTAAAATTCATGATAGAAATTGCCAGAGTGGGGAAATATAAAAAAGTTCAACCTAATGTATATTTGGAGATGTTTGTCATGTCAATTGAAAAACATGCCTTTAAGAAACTCAAAATAGAGCCTCTTTTAACATCTATGCTCAAGTTGTATGTGCTTAGCTTTTCAGGACCTCACTTAATTGGTCTACCCCTCATGCACGAGCAATGTTGGCTGTGGTGGCTGAATAGCGTGATCTTGCCCCTTTGACCATAGTTGATATTACTAGGAACAACGGACTGAAGTGTGGTCAGTTAGTTCCTCAGGAATTTGGGCCCTAAGAGAATCTGTGTTTTCTAGCATGATGCTCTCAGTGAGAGAAGTACAGAAAAGCAGAGAAGAGAGATGGAGAGGATGTTTGGGTAGAGCTATGCTCCCTGGTTATTATTTCTTTATATTAGTTACCTATTGTAGTGTAATAAATTACCTCAATGATAAACGAAACATTTGTCATCTTACATTTTTGGGGGGATTCAGAATCCAAATAAGACTTGACTGGGTGCCTATTAGGGTCAGTCAAAAAGCTACAATCCAGGTATTGTCTGTGGTTATAGCCATCTCAAGCCTTGACTGGGAGAACATCCACTTCCACAGTCACTCATCTGGCCATTCACAGACCTAAGGTCCTCTCTGAATGTTAGCCGGTCCTTTCCTTGCCACATGAACCTCTCCATAGGGTCACTTGCTTTCTCTGAAGCTGCTTTTCCAGAATTAGGGCTTGCAGGGAGAGTGAAAGAGAGGGAGGGCAAACCAGGCAAAAGTCACGGTCTTTTCATTATCTAACCTTGAAATTTATATCCCATCACTTTTGCTGAATTTTAACCATTAGAAAAGGGTATTAGCACCAGTTCACATTTGTGAAGAGGGAGATTACCCAAGGGTATGAATAAAAGGATGTGAGGATCAGTGAGGGTTATTTTAGTGGCTGCCTACCATAGTCTACCCTCAAGCTTCCAATGATTCATGTCCCTACCATATTCAAAAGACACTTGGTCTCTCCTAAGGTCCTCCAAAGTCTCATCTTATTACAACATCAGCTCAAAGCCCAGAAGCACTTTATATAAATCAGCTTCAGGTACAAATGAAGATCCTCAGATATAGTTTCTTAAGTATAGCTCCTTGGGTAACAGTGCCTTTTATCTTTAGATCTGTGAAACTAAAGAGACAAATTATCTAACCCACCACACACCAAACTTAGTTACTTCTATCCCTCAGAGTAAAAGCTGGGAGAGAGAGTGATCAAGATAAAAGTCACGTACTTTTGTAATCTAATATTGGGAATGACATTGTATCACTTCCGTCATATTTTATTCATTAGAAGTGAGTCACTAGGTACAGCCTACACTTGAGAGGAGAACATTTAAAAGAGCATGAATACTGACAGGCAGGCATCATCGGGGGCCCATTTGCAGGCTACCTACCACACCCTTCTAGAGGTCTTACAGCATTTCTGGATCACATTGAGACACTTCGGGCTTATTTATTTATTTATTTGCGGTACGCGGGCCTCTCACTCTTGTGGCCTCTCCCGTTGCAGAGTACAGGCTCCGGACGCACAGGCCCAGCTGCTCCGCGGCATGTGGGATCCTCCCGGACCGGGGCACGAACCCGTTTCCCCTGCATCAGCAGGCAGACTCTCAACCACTGCGCCACCAGGGGAGCCCCAGGCTTTTTTAAAAGTTCCCATTTTGCTTTTCAGATAGCTGAAGTTGATTTTTGCTGATTGAAACAGAAAAGTCATTTAAGTACAACCTCTCTGATTTTTAAACTGGACATTTCTTATTCTTTCCTTGCATTATTTTTAAAAATCAAACTTTCTTGAGTGTCCAGTATAGGTTGGAAATTTCTCACTATCAGGAGGATTGTATCCAAAATTTTTCTTTTCACAGTCCTAAGTTACCTCCTTGGTGTTAAAGTCCACTGGAAAGATTCAGACTATTTTAGTTGACATCTCTATAGTATTTGACACTGTTAGCTATTCCTGCCTTTTGTTTCCAAATAGAATATTATTTTATTCTGATACCACTGCCATTAATCCAGTAATAGGGGACAGAGCACAGGTCAACTCTGGATACTCAGTTTCACTCTAACAAAAGATGGGAAAGTTTTTAAACAGCTGGCGTGGGTGGATCTTAGGCCATCTGATTTTTGATTGGCTTGTGCTTGCTCCTATCCTAAACTTTCCCCTATCTCCATGACAGGAGGTAGTTGTATAGCTTGGAGCACCAAAGTTAGGTGCCTACCTTCCCAGAGAAACTGGGATATCGGGGCACTATCTTCCTTGATGATTATATTTCAAAGGGATTGCTCCCAGGTCCTTGAGAAAGTACTGGCAAAAGACTTGCAAAAAGACTTATATCTTAAAGAAACAGGGAAAGAATTTATAATTACACATTTTGTAAAGTAAATGCTATAAGAAAAGGGAAGTCAGAGGCCTGGAGTCAGGAAGAAGCCTGTCTAACGTTTGATCAAGCTGAGGGGAATGTTAAGGCCATCCTGACTATAGACTTCACTAGAGTTTCTGTCTCTCCTCCAGGGATGTAGCTTGTATTCCATCCTATTTCCTTGTTGACTAGGTGCTTTTCCACCCTAAGTGAGACAGGAAGGCTGGAGGGGCAAGAATATACTTCCTAAACTCAGGAAAAGTTCTTCCCTTGGAGAGTAAGCCTTTGCTATGGAGAAGAACCAAGGAGCTTCACAATGGTTACCCCTCCTTCTCCCCCACCCCCCTTAAGCCAGAGCCCTGAGGGAGAATCTCTCTTGCAACGTCACTGTGAGAACCTGTCGGGGCTCCTGGAGCACTCTAAGTCTGTGAATCCAGAAACTTCTCAATCTCCTGTTAGTCCATACGGAGCATCCAGTGATTTGTCAAATGCCATTTAAGTGTTCTCACCATTTTGTGACTTCCTACAACTTCTGTTTGGGGCAATCAAGTCTTTGTGTCTGTATCTCTTCTCCCTCAGTCTTGAGACACGTGATTCACACTCTCCTGGATTAACTCATCTTTTTATTAACTCTTACCTCTTTTTGTTCATGAAACATTCTCCCTTTCAATGTCCCTTTAATTTGCACATAATCAAGATTCCATTCTTTGTCCTTTTCTCTCAGTACATATAGTCTTTGAATGATTGCCCCTTACTTGCTTCTAAGGACCATCTTAATTTGAAAACTGAATTCTAGATCTCCATTCCAAATTGCCATCCACACCAACAGCTACAGCTACCTATTCAACATCTCTATTTGATATCTCCCAGGCACTTACAAATATAACGTCTTATGACAATTTATCCCCATCCTCAAAATCCTCCCTGTGTACTTTCTCCCTTGCACAAGCTAGAAACTTGAATATCACCCTTGAGTCCATCTTCCTTATCCACATAGCAGCCATCTAATCCTGTTCCCAACTCTTGTTCATTTTCCCTCCTTAATATCTGCCTTTCTAGGAAATTTTTCTACACAATACCATACCTTTTTTTTCTTTTTAAAATAAATCACTGTCATTTTTCTTGTGATGTAGACTACAAGAAAGAGATTAAGAGTATGGGATCTGAAGAGACCAACTGGTTTTGAATCCTGGTTCTGCTTCTTCCCTACTTATTAGGGATGTGATCTTGAGCAGGTTACCTACCTCACTGAATTTTTAATTTTAAGATTATGTGAGATAATGCAAGTAAAACATTTAGAATAGAGTTAGGCTCATAATAAACATACAATAAATATTAGTTATTACCCAAATTAGCTGATGACTACAATGACCTCCTCAGCAGAACTCTTTTCTTTACTCTTAGCCATCAGTCTAAACCATTGTAACACTGCAATGGAGTACAAATGCAATTACATCATTCCTCACTCATTAAAATTTTTCAATTGTTATCAACTGTTCTCTGACCTAAAACACAGGCTTACAAGGACACTCATGTTCTTGTTACCTTTTCAGCCATATATCTTGTTAGTCTTTCTGATCCTCACAATCTGGAATCATGCATTGCCACTGAATAATTACCGTGTTTTAAGAATAACTACCAGGCATTGAGGATCCAGTGACACTCTTCTGCCCTCAAAGAAATTATGCTCTTCATGGAGCCATCCATGTTGTCTGACTTTCAGTTCTTCAAACTAGTCACACTTTTTTTTTGCAGTTCTGGGTCTTTGAAAATACTGCCATCTCTTCTTCTCCTGCTTTTATTCCTGATGGTGCAATTCCTCTCATGCCTTGAGTTGGAGATTAGACATGCTTTTCTTCAGGAAAGTCTTCTCTGATCACTAATACTCAGTTATTTTCCCTCATTAGGCTCCTGTGGTACATCGGAGTCAGTCCTGTAAATATTTTCTATTTCCTTCTTAGTTTCAGTCACAGACTTTAAGCTTCTACTGCACCAAGACTGTGTGTTCTCATTCATCATTGCATCTCTAGTACCTAACATCAAGCCCAATATAAAGTGGGCCTTCAACACACATCTGCTGAATGAATGTCAGGGCATGTCCACTGGAGGGCTGTTAGGGTAGGGATCCAGGTATATGGGGGACTGTTGACCCACCTGGGAAAGATCTTGCCCCAGTGCAAAGTTGGGTTCAAAGGCAATATGCTAGCAAGGGAGAGAAGGGACCACTTTGAATACAAAGTGGAATTAATTAAAAGTCATCTGACCCAGTACCATGAATCAAAGCAAAAGAGGGAGAGGGAGAGTGACAGAGAGAGAGAGAGAAAATGCTAAAGTAAATGAGTTGTTTACTAAAATTTCTGAGGAACCTCATAGCATAAGTACTCAACAGAATTGGTGGAACCTGACAGCATAAGCACTCAACAGAATTGGTGATAGAAGTTAACAGTCGACATTTTAGCAGGGACATAGACCATGCTGTTTTGCAGACGTCAGATCCCTGGCTATCTGGCATCAGAAGTCTCAGCGCAAACTCCAGAAGGTATCAACAGCAATATGACAGTGCCCCTGGTGTGCACTAGCTATGGAAATAATCTTCCTCATGTTGGCAGACACAGAAGACATCTGTGCAGCAATCTGAGCCAGAAAGGAGGAAAATGGCAGTGCTGCAAGATAACCAAGACTGATCTTGCATTTGCCTTGATATATCCCAAAGGTATTTCTGGAAACATCTGGAAGGAATCTGTGCATGAAGAGCAAGAACATGAAGAGCAGGTGGGGGCAGAAGAAAATAAATTTTTATTTTTGACTATTAATATAAATCTAATTTTACCTTCAATGTGCTTTAATCTATGATTATGTACACAATGCCAGGTCTTTTATATATTTGTCTCTTATTTGACCCTTACATGGATTTTCCTTAAATGAGTTAAAATCTCTTGTTTAGACCCCATATGTATACATGTTGTTTGAATGCTGTGTGTTAGTCAGTGTGTACAAGGTTATGCTGCAATAACAAACAACCACAAAGCTCTTTGGCTTCAGTAAAGAAGGCTTATTTCTCATTTATGTGTCTGCTCTTGGTTATCTTTGACTTTATTCTACACATTGTCTTCGTTCTAGGATCCAGACTGAAGAATAAGCCCCTTTGGGGGATTATTATTTGCACTGTCCTCGTGGTAGAGCAAAAGAAAAAGATGCAGAACCTAGCAATGCTACCTAAAACTTCTGTAATAAACTTTACCTGTTAATAATTGACTGGTATATCTGACATCTGTAGGAAGGGACATTGCCAATCTCATGGCAATATGTAGGGATGATTAATCTCACTGCATTTGCAAAAAATAACTGATAACAGTAGTCCAATAATCTATATGCTTCTTTAGTTATACAAAAAAATCTGTTTTATTTCCCAAGCATTATTTCCCCTTTATATACATCTTAATTGAGTATGTGTATTTTAGCCCTATTATTGTCATGTTTCATTTCCTATTCAATATGACTGCTTTTCTACCTTATTTTTACAGTTGCTTAGGTATAGCAGCAGAATCGTGACCATCATAATCTTATATTAGGACACTGTGTCTTCAGTTTTTCTTAATACTTTGAGAACTACATGGCCAAAAGTCTATTTTCAACTGATTTTTAAATTTTTTTAAAGGAACAAGTTTTAGTCATTTACATATCATAGTAATAATTTTTCTTGTTATTGGAACTACTTTCTTTGGTGTGAGATTATTATGTATGCTTGAAACTGCTTCATATTCTCTGACACCTTTTTGATCATCAGTACCAACCTCCAATTACCCTCATGCCCCCAATCAATCTATTCCCATTATAGGCAGTCCAAAATGTTTATTTTTATTATTATTCTTTCATATCTTTGGCAATAAAATGTTCTCAACTTAATTTATATAAAAAGAGTCTCTTTACTTCCCTAAAATAAGGTACATATGACACCTGTGGGTCGTCTGGAGAATGATGAGGACCAGTAATTTTATATCCATGAAAAATCTGTCTTACTCCATAAAGGTGTGATTTCTCAATGCTTCCATTTTAATTTCTATATCTTTAATTAAAAAAATCACCAACATTTTGTATCTTCTTTGCATAAATTGAGCATCCTATTTTACCCAAGTGAAAGAAAACTCTCATCAAAAGGGCTCATCCTTAACCAATAAGGAAGGGTATTGACTCATATAAATGGAAGTCCTGAGGTAGGATTGGTTCAGGGTAAACACAATCAACCTGTGGTGATTTGACTTCTTCCTTCTTCTTGTTTTGCTTTATTCTCAGACTGACAGCAAAGGGAGTACAGGCTTCACATCCATACATGATAACAGCTGGAAGATGAAAGATGTTGTTTCTGAAAGTTCTTCCAGGGGAAAAAAAATTCTAGGAGGAACTTAGAGGCTCTGGGGAAACCTTTGTATTTCATTGGTACAAATCAGGTCACACGTCACTCCTTAACCAATCACTGCTAAGGATGATGCAATTATCCTTAATATAATCAGGCATCATCTGAGGATGAGAGCTAATGTCAATAGTCCGTTTGGCACATAATTTCAGTAACAAGGTGTGGATATCAGAACAAAATCAGAGTTCACAAAGGAAGGAGAATGGGATAAACACATGCTGGACAGTCAGCCAACAATAACAATATTCAAGTCATCCTGCTCTGAATGAGTTTACTTGTTGCCTTTTGTCATTATATCTAAAATGATGAGAAAATTGTCCATACATGTTAGCAGATGCCAGAGAGAAAGAATGGTTTTCCTGTACATGCTTAAGTCATTTTTCTGATGTCTTGAAGGATTTTGCTCCTGGCAAACTTCTCCTAGAAGATTCATAATTCTTGGTAATTTCAATGTCTATATAAACGATCCTTTAATGATGTGGCTACTTCCTTAGCTCCTTGATCTTCCTATCTTCAGTGACCTTGTCCTATATTCTCTCTTGCTCATCTTTCCCAGTGTTATAATTTAGACCTTGTTATTACCAAAACCTACACACTCTTCTTAATCTCAATTTCAAACATCATTCTTTCTCTTCTTTTACAATAGACATTATTTTTTCTTTTTTTCTTTCTTTCTTTTTTTTTTTTTTTTTTTTTGGTCTGGCTCATTTCTTTTTGTATCCCAAATCCAGAAACCATAATGCTCACCAGGGCCTTTAATCCACTGATTCTACCACTTCATCCTTTCTCTTACCTGCCTTACATCTTCATTCCTTTCTTTAGTCTGCTTAAATTTCCTCATCAATCATTATTGTCACTCTATTGCATACGGATCCAACTTTTTGGTTCCTATTTTTTTACGCCCTTTTTTTGTCAAAGTACAAACCTAATTAAATTGAATTCTCCCCTTAATTTATGGCTGAATCTACACACCTGAACAAAGCTAGATGACTCCATAGTTACCTCACTTTAAGTTCATGATTACTAATCTCAAGTGAGCCCTTCATACTGTCTGGCCATCAGACTATATATATATATTCCTAGTCCATTAACCCTTCTGCTCTCTTAGATAATTATTTCATAACTTCACTTTTCTTCTTAAATGTCGAATCTCCTATCCGCACACTCACTGTCAGCTTATGACCTTGCTTTTGCTTCCTATCTTACTGAGAATAAAGAAGTCATCAGATGAGAATTATCACTGGGACCTAACACCAAATTTACTCATATGGTCATCTTGGCCCATATACTGGGCCTCTTTTTGTTTGTTTGTTTGTTTGTTTTTTTTGCGGTATGCGGGCCTCTCACTGTTGTGGCCTCTCCCATTGTGGAGCACAGGCTCCGGATGCGCAGGCTCAGCGGCCATGGCTCACGGGCCCAGCTGCTCCGCGGCATGTGGGATCTTCCCGGACTGGGGCACGAACCTGCATCCCCTGCATCGGGAGGCGAACTCTCAACCACTGCGCCACCAGGGAAGCCCTGGGCCTCTTGTTTGTTTTTTTGTTTGTTTTTTTTTATTTATTTATGGCTGCCTTGGGTCTTCGTTTCTGTGCGAGGGCTTTCTCCAGTTGCGGTGAGCGGGGGCCACTCTTCATCGCGGTGCACGGGCCTCTCACTCTTGCGGCCTCTCTTGTTGTGGAGCACAAGCTCCAGACGCACAGGCTCAGCAGTTGTGGCTCACGGGCCTAGTTGCTCCACGGCATGTGGGATCCTCCCGGACTAGGGCTCGAACCCATGTCCCCTGAACTGGCAGGCAGATTCTCAACCACTGCGCCACCAGGGAAGCCCTGGGCCTCTTATTACTGTGTGTGAAGCTTCTCTGCTCCTGGCAAAGGTCAGCTTTTTCACTGGTGCACTTACCCATGCCCTCTTGCGTTCTGAAGATCAATATTTTAGAAAATCTTGCCTTTTTTCCCTGTATCTTCTTATTTTCTCCCCATAAGCATATGAATCGTGTTATTTTTCCTCAACTTTAAAAAATACCTTATATTGATCCTACTTACTCTGCTGGCTTTTAACCCCTTTATCTCTGCTCCTCTTTGCAGCAAAACTCTTCAAAAAGTATTCTCTATACTCACAGCCTCCAGCTTCTCTCTTCCTGTTCTCTCTTGAACTTACCTCCACCAGGCCTTCGTTCCTCTCTATTAAAGTTATTCTTGTCAAGATAACCAAGTGACATACTATCCTACCATCCAACACAAAGGCTCATTCTCATTTTTCACCTTGTTTGTGCTATTGGCATCATTTAGCACAGTATCCTTTACACATTCTCTTTCCTTGGCTTTAACATGCTCCTGGTTTATTCTTACTGTTCTTTCCTTGTTGCTTTTGTTGGTAACTCCTCACCTCCCTAACCTCTAAACTTTGGAATGCTCCAGAGCTCAGGCTTCAAAATTTTCTCTACACTATAAACTCTCAGAACTCCAAATCCGTATCTCAGGTTCAAATGCCTTCCCTCAATTTTAGGCACATGTAGCAAACTGCCTGCTCAGCATCTGCATGTGGGTAAGATTAAGGTTAAGGAAGAGGCTTAGTGAATTGAGCTAAGGAATAGAATGAAGATCAATGACATGTCTTCACAAAACTTGAGTAGGGCTAAAGCAAAAGGGATTTCAATAAGCGTGATGTGATTGGATATTCTCTGGAAACTGAAGGACTAGCTGTTTTAAATCAGGGTGGTTTGAGGAGAAAATAGATAACCTGAACCCTTAAGGGGTATATCTGACACCTGGGCCTTGGAGAATTTTCTGAGATACTTTATCTACGGAGCTCATCTCAAAGCCTACCAGATTAAAACGTCACTCTTAATAGAGCCTATAGTGCCTGCTCCCCATGGCTAATGGTGCAGGCAGTAGACACTGATTTACTAGGAGCAGTGCTGGTCTTTGGTAAAGAAACTGAAAGTCAGAGGGATGCTGTGGAAAAGTCTTTGGAACAATGTATGATTGAATAGTGAATATTTCACCTGGAGAGTCTCACGTGCCCAGTGCTTTGTGAGCTTATTAGAATACATCAAAGAAACTCCTTCATGAAGTACGCAGCTGTACATTTGTGTTTAAACCAACCTTGGCATCATTTTCCAGAAAACTGGAATGCATCAAGGAAGAAGACATTGGGTGTATGGCACACATACATGGGCTAATTAAAGTACCCAATCAGCTTTATTATCTGTGACTGGACTGCTGTTGAAAACTGTATCAGGGCCATTGTTCCAGCTCTTCTTAGGGAGCTTATACTACGCAGGGTCTAGAGACTTGGGTGGGGGTGGGGAGGGGAAGGGAAGGAGTCCAATGCCAGGACCTTTAGAGAAAGGTTTTGAATTGTGGTTGGAACACACCATTGAAATGTTAGTGGGGGGTGAAAACTCTGAGGTATAGATGCAGCAGAGATTAACAGAAAGTGTGTAGAGTCTGGCGCTAAGAACTATACATGCTTTCAAAAGTATGGATAAACAAAAAAATGCCTCCTTTTCTACAGCAGAATGCCTGACATCAGTTACTCAAGTTACTCAAGAATGCAGGTAGATGCTGAGACTTACATGTGAAGTTTGTGAACACACATCACTGGAAGTACCTTAACATATATGTCAAGACTTGAGGGACTTTTGCACAGAGGTGCCGTGGAGCGCAGTGTCAACAACTATGTCCAGTTAGTGCAAGTTGCTGCAGCAGCTACTTACAATGAAGAGAACTGTAGGCTCCAGGGAATTCTGTAAGGTCCTTCAATTCTCACTGCTAGTTGAATTAGAGACAGCAAATGGAGAGGCAGGTCTCCTAAGGAAACAAAGCTGGAGTAGTGGGATTGTCCTGCAACTGAAGGACTAAAGGCACAGTACAGATTGAGGGAGCTGACCCTGATGTCGGTACGGTTATGCTGTCTGAGTCTAACGACAGACAGCAGAGTCTCAGGGAATGGGAGTGAGCAGGTCATCCACCCCTGGCAGGGAAGTTCCTCAAAAGATACCCACGGGCCTTGCCAGTGACTATGCCAGTAGTCTAGCTCCCAGGTAGTACAACTGGCTAACGATTAGCACAAACAGAGCAGCTGCATCCATCCACCCAGGCCTTAGCACCTTGGGGTTCCAAGTTGAATTTGAGGGTGGATTCAGAAAACATAAAGGAGTTCCTAAAATTAAGCAGAAAAGAGGAGGGTTGAAATAATAGTGGGGCTGTTGAGAGACAGTGCACTCATAAGGACAACCCTGACTTTGCAGTTTCATTGATGTATAAAAATTGTCGAGGGACTTCCCTGGTGGTCCAGTGGTTAAGACTCCATGCCTCCACTACAAGGGGTGTGGGTTGCATCCCTGGTTGGGGAACTAAGATTCTGCATGCTGCGTGGCACAGCCAAAAAATAAATAAATAAGAAAAAATAAAAATAAAAATTGTCGGAAACTGAGAGATGGGCTGCAGGAAGGAGCAATTTTAGCACATGAAAGAAAACCATCTTAGTAAAAGATCCTCTTTTAGAATACAGGACCCCTGGAATAGGCTGCTGAAAGAGATGGTGTATATATACAGGGATGAGTCTTTGTCCTAAGAGGGGAGGAAGTAAGGCAAACAACTCAGGCTAAAGATGTGGATGCTTATGAAGCTTCCTAGGCAAGAACCACTGGAGACAGAAGCTGACACAGGGGAAGGGCGTAGAGGCAAAGGGAACAATCCGCCTGGGTTGGGAGATGTGTCCCATGTAGAGAGAGAAAAGCTTTCATCCATTCAGGTGTCTTGGGAGCCAGGGAGACATTCTCTAAACACAATTACCAAAAGGCAGAGAGAAGAAAAGAGTAGGGTGCATTCACATCTCTTAGAGGAGAGAGGACTTCTCTATAAAAGGAAGAGGCTGGAGGTAAACTTTTAAAGAATATGTCATACAGAGTGAAGTAAGTCAGAAAGAGAAAAACAAATACTGTATGCTAACACATATATATGGAACCTAAAAAAAAAAAAAAGGTCATAAAGAACCTAGGGGCAAGACGGGAATAAAGACACAGACCTACTAGAGAATGGACTTGAGGACATGGGGAGGGGCAAGGGTAAGCTGTGACAAAGCGAGAGAGTGGCATGGACATATATACACTACCAAACGTAAAATAGATAGCTAGTGGGAAGCAGCCCCATAGCACAGGGAGATGTGACCACCTAGAGGGGTGAGATAGGGAGGGTGGGAGGGAGGGAGACACAAGAGGGAGGGGATATATATGTATAACTGATTCACTTTGTTATAAAGCAGAAACTAACACACCATTGTAAAGCAATTATACTCCAATAAAGATGTTAAAACAAAAAAAACAAAATAAAAACAAACATACTTTGCCAGTCAGCTGTGGAATAGAAGGCAACTCATGCTGGAGCTGGGCTTTCCTTTGGAGGAAGGTAGGAGAGGGGAGAGGACAGGAGCCGAGTCCCCTTCTCTAGCAGAAAAGGCCAAGGGGGAGATGTGATGTGATGACGGGCTGGAAGGAAAGGCTGGGCATCCACAGCAGCCTCGTGATTGTGACATGTTATGCATGAGCATAGTGACCCATCACACAATCCAAGCCATATTCAGTAAGCTACACACTTTGTGTTTGGCTTTTATCAAAAACCTGGTGTTAGGGTTGGGTATTTGGGTCAAGTTTGGAGTCAAGTAGACACAGATGGGTTACATGTAAGTGGGGGATGTCTAACAGCTGAGCTATATACATCATTTCCATTAATGTATAAAAGTGTTTTTTATCTCTAGAGCTTTCTTTAAAAATTCATATAGTTCTATATCTAGTGTATCTTGAGAAACACATATACAGAAACTTGGTGATAACTTAGTGATGAAACATCTCACATAAATATTCAAAATGTTTTTGTATAGATAAGTGAAAAGTAAAAGATAAGTAAAAGTGAGAGTGAAATGAAATAAAAATTATCAGGCATTTAGTGGCTTATTAATTAACCAATTTCATAGCTTCATTGGAAGCAACATTTAGCAGTTAACATTCTCATATTTATATAAAGAACAATCAATAAGCTAAATCCTATGTTTTTATTGCCAGGGAATGTATCAGTGCATTCACAGAGTACATTCTCACTTCTTAAGCCAAATATTCCTTCATCAAAGAAACAAAAACAGGATTAAAGAACTAAAATTTTAAATTAATTTAAAATTTAAATTTTTGATATTTTACTTCATCAATTTGATATTTTGCTCAATACAATTTTTGTGTCAGCTTAGCTTTTAAAATACATTGCACTTGATATAATTTATCTTGATTACTGAGTTATTTGGGACCTTCTAAAATTTTGTGCCTAAGTGCCAGAGACTCTGTCTTTTCATCCTGGTCCCCACTCTGGGTGGCAGCAACATTATCTATTTGTGCTGGTTGCGGAGATGAGCAGCAGTTGCAGAAAATCTGCAGCATTGGTGCCCAGAGTTGGAGGAATTGTTTATGATATTCTGGAAATTTCCTTAATTTTTTGAGATAAGCTCCCCTTTTAGACGTGACCAGTTCTAGTGAAAATTAGTAACCCCCAAGGTAAGGCCTAATGTACATCTGAAAAAGAGACATCTTTCAAGTATTGCTAGATTGCACATTTCTTTGAAACTGTATCAGGAGATTCATTTAGCAAGTTTAGAAAGTAAACTCCTGGCCTGAGTGCAGTAAACAATGGAGAAGAGATATGGTATACAGGTATACAATTAAAAAACTCCTGTTGGAGTGAGACAGATGGTGAGGGTTTCAGTTTTGCATAGGAGGAAAAACGTCAGAAGCCTTTGGGAATTCACACTTTTCCCTTTAAACTCTTTACTCCTTTCATCTTTTAGAATTAAGCTTCCTTGAACTCCACCCAGCCAACACTGTTCTATTTCGAACCTTTATTATGTTTTTATGTCCTCCCATTTTCCTACACGGCTCCATGTAGACACACATAACTTTTTTTTTTGAATTTTATTTATTTTTTATACAGCAGGTTCTTATTAGTTACCTATTTTATACATATTAGTGTATATATGACACACATAACTTTTGAGTCAACCACAGAAGCAGCAAGAAACACAATCGGCTTCTCCTTAACTCCCTTGCCCCCTCCACTTAATCTGATTGGCTTTGGATCAAGTCATTGTCCTGAATTTGAGATTCTAGAGCCACCTGTTTTCTGTGTATCTTATTGACCAGTGTTTCTATAGTTGCCAAAAAAAACAGTGGGCCAAGTGTGTCAGATTTAAGCCCCAGGTGCTCAATGGTCACTAAGTGCAGCACCACTATGGCCCCAACTGTAAGTTCAGAGGACTGATGCTTTCCTTACTTTAAACAGATTCATTCTATTTCACCAATTGCTACCTCTAGGATCAAAGTTTCAACATAAACTACATCTCTCACTTAAGGCTTACGTCCTGTCCTGTTTTTGATCTTGTTCTTACTGGTTTTTCTGGGTCTTGATCCTGCCACATCTCTCAAGTATCGACAGTTTCTCAGACATATACTCAGACCTCTAGGAGTGACAACTGTCATATCTTTGTCTTCTTGAGTCCCCAAAATTGGATGACTATCTGGCTTCCCAAGTTGGTTGGTTGCCTTGGAACTTATTGCTAAGGGAATAAACCAGCTTGTGTTATGGCCCTCAGACAAAAGTGGTTTTCTTACAGGTCAAGAAAACCAAGCATAAAAATATAAATATCTGTTGAATGAATAAAGGTGAGTCGTACTGCCTCAGTTGGTTTTCCTGTGATAGGGAGGATATAAATAAAAACTAAAGTTGACTGAGCGATACATTTAGCTAGCTTATTTTCAGGAAAAAAATAGATGGTTTTGTAAAGTCATAATGCGCTTTGCTTGCAGGATTTGTAAACAGGCTCTGGAGGCAATGCTAAAGAAACAGATTCAAACCTGTTCTGACATGGCACCAAATTGCTATTAGGGTTTAGCTTTGTAAGCTGACAATCTAGAAGGGCAATGCTCATTTTTAAGTACTACTATGTTAATTTAAAAAATATTTTCAGTGCTTTACAATCACACTTCAGTGCTTTGTATTAAAGGATCAGATTCAATAAAAGTTAGTGTTTATATTCTGAAAATGAAAAATGAAGCAGGGATGATCAGGTCACTGATAGGCACCAACATCTGCATTAGAAGCCTTCATTTGTAAAGGTACTTACTGAGATTTTCAAAAGCTACAAAAAACATATTTAGCTATGCCAATAATGAATCAACACTTTATTAGCCAAAGTTATAAAATTCAAATTACATTAAACCTCTAGTGACCCTTGACTCTTCTTTTTCTCTAATACCCTGTATTAATCTATATTAATTTTTTACTGCTGTTGAAACATATCACTACAAACTTGCTTAAGCAACACAAATTTGTTATCTTACAAAGTTCTGTAAGTTTAAAGCCTGACGTGGGTCTCACTGGGTGTAGATTCTTCAAGATTAGACAAGACTGCATTCTCTTCTGGAGGCTCTAGAGGAAAATATGTTTCCTTGTCCTCTCCAGCTTCTAGAGGCTTCCCCTTACCTTGGCATATGGTGCCCTTCCTCTATCTTTAAAGCCAGCAACACTGTATCTCTCTGTTTCTTTCTTCAGTAGTCACATCTTCCTCTGACTCACTCTTCTACCTCCCTCTTTCACTTTTAAGGACATTTATGATTACCTTGGGCCCACCTGGATACTCCAGGATCATCTCCTTATTTTAATGTCAGCTATTAGCAACCTTAATTCCATCTGCAACCATAATTCCTCTTGGCCACATAATCTAACATATTCACAGATTAGACATGGGTGCTTTGGGAAGCCATTATTCTACCTTTCAAATAGCAAATTGCTACCAGTAGCAAAGCTTGTTTTCTTTCCAAATATATCGGACCCCCACCACTTCTCATACCACCACTGCTACCCCTGTGGCCCAGCAGCATCACCTCTTGTCTGGATTATTGCATCAGCTTCCTAACTGGTCACTGCTTTATTCTTGCCCTCTACAGACTATTCTCCACACAGCAGCCTGGTTCATCTCTTAAACTCTAAGTCAGATTTACATCACTTTTGGACTCAATTCCCCTCCCCCAGTGCTTTCCGACTCAGAGTAAAAGCACGAGTCATTAGAGTGATTTCAGGCCCTCCATAGTCTGACAGAGTTACCTCCTTGACCTCATCTATGCTGTTCTCTTCTTTAATCACCCTACTTCAACATGGTCCTCTTGATGTAGTGCCAGTAGGGTCAAGCTTATTCCCTCTCAGGGCCTTTGCACTTGCTATTCCCTTTACTTAGAATGTTTTTCTCCAGATTTCTCTAATGGTTCATTCCTTCAAAATACCACCTAATGAGAGAGTTTTTCTCTGGACGTCTATATCTAAAATAGCACCCTTGGGACTTCCCTGGTGGCGCAGTGGTTGAGAGTCCACCTGCTAATGCAGAGGACGCGGATTCGCGCCCTGGTCTGGGAAGATCCCACATGCTGCGGAGCAACTAGGCCCATGAGCCACAACTACTGAGCCTGCGCCTCTGGAGCCTGTGCTCCGCAACAAGAGAGGCCACGGTAGTGAGAGGCCCGCGCACCGCGATGAAGAGTGGCCCCCGCTCGCCGCAACTGGAGAAAGCCCTCGCACAGAGACGAAGACCCAACACAGCCAAAAATAAATAAATAAGTAAATTTAAAAAAATAAAAAATAAAATAAAATAGCACCCTTGCCCAGTCCCAGTCTCATCTTACTTTGATTTTTTTCTTCTCAGTACTTATCACCATCTGGCGTGTAACACCTTGCCTGTCTCCTTCCAGCAGAATATAAGCTCCACGAAGACAGGGAACATTGTTCATCACTATATCCTTAGCACTGGGAAGAGTGCCTGGCACAGCTCACGTGTTCAATAAATATTTGTAGAATGAATTGTGTTATTGCAAGAAAGAAATCCATCATATAGAAATTTCTCTCTGTGGTTCATCTTGAAGATTTTAAAAGAAGTTCTGACTAGATGTTTTCAGATACATATTTGCTCTTGCATTTTTAGAAAACTTTTTTTATCCTTCCATTAATACTTTGTCTAGTCACCAAGGAACAGGTCTAACATCTTGATCTTTTTATCTAGGTCATGGGTGCCACAGTTCACATTCTTCTTTTATTGATGGAAAAAACTGTTCACTAATAAATATGAATTAATGTACAGAAATGGTTTATTGTATTTGCATTACACTATAGTCTAACTAATCATGACACATTTACCATCATTGACATGAATTGCTGAGCTAAGTTAAGATTGTTTTCTTGATTACAAAGGCATATATTTTTTGCCTTTGGTATGAAATCATTTTGGTTGATCTAATTTGAGATTAATAATGGAAAACATGCATTTGTATATGCAAATCATCATTTAGAAATGAATGATTTAAAAAAATTCTCCCACAATTAAAATAATACATTTGAAAGAAAATTTAGGATCAGAATTCCAATTTGTTTTTTTTAAACACATCTAGTATGCTAAACATTCTGAGAGCCATTAATAATCTATAAGGCAGTTATACATATTTTATACTAAAGGATGTCTATACCTTAATAGGTAATAAGCTACTCACAAAAACACTTTCATGAATTTTTAATTTTTATTTGGAACAACAAAAATCGGTCATTTTAGAAGGTCAGGTACGACAAGCAACTATAATAAAATAGTATTTGGTCTTGAATCGGATAGCTATTTAACTTGCAGTTGAAAAGGTAGCTAGCTGTTGTAATTTAACCAAGACTTCTCTATTCAGATGATTAATTAAATGACTAAAGGAAAAAAATACTTTCAAAAAGGATCTCTCCCTAAAGAAAGACAATGTGGAATAGTGACAGGCCACTGAATTCAGTGTGTAGTTTGCTAAACATCTTGGATGAATGAGGTGAGAAAACTTATTTATATTCTTTGAACCTCAGTTTCTTCATTTGTCAAATGTGGCAATTGGACCAGATCATCTCTGAAGTTCTTTCTACATCTAGAATTTCTCAATTTGGCTTATTTTTGTTACTATTTCACAAAAGACATATTTTCATTCTTTATACCATGTGTTTCTCAGGCATCCCTATGAAAGGTAACGATGAAAAACAATTAATACTAATAAACACAATGTAGATAAATCTCAAGACACTTCAAGAAATAATTACTTTCCTAAAGCTTAATCAAATTATTCAAAAACAGAGAATAACATATAAAATAATTTAAAATAAGCCCTCAGGGCTTAATGAAAGAATAATGCATTTTACTGTTTATCTTTGTTTTTTAATTGAAGTATAGTTCACTTATAATATTATACTAGTTTCAGGTATACAACATAGTGATTTGATGTTTTTATATCACACCAGAGTTATTATAATATTATTGACTATATTCTCTGTGCTGTACATTACGTCTCCGTGGCTTATATATTTTATAATTGTTAGCTTGTCCCTCTTCGTCCCCTTGTTTTGCCCATCTCCCCCACTGCTATCCCCTCGGGCAAGCACTAGTTAATTCTCTGTGAGTCTGCTTTTGTTTTGTTATATTTGTTTGCTTTGTTTTTTAAAGTCCACATGTAAGTGAAAATATACAGGATTTATCCTTCTCTGTCTTATTTCACTTAGTATAATACCCTCCAGCTCCATTTATGTTGTCGCCAATAGCAAAATTTCATTCTTTTTTATGGCTGAGAATTATTCTATTGTATACATAAACTACTTTTTTATCCATTAATCTATCTTTTGATATGAAATATCTGAAGGCTGTTGATTGTCATAGGGAAAATATGGTTGCCTTAGTTTAGATTATTGCAAACAGGTTTGAAGTTAACAACTTCATATGTTCTGTTTGTAGTGGAGGGATGGGGAGGAGCCCTATTAAAGAAGAAATGACGGGCTTCCCTGGTGGCACAGTGGTTGAGAGTCCGCCTGCCAATGCAGGGCACGCGGGTTCGTGCCCTGGTCCGGGAAGATCCCACATGCCGCGGAGCGGCTGGGCCCGTGAGCCATGGCCGCTGAGCCTGCGCGTCCGGAGCCTGTGCTCCACAACGGGAGGGGCCACAGCAGTGAGAGGCCCGCGTACCGCAAAAAAATAAAAATAAAAATAAAGAAGAAATGACAAGCAAAGGACGACCTCTGTACGGCAATAACAAAGCTCATGAAAGACTTTTCGTCTCTTCCTTTATCTGCCCAGAGCCCTAAAATCACATCTTTTTTGTTGGGATTTTATCAGGTTAATTAACATTTTGAGTTTTTGTGATGACTATTACATGTTGTCAACATTGGCTCAACCTGTATTTTAACAGAGGTGAAAGTTCTAGTCTTGTGACTGAGTTAAACTTAGCCACAGATGAAGTTACAGAAGCTTGTGAAGTGGCAGTTTTGAAGGTGTCATACTGATCTCTCTCAAATCATTTTATTTTACCAAAAAAAGGTGTAAGAGCCTTTCTGGCCACCAAAGTGGTTTTATGAGTTTGACTCACAGTACCAGTTTTTATGTTATTCACACATATTCTTTCTCTTCTGTTAAGATTCACAGACTACTCCAGAGATATTTTGCAGAGATTTCCTCCTGTTTCTCCCTTCAGTGTTCTATTGTAGTGGTACAGAGCTACATGCATGAAAGTACTTTGAATTTTTTTCTGAGAAAATGGGAAACCAATTACAAAATGTATTAAATATCGGTGTTGTTAAGAGCCCGATTTGTTAGTCATAGTGACATGAAAAATTTTAAAAATTACCTGAGGATGAAATACTCTTAAGAAAGAACCTTAGAGCTCCAGGCCACTAATAATTTCTTAAGTAGATCTGAACAAACAGTGCAATACTGTGACATTCTTATTAAGAACAGTTTGCCTGTTACTATAGTTTATGCTATCAAACTTAGTGGTGATTTCCATGGTTGAGTAAATGTTACAAAACAACAAAAAACAACTCTCCAGAATTCTTCAGGTTATTAAATAAATTTGTATAATATTATTTTAAGTAATGGGGAAGGACAAGTTTATAAGCCTCACAGTCGTGTAATATAGGTCTTTATTCTTTCCAGAAATTAGAATACTTATTTCAATTTGCATATTGTTAGTGCTCTCTATTCATGTTTGTTTGTATCACTCTGCTTTTTTTTTTTTGCAGTACGCGGGCCTCTCACTGTTATAGCCTCTCCCGTTGCAGAGCACAGGCTCCGGACGCGCAGGCTCAGTGGCCATGGCTCATGGGCCCAGCCGCTCCACAGCATGTGGGATCTTCCTGGACCGGGGCACGAACCCGCGTGCCCTGCATCAGCAGGCGGACTCCCAACCACTGCGCCACCAGGGAAGCCCGTAATTTTTGATTTGAGAGAAATAGTGAACAATTTTTCCTATAGTTTCCCCTTGTTATCATCACAGGGGGAGGAATTTACTAGAAAATGTATCTCACTATTTATTCCCATCTAGAGCACTGCTCCTTCTCATTTAATCCTTTATCTATTACAAATTCTCTTTTCTACTTAATCTGACAATGCTGCCTTATTCTTTGATGCATAAATTCCAGACACAGAACTCTGAAGAAGATACTTAGTAGTATCTACAAACTAAAATAAATGATGTAGCATGAGCTTGGAAGTTAGCTTGAACTCATGTCCCAGCTCTACCTCATTTTAGCTTCTTCATGCAACCAAAAGCAACATCCATAGAACTCAAGTCCATTATTAGTTTCTTGAATTCCATGAGAGAAAACATATAATTGCCCAGCACTATTCTTACCATTTTTCCCTTCAGTTCCTTGCCTTTACATACAGGACCTCTCCTCAAGCTATTTCCTCAGTGAAATTTCCTTGCCCACCTGCATAAAAAAGTTCCTCTTAGCCCTTAAATTTAAGGCATTTGTGTTGTCCCCCCCTTTTTTTTCCTCCTGAGTTCTATGACAAACACCTCTACTGGCAGACACCGAGTAATGTCCTTCAAGGGTCAGAAGATCAGAAAACTGAAACACGCAAGCTGAAAACATCAAACTCCTCTTAATAACTACCTTAGGACTATGTATTATAATGATTACATGAGGTAATAGCTTTGAAAATAAATGGTAAATAAGTAAGGTCTTTATAATGGGTGCCTTAGTTCCTGCTGCTATAACAGAATGCTATAGACTGGATGGCTTACGTACAACAAACACTATTTCTTATAGTTCTGGAGGCTGAAAGGTTCAAGATCAAGGTCCAGCAGAATTAGTGTCTAGTGAGTGTCTTCTTCCTGGTTTGCAGACAGCTGCTCTCACATTTATGTCTGTATTTATGCACACACACACACACACAGAGGGAGGGAGGGTGGGAGAGAGAGAGAGGGAGAGAGAAAGAGAGAGAGGGAGAGAGAGAGAAAGAGAGAGAGGGAGAGAGAAAGAGAGAGAGGCAGAGAGAGAGAAACTCCTCCTCTTCTTATAAGGCTATTTATCCCATCCTGAAAGCTCTACCCTCATGATTTAATCTAGCTCTAATCAGTTCCCAAAGGCCCTTATCTCCACATACAATCACATGGGGGGTTAGGGCTTCAATATATGAATTTTGGGGGAACACAAACATTCAGTCTATAACAAAGCGTAGCTATTATTATTTTTTAGTTCTGGTTGCCTGTGTTTCTTTTCTTTTTTTTAATTAGGTTATAGTTGCTTTACAATGTTGTGTTAGTTTGTGCTGTACAACAAAGTGAGTCAGCTGTATGTATACATATATCCCCTCCCTCCTGGACCTCCCTCCCACCCACTCCATCCCACCCATCTAGGTCACCACAGAGCACCGAGCTGAGCTCCCTGCACTACACAGCAGGTTCCCACTAGCTATCTGTTTTAAACATGGTAGTGTATATCTGCCAATCCCAGTCTCCTAATTCATCCCAGCCCCCCTTCTCCCATGTGTGTCCACACGTTCGTTCTCTACGTCTGCATCTCTATTCATGCCCTGCAAATAGGGTCATCTATACCATTTTTCTAGATTCCAAATATACGTGTTAATATACAATACTTGTTTTTCTCCTTACTTCACTCTGTATGACAGATTCTACGTCCATCCACGTTTGTGAAACTAAGTTTACTGCATGTGTTAACTCGATGGGGTGCAAACAGAAAACAATATTTTCCAAATGCTGTCTTCTAACAGGTTAGGTCAGTCCACTTTGCTCATCCCTGTGAGGCAGATAGCATAGTTTTTCCATGCATGTTGGGATGTTAGAAGAAACAGAGAAAATTGCAATCAAATATAAAACTACACCTTCAATCTGTTGTCTAATTCAAAGCCTGAATTCAAGCTCTGCATATTTAGAACAGGTAAAAAGGTCTGCTTTTCCACTCTTCTTGATACACCTCTTTTCCTTCTGGCATCTGAAAGGCTGTACACTGTATGTTGAATTTGATTGATTATGGACATATAATAACTTTGTAGAGCACAGACTGAATTAGATTTCAGGATGCATATCATGCAAGAAGAATAAATTTTATTTTGTGAAATTTTGAGTCTCTCCTCTCTCCCTCTCTCTCAAGGTAGACAGGACTCTGTGTGTGTGTGTATGCGTGTGTGTGTGTGTGTGTGTGTGTGTGTATGGAATTTCCATGTAAAGTGTATTTCATACCATGGGTTATGATCAAAAAGGTTTTCAAATCACTGGACCATTGTTGCTACCAATTAATACCTTCTGTTCTTGGAACATCAAGCTTGTTTTCTCCTGGGGTATTTTTGGTCTCTTCAGAGACCTCTCATGGAACACTCCTCATTTTTTCTTTGGATGATGCACTCTCCTGTCAACCTCTTATCACATCCTAGCTCCTGCCTTCCAGGAGTGCACCTCTGGTTTCTTCATCAAAACAGGCAGTCCTCTCTAGCGGGGTTCTTTCCAGTTGCACTAGGCCAATGGGACATACCCATCCTTGCCCAGGCAGCATGGTAATGCAGGTTGCTTCTACTGCAGTCCTTTTCATCCAGGCTTCCACCCTCAGACTTCTCTGGATGAAAACCAGGTTCCAGAGTCTCTTTGGTGCCCAAACTTCAGAGACTCAAGTTAGGCTCTTGGAATAATTCTGTCACACTCTATCCCAGCACTGGGAGAGCTTATAAGGTTCAAAAACTCAGTAATTATCCAGTTGGAGAGTGAGGTCACAGTCTCTCCTGCTGATTGTCAAACCCTATCTCTATGATGGTTCTTATGGGTACCTACTGACTTGGCTGCTGAGCCAGGGAAGCAGTGGAAGAGAGGGAAATCCCATAGCTTTTATTAGAACTAATAATTTTCTTCAAAGGATCTTCTGAGTCTTTTTAAGTTCAACAAATGTTTTAGGAACTCTTGTATAGATTGAGGGTAGAATTGGCTGGAATCACAGGATTGGATTTGGCTACTTATTCACAAGTTCTGTGGAGATGTATCTAGTACCTCCAAGACAATGGTGAATGAGTTATTGATTATCAGTGGTTCCTATGAACCTATGAGACAATGAGACAATAAGAAAAGTACCCTTTACTGTTTTATTGAATTTAATATTGTACTTCTGAATTACCATCTTTTTATTGAATCTTCTTTCTAGGACTTCTCTACTGTGCTGATGACCAAGATCCTCTCAGTGAGCACTTTGTGATTCTGGATATATATATATTCCCCTTAGCTCTCTTTAAATAATAGGAAAATATATCCGTAGTGTGACTTGATTGGTCCAAGTGTGAGCACATAATTTACGTTGTATCAGTGATTCCATTTTCTGGGATTTTTATTTAAAACATGAATTTAGAAAATGTGCCTCTGAATCACCTTCCCTCCAATGAGTGTGTACGACTTTTATAAAAACAGGACTTGTTCGTGGTTATTGCTGGGTAATGGCTTCACCATTGTACCCTGATGACCTTCACATGTTTGTACAACCTCGTAGTCAAATGAATACTTGACCTACAGTTAATCTGAGCTTGGCATATTCCTTGTAATCCTCCTAGGATAGGAGAGCCTGGGAGGCCTGTAAAGAGCTGCTTCTAGGCCATCTCCCTCTGCCTCTCTCTTCTTCCTGGGAGGCTGTCATGAGACAGTATCTCATCCTCTCCTCATGTCCTATGAGGTATGGGACTTTCTTCCTCACTCCTGGAACAGGGCAGCAGGATGTAGAAACACTTAATTGTAGTTTAGAATTAAACATCCAGCAGGATGTGGAGTCCTGGGTTCCAACTCAGGACAAATGAATCAATTCACAGGGGATGGTGTAAGGACAAATAAAAATTAAAAACAAGAGGCCTAATTCTCCCCACTGCAATAAAGGAAAAGATTGCCTTTAACTCCCTTTTCTTAGGGCATTTACTTTAGAAAACTTATAAGTTCTTGCTCCCTTTCTTAGAAATATATGTACATTTTTTAATAGCTAAATAAGACTTTTGCCCATTTTACAGCCCTGGAATGTCTTTCTCCAGGACCTGGAACCATCTCTTTGAAATGTAAACATCCAGGGAGATAGTGTCACTCTCTTCCGGTCTCTGGGAGGGTAAAACATGGGCTTCCATGGGCTCCTAGTTCCAAAGTGCAAAATTACTTCCCGTTATAAAGACAGGAGAAATTTTTTTTTTTTTTTTTGGTATAGAGCCAGTTAACTAACACAGTCACCCTAATTACCAGGTAAAATTTAGGATGAACTATGTGCGACAAATGGTGCTACCAAGTCCTCTTACTTGAAGAGTAGTTATTTATCTGAAGAACATGTATGTAATGAGTTGTATCTGCTCAGCTATATGAATGAATGACATTTCTTTCTGTCTTTGCAGTCTCTTAGAGGATTGTATGAGATGCCTGTTATATTCTGGTTTAAAGCTTATTCAATAACAAATTCGTTTTCTTTCTCTATTCTTTACCATGTTTGTGCAGAGCCTTTCTGAGTTAGAAGAGGATTTTCTTTATAATTATATTTTTCCAACAATGGTGTCTAAGCAGTTATTTTTTAAAACCTCACAGGTATGTTTTTATGCACCTCTGATGAAAAATGATGCTCATGTGTCTTATACAGGAATGGATGAGGCTCCATAACTTCTAGGACCTGGCAGCAACAATTGGTCTAAATACAACTTGTCAGGCATCAGTACAGTCCTCATCACACAGCAGAGCTGAGGGTCTTGTACCTGATATGATTTGAGGGACAATATTTTAAAAGGATAAGAAAATTGACCTTTATCAAACGCTCACTGTGTAACCTACCCCAAATCTCAGAAGGTAGTATAGTAAGAGAAGTAAGGGCATAGGCTCCAGTGAATCAGTCTGAGCAGGGTTCTCTTTCTACTTTTTCCCACTTACTGTGTGACCTTGGGTATTCCACTTAACCACGCTCATCCTCAGTTTCTTCAGTTAGAAAATTGGCTTTAATAGTACCTATCTCATAGTCATACTATGACGATGAAATGTCAAAATAAATATAAAGTGTTCAGTTCAGAGCCTGGTGCATACTTAGTATCTAACATATAATTGTTAGAATTACTTTTGTACTTAAGGGTTTCTAGCTTCTTTCTAATTACACAATTAGAACTTCAATCTTTTTTGTCTTAAAGACTGCTTAATCACTAAGCACCATTCATTAATAAGATGCAAATGCCCCGTGGATAAGGTTACCTCTTTAAACTAATTTTAACACCTTGTAAGTAGTAGTTTCTAATGGACCCGCTCTCTAAAAGTGAAATGTCTTCATCAAAAAGACCAAGGGAAGGGCTGTATGCCTTGGTTGATGTGACAATTGTGAATGCCAGAGGAGATCTAAGGGGGATGTGAATTGGAAAGATGGGGCCAATCTCTATAATTTTACCAAGCTAAACAGTATAATAACCCCCAAAGAACAGGCCATTTGATAGCATTCATGAAGATAATATACCAGTCTACATATTTTTAACGTATCTGTTCATTGATTTCTCACAACAGCCTTGCAGTGTATATAATTTTGCCTCTATTATATATGAGAAAACTCAGACTCCGTGCATTAGGACAATTAATGAAGGCTGCTGTATCTAAACTACCTCCAAAACTTAGTAGTCTACACATTAATCATAAGAGTTTATTTCTCAGTTTCTTTAAGTCTGAAGTATATCAGGAGTCTGTCCTGGGAATATTTTTTTCCAAGGAGAGACTCCTGCCATTGTGAGGCTGGGCCTGTTCAGTCTTCATTTCCTGAGAAGAGAGAGGAAGCTGGATGCCCTTGGAAGTTGAAGATGTACCTGATGTACACTCATGATTCATTGGCATCTTGACCCTAACCTAACAGCAAAAGTGGTTGGGAAATAAAATCTGTGTAGCCAGGATGAGGAAATGGCATTCGTGAGGATCTAACCTGGTTTTGCCACCCCCAGGAAAGTAAGAATATTGGTTGGAACCTCTATTAAGGCAATAGGAATGTTGTAATATTCATGAAAACAGGACTCAGTACAGAATGTTGTAGGAAAGACTCAAGAGGAAAAAACAAAACAAAACTTTTGTTAATGATGAAAAGAACAGTAAGGTTTTTGTAGAGATTCTGCCAGTTGTTAGATTTACTTTTTCCCAGACTTGTTTATTTCCTAAGCTTGGGTAAAGCCCATGAAAGCAGCAATGAACTATGGTTCCGAGTGATTCATCTCGCCAGTAGCAAATAATCTCCTTTATCTAGGAAAATAATTGTTCTTTATGTTGCTGTAGATGTCACTCTGCAATTTTGTCAGTACTCTGTAAACATAACTCTTGAGTACATTATGGGAGTGTGAGAGAGGCAGGATTAGGTAACAGACTGGGTCAATGTGTATCTTAGACCAGAAAGAAACAAAGATCACACACAAGCTGCATTCTCCCTGAGGGGAATAGAGAAAGACTGGATTTCTTTACCTAGTGCTCTAGTATCAATCAGCCTGAGCCCATGCTCCTCCAGTAATTGTAGATTTGCTTTGATTCTGAAAATAAAAGGTATCTATTAGGACATCTGAGGCAAATCCTTAACGACCGTCATTTGTGAACCTTGGAGACATGGCTTTAAACAGCTGGTAGTGAAACTCCCACCTCATCTTGTTCTGAGTCACTGGTGGTAAGTTTGCAGTGAGGTCAATTTCTGGAGAGCTTAGTATGGGAGTCAGGAACAGACAGTAGATAACTAATAACAGATAACAGATAACTGAGATTAGAGCATATACATTTCCCTCATCTCTGTGGTTTAATTTAGTCTTTTTACCTCAGATCAAAAGTGTTGTCAAAGAACAGTTTGTCATTTTGAAATGAAGGCCATGGTGTTTTGATTGGGTGAAGGGATGAATGTAACAGAGTGTACTGATCACAGTGGTCTTTCAATAATAATATCAGATAAAGTGATGTTGTTTAATATAAACTTTTTTCTTATTTTAAAATAATACAAGTTCATTGTAAAAATTTAACAAATACAAATAAACAAAAGTGATATAAACATATCACTTTTGGATGGATTACACATAATTCCATCCCAGATATAACCAACTTTTTTATTGAGGTATAACTGACATATAGAACTGTGTAAGTTTAAGATATACAATGTGTTGATTTGATACATTTATATAGTACAGTATGATTACTATGTTAGCATTAGTGAACACCTCTATTATGTTACATAATTATCATTTCTCTTTTTTAGTGAGAACAATTAAAAGCTAGTCTCTTAGCAAATGTGAAGTTTATAATACAGTACTGTTGACTGTAATGCTATGCTGTGCATTAGCTCTCCTGCACTTATTTACTAGTTGCAAATTTGTACCCTAAAAAACATCTTCCCAATTCCCCCCCTCCCTGAGAGCCTGGTAACCATCATTCTACTTTCTGTTTCTATGAGTTTGGCTTTTCTAGAGGCCACATGTAAGTGATATTATATGGTGTTTGTCTTTCTCCAACTTTTCTCACTTAGTGTAATGCCCTCAAGGTCCATCCATGTTGTTGCAAATGGCAGAATTTCCTTCCTTCTCATGACTGAATAATAATATTCCTTCTCATGACTGAATAATATTCCATATTCCATTCCATATGTATATATATATGGAATATATACATACCAATGGAATATTTTATATATATATATATCTATCTCACATCTTCTTTATTTTATCTATTCATCCACTGATGGAAACTTAGGTCGTTTCCATATCTTGGCTGTGTGAACAAACATGGGAGTGCAAATATCTTTTTGATATCTCTTTTCATTTATTTTGGATATATACCCAGAAGTGGAATTACTGAATTATATATAGTTCTATTTTTAATTTTTTGAAGAAACTCCATACTATTTTTCATAGTGAAACAATTTACATTCCCACCAACAGTACACAAGTGTTCCCTTTTCTCCACATCCCCACCAACATGTGTTATCTCTAGTTGTCTTAATAATAGCCATTCTAACAAGTGTGAGGTGATATCTCATTGTACTTTTGACTTGCATTTCCCTGATGAGAAGTGATGTTGAGACCTTTTCATGTACCTCTTAGCCATTTGGATGCCTTCTTTGGAAAAATGTCTACTCAGTTCCTCTGCCTATTTTTAAATTAGATTTTTTTGGTCATTGACTTGTATTTTATACAGTTTGGATATTAACCCCTTATATGACATACGATTTGCAAATATTTTCTCGCATCCAGTAGGTTTTCTCATTTTGTTAAATTTTTTTTTTACCATGTAGATGCTTTTTAGTTTGATGTAGTCCCAGTTAAAGCAGCATTTGTCTATTCTCTTAAGTATTTTTTTTCTGTATGTCTCTCTCTACAGAAATGCATCATATTACACACATTTTGATTTTTGAAACATGATTTTAAACTTAAAATTTTATTTTGAACATTTTTCTTTGGTTAGTCTTCTATGATCTCTTTAACAACTGAATTACGGATAATGATATCATTATTTCCTCTGCCTAAAATTCTCTTTTTCCTGTTTTTTTCTTAGCTATCTCAAAATGTTATCAATTTCTCAGCAAATGTCAACATGCTGAGACTTTGACTATTCAATCTAAAGTAGCCATCCAGTCATTCTTTGGCATATCATTCTTTGAATTTTCTGTACGCTACTTTATCATAGTCTCATGTCTTCCCTCCTTCCTTCCTTCTTTCCTTCTTTCTTCTCTTGTTACTTCATTCTTTCCTTCTTTGTTTATTGTCTATTTCCCCTTTCCCTCAATTTAAATACAAGGTCCTTTCTTCTTACCAAAATGGCTTCCTGTAATTTGCTTTAAAATTCATGTCACTATGGTTTTCTGCTTCTTCTTTGTTATTTGGTTTCTGGAAATTTCCCTGACATTTTCACAAACATATTTGTGTATTTAAGAAAAATATTAGTTATAACCACAATTTTTAGATGTCTTATATCAGTAAGGATTTGGGGAGAGGAAGGGGAGTTTGTGATCTATCATATTATCAGAAGTTGAAAATTATCCCTGCTTGTTCTCTAAATGCTATTGAATACCTATAGGCAAATTCCTGTTATAATCCAGAATAAAATACTTAGGTTTTACTAAGTTTTACAGACTTATGTTCTATTATAATATAATTTAGAGAGCATGCTTTGTAAGACTCTGTTCCATTTTTACATTACTGCCTGAGATAGAGTTAATTTCCCATGGTTTTCTACAGATTGTATTTGAAAAGTTAAATAGAAGTTAAGAAAATATACACACACTTCAGAAATTGCTGGTAGGTTGTCTAATGCTTTGTGATAGATTCAATTTCTCTGAGTCATTAAATGAAACTTATTTAATATAGGCAAGATATGAGGTTCTTTTTAAACCTGAATATTTAATGTTTCTTTACCATGTTACTGAAGAATAACAAGCTTTTTGTTTTTGTTGGGAAAACAATTGTGGAATTAGGCAATGAGAAGTGTAATCAAGAAATTTTGTTTTTAGTGATGAATAATTTAATATCTGGCCAGTTTATTTTGGAGAAGCAACTTGACCTTTCTGGGTTTTAGCCTCTCATTTGAAAAATGATGAAGATGAACAAGATATTCATCAACATGTTTTACAAATCAAAGTGACTATGTTTTCTGTGATCAAATGTATTCAGGACATCTTGTGGCTTCATCATGACCTAATAACTCTGATGGCGCCGGTGTGCGTTATCTATTATATAACATTTCTGTACCCTTGAAAAGCCATATAAGTTTTAACTATTAGTCATTATTATTAGTTTCTGTTAGTTTCTACAGATTTTCTCATCTCACAGTTCTCTTGATTAAACAATGTGTTTGAAAATATTTCTGGAGAAACCTTGTTTTCATGAGAACTGAAAAAAATAAGACTAAAATGTAAGTTTCTAAACTTATTTTGGCTAATGTTCTAAAAGACAACCTTACAGGAAGGAGGTACTTATCCCCCTCCCCTTGTGCTTAGTCAAGTAATTATTTGCTAAATGACTAGAGAATGTATTGATATATTAGGAAAAAGTCAGCAAGAAAGCTCTTTATCTAAAATTCAGGACTCCAGATTTTTACACATATTCATAGTTCAAAATAAACATATTTTTGGATGCTCTTTAAGGACAAAAAAATTCAGAGGAAAACTTTGGTAAAGTAGATGCTACCTAAACAGAAAGTTAATATTGCTATTTTTTATTTGTTTAGCTGAGTTGAGCAAGATAAAAACACATGAATACCCCTTGTCAATTATTTAGCCAGCGTGTTCCTTCTTTGCCATCATAAAAATGAGGTGCAAGTACTAGGGACTGAGGAGGGGAGCACAGTCTCCCCAACTATGTTCTCCATCAGTTCACTCAAAAAGCAATCCAAGAAATCATTTCATCTAAGCAAAACGGTATACCTGTCATGTAAGTGCATCTTCAAAACAATCTCCAGGCCTATTCTATCCTCCCCCACCTTCCTCTTTCCAACAACTTCCTATCCCTAAACTACTATTGTAAGGAAATCTTGGAACCTGGAATTGATTATAAGATTTTAAATCAAGCTCAACAGTTGGCAAATAATCTTGTCGGTTTATATGATTAACATGTACGTATCAACCTGACAGTGATCACTGTTAAGATATCAATTTTTACAGTGAGGAGGATCAATGGGGACAAATAGAAACTAAAAGACTGAAATATATATAGGTCAAAAGCTACAATGAATAATCTTGCTGACATAATAATATGGGTGTGCTGTGTGTTTATACATTTACTAATGTCAATTAGAAAAACCTAATGCTTATCTATTAATGTGGCAAGTATTCCAGAATCTTTATTTAGCATCTAAGAGTAGGATATATTATTTCTATGATATTTTTATTTTCCTAACTCATTGTTTTATATTCACTGTTTTGATTATGTTAGGGTGCAGGCTATAATTACAATTGGAACAGATATAAATAATGTCAATAGCCCTTGGAAAATCAGTCTTTTAAATCTCTATGAAGAACCATGCTATTAAATTTTATAAATTAAAAGATACAGAAATGTTGCTGTAAGCTATGATAGCATCTCTGTGGAAATTAGTATAGTGAGAAATTAGTCTATCTGGCCAGGAGACTTTGAAGAAACTATTGCTCTGAGTGAACTTTCTCTGAACTTACAACATCCTTCTCATGATTTACTGACATCTGAACACTGACTTTCTGGTCTCTGAAGAGGGCATAAAGAATTTGTTTTAGTTATGATGTTTTCTGTCTCTTTTCAATCAATCAGTTAACAAATATTTGTTCCTTCACTAATGGTGTGCAAAGCATTCAGTTGGGTGCTCAGGGAATACAAAGTAGTAAAAGCCTGGAGTTCAGCAATAAAAGAAATTATTCTGGATGGCTTATGATTAATTACCCTATCATTTGGTGGAGGTTCAAATTGTACTGAGTCAGAGGTGGGTGAGTTTCTCTCTTTGGAGGTATTAGGCAGGCCTCTTGTATGTGAAGGCTCTTGGAGGGACTTTGAAGATGGGGAAGAAGGCTTTGCCGTCTTAGATGTAAGCCACTAGCTCTGTAGCAGATGGAATTGACAGGGGCTTGTTAAGATTGCATAAATTTATCCTGTAGGAAAATGAAAATCTATCAGTTTCACTTCCTAGGTCTTATAATCTGTGCTAATAATAATAATAACGGTGAGAAAAACAACAAGCACTATTGCTGGAGGATTTACTGTGTCCCAGACACAGTGGTAAGCAGTGTATGTATAATCTCAGTGGAGCCACACATTAGGTTAGTATGAGGAGAAGGATGACTAAAGCAATAAGGCTTTAAGCATATACTTTGGTAGCAAATAGACTTAAGTTTTACTTATATCTCTTCCATTTAATGCCTATATGACTTTGGGAAAGTTACTTAATTCTCTTAATTTTCTGTTTCCTCACCTCTAAAACAAGAATAATATTAACACCTACCTCGTGGCATTAATTTTAAGTGAGATAATGCAAATGAAAGCACTTAGCCCAGTGTTAAGTACCATTACTGTCCTTATTTAATATTAGCTATTGACATTTTTATAACCATCCTTAGAAGGGATGAGGAAACTAAGAGAAAAAAATTCCCCAGGATTATACAACTAGCAAGGGAAGAATTAGAATTTGAAATTCAGTGTATCTGATTCTAGAGCTTATTCTCTCAAACACTACATTATTCTATGTGCATTTTTATTAATTTATTTAATAAAAATGTTTTGTACTGCTTATGTGCCATGTTCAGGGCTTTGAAAATGCAATGATGAGAAAATTAAAATTCTCTCCATTCTAATGGAGGCTACTAATAAAAGGTCAAATTGTTAATAGATTTTTTTTTTTTTTTTTTTGTGGTACACGGGCCTCTCACTGTTGTGGCCTCTCCCGTTGTGGAGCACAGGCTCCGGACACGCAGGCTCAGCGGCCCGGCCATGGCTCACAGGCCCAGCCGCTCCGCGGCATGTGGGATCTTCCCGGACCGGGGCACGACCCCGCGTCCCCTGCATTGGCAGGCGGACTCTCAACCACTGCGCCACCAGGGAAGCCCGTTAATAGATATTTAACTAAAAACTGAGATAAGTACTCAGAAGGAAGGAAATATAATTCAATAGGAGATAAAATAAACCAACTTCACTTAGATTGTGAGATTTAAAAGTATTTCCCTGGGAAAGGAAGATCAAAAGGGTAAGACTAAAGATGGTGACAAGAACCAGATCATACAGGGCTTGTAGGCAATATGAAGAAACTTGGTCTTACCTAAGGGCAGTCCAAAGTCATTGAAGAGTTTTAAGAAGAAAGTGACCTGATCTAATTTGTTATTGGAAAAGTCACTGTTTAGAGAATGGTGGGAGGAGACCTAATACAGATAAAAGAAAAGCAGTTTGTAGGTTAAATAATAATTATATATTGTAATTTATTATAAATATTGTCCAGGAAAGAAATGAGAATAGCTAATAGCTTGGATAAGTACTGATTACAGAGGAGATAATGATAAGAGTAGAGGTTTGAAATATATTTGGATGATTGACTTAAAGGATTTAATGGTCAATTAAGTATGGGAAGATAAGAGAAGGGAAATAATAAGAATGACTACTAGGTTTCTGGCTTATGCCTCTACAGTATGACGGTGCTGTACTCTTAACAGTGGGAGAGAACCAAGGTTTTGAAGGAGGATAACGTGCTCATCACAGATAGAAGGAGCTTGAAATGCTTTTGATATCCAAGTAAAGATGTTGAGAAGGTAGTTGGATATGTGACCCAGAAGAGAGGTCTATCTGGAACTACAAAGATGAAAAGATTGGAGTCATCAACACATGGATGGTAATTAGAGCCATACATCTGAAGTTTTAGAGAGAGAGTTAGAGAGAAGGAAAGATATCTGAGTCTTGAGAAATTTCAACATTAAATAGGCAGGACTAGAAGAATGAACATAAATGAGATTAAAAAGAGAAGAGAAATATAGTTGGGAAACCAAGAGAGGGTGATGTCACAGAAACCAAGAAAAGAGAAGGAAAATATCAGAGACAATAGAAATAATGGAGTTGTCTACATTGTCAAATGCTATGGTAACAGCAAATAAGAAGAGGACAGAAAAATATCCATTGAATTCCACGACATGAAGGTCAGTGGTGAGATCAGTGAATTTTCATTGTAGAAAAGACAAAGAAAGCCAGTTTGGAATAGACTGAGGAGTGATGAACCAAAGAAAAGGAGATAAAACTATGAACAGTTCTTTCTAGAAGTTAGATTAAAGGTAAAGAAGAGTATGGTGATAAGCTGGAGGCAAATATGTGGTTGAATGATGATTTTGTGTAATTGTATGTTAGAGGGATCTAGTCGAGAGGGACTGGTTCCATAAACAGGGATTAGAAGCAATCATTAATAATATAAGCATCCTCAGAATACAAAAGTAAGTAGATCTCAAAGCACAGATGAAAGAGCTGTGCTTAAAGAGAGATGGCCTCGCTTCTAATGTAACAGGAGGGAAGAAATCGTCATATGCCTGCATGAGTAGGCTTGTAAATTTCCTGTTTTGTAGGAGCAAACTGAGGGAGTTCCTGTTAGATAATTTAAATTTTATCTATTTACTACTGTTTCCCTAAAAGTCAGCTTGTCTGCCTTTTAAGATTTACAATAAAGTTATTATTATTATTTTTGGTTACCATATGTGCCTATAAATGACTAAAGCTTTGTCTGTGGAATTAAACTATGTTAATGATTGAACAATTTACTTAGGCAGAGTTATCCTGAAGCCTTAGGGTAAAAGGTTGTATGCTAAAGTCAATAATAAAGGCTAGATCTAGGTCTGGTTTAATGGAAAGGATCGATACTTTGCAAAAGAGCTTTTGAAAGTAGAATTTTTACACTGGAAAAGAGAAGTTTATTTTTAGCAAAAAAAAAAAATCTTCCCTCCCACCAGACTCTGCAAACCTAATATATGTACTCCCCATGATCTGTCCTAAACACAATTACATGTAGTCTTCCATATTTTCTTTTTTCTGTAGCTATAGGAAAAATTATAAATAGAGATTTCTATCGTGATAATTCATTTATTTTAGAAACATGTACTTTTTGATGAATTTAAAAGTTTTCCTCAACTATACCTTATGGAAATCTCTCCAAATCAATTGGAATAGTTCTCATTTATTCTTTTCAATATTTCAGAGTGAGCTTTGTACCATAAATTATTCAGTTATTCCTCTGTTGATGGTGATTTAAATTTTTACTGATTTTTGTTTTCTTTTTTGCTTCTATGAACCAATACTGCTAGGATATCCTTGTTATGAAACATTTTATACTAGTGTCATTTATATGTATATAATGATTCTCAGGAAAGGAGTCTCCAAAGTGTGTAATTTTTATTTTAATGGATTTTGTCAGGTTGCAAACCAACAGGGTTGTAACAATTAACATTTTTACCAGCAATACATGAGAGTCCTTTTAACCCTGCATCCTCACCAAATCAAGATGCAAATTTCCAAAGGAAATATTAAGAAAGGTTATCATCCCTAAGGTTGACTATTCAAAGTATTTCAAAGAATGAAGATTGATAGGGGACTTAGGAAAAGTATTTCTTTGTATAAAGTTGAACTGAGAGATTCATCCCCAAAGTCAATGGTTGGGGGAGTCCCCTCCTCACTTCAGGTCAAGAGAGTGACATCAACAGAGCTACTAGGGAGTAGAATTTCTAGATAAAATACTAAACATGGAAGCTAAAGTTCAATTGCTATTGCAGATAAACAACAAGTGATCTTTTAGTAAAATGTATGTCCAAAATATTGTAGGGAACATACTTCTACTAAAAATATCTGTTGATTATCTTCAATTCAAATTTAACTGGATGCCTGTACTTTAATTTGTTAAATCTGACATCCCGAACTAGGAGAGCTTGATATTCCTGAATTCAGGCAACATAATGATCAGTGTCTCACACATGCCTGAGAAATCTAGCAGGTGAGAGATGTGCCAGTGGTCTGCTTAGGCTGGGATTAGCCTGCATTCTTCATTCATCTGATCAAAGAATGAATGTTTCCCCCTCATTTCCCAGATGTAGGAGATGGGCAAGGAAGACTAGTGTGTGTCCTATGCAGGCTTGCTCCTAGATGGGTGAACTGGACTCAGCAAAGGAGAAGCTAGAGGTAGATCTCCAATTTATAAACACTGAAAAGGGAGTGAGCTAACACCAACATATAGTGCATTTGTGTGTGGGTCAAGAAAACTTCAGGTAAGAGGATAATGAACAAGATTTCCAAAGAATCTGCAAAAGTAGCAAGGAGTGAGAAAGTTAGCATTAAATCCACCTGACTGAAAGAGTGGGAGACCTCCTCACAAGAGTGAGTTAGATATTTCCTGTCCCTCTCATCTATGCTCTATTTTGACATGGGCAGGTTCAGAAACTGTGGTTGCCAAAATCAAAGAGGGGGAATTAGAGAATGAAGTGTAGAAGGAGAAAAGAAAAATTATACCCCACTCCTTCTGCCTACATTCTGCTTTCAGTGATTCCCGAGGTGGTATGTGAGGGAGAAGACTCAATTTGATTCAGGTTTAGAATGTTGATTCCTATTTGGAATTGGATATTTTTATTAATACAAAAGGCATTTAGTTATTTAAAGTGATTATGGGATTTTTTTACTACCTAAGGATAAAAAGGAAAGCATGGAATCATCACACTTTTCATTCAGACACATGAAAAAAATCTTCTTTTCCCAAACAGGTACCATTTGAATGAAAAGTGGGAGAGATATGTTTATTCAACATAAAGGTTATAGATGTTATTAGTGTTTTAAGGTTTATTAATTCAAAGAGGTTTAAATATAAGTTCTTAGGGTAGTTTTTAAAACAATTTAATTTGGGGGAGAAGAATGACAAATAAGGTGATAAAATCCCAGGGGCTGGAGTAAGAGCCACAACCTTAAATGTGTCCAACTTCTGAATTCTAAGAACTCTGTATAATCTTGTATTGTGATTTGCTTTTTAAATATCTTTCCAAATTGTCTGTAAGCCTCTCAAAGGCAGCAGCTATCATATCTTTTCTTTGAATTCCTACCACCAAACATAGTGCCACCTGCACAGTAGGTTAGATATAGATTTCAACTGATTGGTGTCTTCTACTGTTTCTTGAAGAATGAGATATAGTAGAGGGTCTAGATGCTTGGAACATATAAGAACACTATGAATTCAGAAGAGAGGCTGAGCCCCTAGGACAGTTGAAGATCTTATGAAAAGGACAGGCCATGATGTAGGCTTTGAATCAAAAATACTTTTCAGGCAGAGTATGGACTGAGCAAAATGGAGGTGTGACTACGTGTTTTGTATTCAGGAAATAACGATGGGTGGAGCTTAAATAACAAAATGTCTAAGAAGACTGAAATTTATATGTTAACTTTTTTTTTTTTTTTTGCGGTACGCGGGCCTCTCGCTGTTGTGGCCTCTCCCGTTGCGGAGCACAGGCTCCGGACATGCAGTCTCAGCGGCCATGGCTCATAGGCCCAGCCGCTCCGCGGCATGCGGGATCTTCCCGGACCGGGGCACGAACCCGTGTCCCCTGCATCGGCAGGCGGACTCTCAACCACTGTGCCACCAGGGAAGCCCTACATGTTAACTTTTGAAAGTATTTGATGAAAGGAATGATTTGCACAATGAAGATATAAAAAAAAAATTTTCTCCATAAGTTTTGAACTGGTAGAATAAAAAGACAAGGTGTTAGAGGCAGCTGGAGTAATGGCCACTTAGAGAATTTTATAAGAACCCTGGAAGAAGTGAGTAATGATTTGGATACAGCAGTGACATAAAAGAGAAAGAATTCATATGGGAGGCTCTACAACAAAGGAAGAAGAGACTAATAGGATGGCAGAAGAGGGAAGAAGGAAGGCTCGCAAGATGGTTTGCAGCCAGAGAAAATGATGAGCTCATTCACAGAAACAGGACAATTCACATAGTGCATTTAGTTGAATAAAAACATAAATAAAATGTGTAGGCTTAGAAGATCCTTGCTTACTTCATCCAAAATATTTTACAAATAAATCTGATATTATGTCTATGAAAATTTTAAACTCTTCCAAATTCATTTTTCAAAAAATAAAGAATATTTACTTTTCTAAAGTTAAATACAGCTGTCTTTTCCTTCTGTTTTTTTGTAATAATTCTGTTGTTTTTAGTTCTCACTCATCAGGCAAAGCAAGATCCTCAGTTATATAGGTATTCTATCAGAGGTTAGATTTTGTTGGAAAAAAACCTCACAATTGTTTATATGAAGTTCTATATTAGTTAAATATTGATGCAAAGACCAATTAGCAGTGACTTAAACATGACAGAAGATTTATGTCTCTGCTGCATAAAATTCTAAGATTGCAACATATTGGGATTTGGAAGAGTTGCTTTTCCATCATCAGCATAGATTCCATCCCTGGATCCAAGGTGACTGTTCCAGTTGTTGATACTTCCTAGGTGAAAAGAACAAGTGAAAGGCAAGTAGCTTCCTTTTAAGAATGTGACCTGAAAGCTGCTCACATCCCATTGGCTAACACTTGTTCACATGGTTTGGGAAATGTTATATTTAGATGGGCATCCCAATGGCAATTTGGAGGAGGAGGGATTTGGTTGTAAAATGAATAAGGGGAAGCTTTGCACAGTGACAGTATTGTAGTCAATGAGGTTTATCCAAGGCACAATTATTGCTAATTATAATGAATAAGGGTAGTCCTATGCAGGAAAACCCAAGTCTGCTTATATTTCATGTAGCACACCCTGTCCTCCTGATGTATACTTATTATTAGGCTTTCCTTTTTCATTGTTTCATTATTTCTTTATTAGTTATAGGTTTTCTTTAAAGTTTCAATTTATTATTATGTATAACAATATTAAGAGATAAACTTTATGAGTCATATTAAAAATTTTAAGGGTTTATTTGGGCAAAAATGAATTCCAATCAGTTAGTATTGAAACTAGCAGATAGAAAGGAGCTCTGAGGACCTGTATAAAATGAAAAACTTTTATATACAGAAGGGAGCAGGAACAAGGAAGTTATACTAGGCAAAGAAGTGGGTTGATTATGACCAAGTTACTTTCTTTTAGGAGATGACAGGGGTCTGACAGGCAGATTACTTAACTAGTGCTGATCAGACAATTCCTGATTGACTGGTTTAAGATTCCATTTCTGGGAAAGCAGAAACTGTAATTAAGTGAAGTCTTGGTGGTGGTATGAGGTTTAGCATAAGCAACTCCATTTCGGGTCTGTTGCCTTGTTTTTAATAGCAGAAAGATTCCAAGACACTCGAGGATAATATTCTCTATGATAATTATTTGAATAGAAGTAGTATGAAGCAATACCACTTGTCAAAATAAGAGGGCCTTTAGGTTTATTCAAAATGATTATTTTCTATTTAGTATCCTAGATATAATATGTTAATTGTAAGAGAGAATTTCTGCTGATCTGAAGTACCCCTTACCCCAAGTGTTATTTACATGAATTACTGGTATGCATGAGAGAGTTTCATTTTTTTGTTGTTGAATTGGGTGTATGGTGCACAACAGTTCTTTGGGGGTTGATATTCTTAGGAAGATAAAAGAGAGTAACTATGAGCACAATAGAGATGAGAAAAAGTTCTCTCTCATCCCTTCATCATTGCCTACATTTGGTCAATAGACAGATCTTGAGCCATTTAAAAAGTGTTGCTCAAAGGAACAGCTGTGTACGTATACGAATGTGTTTGATTCTGGGCATAAGCAGTGCTGCTTAGAGGCCCAGATAGTCAGTTGTAATGCGATTTCCAGAGAAGTCCATTCTTCACCCATTTCTTCAGCTGTGTTACAGATAATAGGACATATTTGTTATTCTGTGGGCTAGCAGACACAGGAAAGAGAGGTCACTGTGCCTGGAGAAAGACAGCGGGGAGAGTAAACAGAGGTGTATTAAAGTTGAGGGAAGACGGTTATCCTTATCACATTCCTACATAGGGTCCCAGAAATGACTGGGTAGTGGTGGTGATGGGAAGTTTGGGGGGAAGCCTTTCTAAATGGATAGGTATAGGCTTGGAGCAGGGGACAGCCATGGGTTACTTCCGATGAGACTTCATGTGTGCTCAAAGACAAAGGAGTTTAAGACAGGGCTTCTCAAACTTTAAGTACAGATGAATTGCCAAGAGACCTTATTACAAGGCAAATTCTGGTTCAGTATCTTGGGTGGGGCTGAGATTGTACATTTCTATTAAATTCTTAAGTGATGCTGCTGTTACACAGGTAAGGCAACTTCCAGTACCAAGGACTTTGCAACATTGAATTAATCAAGCATTCATCCTACACATTTCCCAATTCACATCCTGAAGTCAGAAATGCCTGGATTTCAAAACTGGCTATTCCACTAACAAGTGTCATTGAGTGGTTGTTTGACCTCCCTGGGGCTTAATTTCATTACTAAAATGGACTTTTATGAGCCTTGTGGTGTTTGCTATTTCTATCCAGCAAATATTTCTATTTTTTTTTCTTATGTACATGGTTGGATTGCATGCCTCTGTTCTTGTGGAGTTAGGTGTGCCATATGTTTACTTTGGCCAATAAAATATAGGCATAATTGTTATATGTTACCTGCATGATTTTCGACCTTCTATTTCTCTCTGCCTTGATTACTGGCAATGTTGTAGTAGGTGTTTCATCATGAGGATCACACACAGCAGAAACCTCAGCAAACCCTTAGCAGACAGGTAACACGAGGATAAACTTTTATAGTTTTAAGCCACTGAGACTGTGGCAGAGTTTGTTATATTGGTAAAGCTGGCTTACATTGACTGGTACGAGCATTAAATGGAAAAAGTCAGATATTTGGCTATTGCACAGATATTCAGATGTTTCCCTTTCTTTTCTCTTCCCAACTCCTGTGATTTAGCTTTTTTTATTCCTCTGTATATATATTATAAAAGCAATAGGTCATTTTAAAAATGGTGAAAACTAGATTTATTCTTTTTTAAAAACGCTTTTAGTCCTTACAAAGTTTTGATTCGAAAATTCAGAACTTACAAATGAATGAAGCTTGGGAGCTGTCCAGAAGCTTCTTTCTCCTCATTATCATGACTAATTTCAAGTTAGCTGGAATTGTTCCACTGAAATCTAATCTGTTGGGTGATATTTAACACTATAACTGACTGGGAAACACAATAACTGATAAAGCAGGACCACAAAATGAACACCTAGTCATACTGATGGCTGTTTTCTATTTATATTGTTAAGCTTTATTTTTGAATTTTTTTGCTTGCTAAAAGAAGGGCATTTTTATTATTCCTCTGGGCACCCATTTGACTTTGGCCCTTACATGGCAAAGGCTCTTCTTTCTGTTTTTGAGCTTTTAGTTCTTTTCATATTTCATCTACCCTAAGAAATAAAGTGTTAACTAGCATTTCTTTGACCTTTTTACTGGGTTATAATTTAAGCGTCTGGTATTTCTTTTTTTACCTCACCTTTCTTCCAGCTCCGTAATCCATGTGTCAGAACAAGAATCACCAGCTAATCAAAATAGAGATAATTTACAAGGAATGTTTAAACCAGTCTTTCTTTGAACTTTCCTTGTAATTATTCTCCATCATTTCTCCAGTTCTTTTTTTTCCCCCCATTTATATCCTAATTCTATCTTCTAAGGAAAGGATATTTTTCCTTATCTCTTATCAGACGTACGTTGCGTTAAAAAAATGTATCATTCAAATCTTAAATATTAATTTATAAGAATTTCTCTTTTCATGAGTCTCCTTACTATATATATGAGATCTTTGATATTCAGGTACAATACCTGAGTGTGGGGATGTCTGTGTGTGTATATATATTTCTGTGTATATGTATATATAATATACATCTAGTATATAGAAAGCTCTATGTAAGTGTCAGCTATTGCTGTTAATGCTTAGTTTTTCTACATGCTTATATCCACAAGCCCTTTGCATTAGCCAGGTTTCTCCAAACAGAACTTGTAGTATGGAGATTTATTATGAGGATTTGGCTCATGTGACTGTGGAAGCTAAGAAGTCCCATTATCTGTTGTCTGCAAGCTGGAGACCCAGGAAAGGTGGTGTAATTTCCCCTCACGGAAACAGCATGAATAAAATAGTTGTCAGAATGCGTCTAAAAAAATCCCATTCTGAGGGCTGGAAATGTTAAGATGAGATGTTCCAAGTCAACTAGGCAGGTAGGAAGCAAAAAAAGGGTGAATTCTTCCTTTTTCTGGTTTTTGTTCTGTTCAGGCCCTCAATGGATTGGATGATGCCCACCCCACATTGGGGAGGGAAATCTACTTGACTGAGATCACGGACTCAGTTGCTGATCTCATCTGGAAACACCCTCAAAAACACATCCAGAAATAATATTTAATCTGGCACCCAGATTAAATATTATGCAGGGGACACAGGTTCGTGCCCCCTGCATTAAATATTATGCAGGGGACACGGGTTCATGCCCCGGTCCGGGAAGCTCCCACATGCCGTGGAGTGGCTGGGCCCGTGAGCCATGGCCGCTGAGCCTGAGTGTCCGGAGCCTGTGCTCCGCAACGGGAGACGCCACAACAGTGAGAGGCCCGCGTACCGCAAAAAAAAAAAAAAAAAAATTTATCATTACATCCTTGAAGGCAAGGATCATTCCTTTTTAAAAAAATATGTCTTTATCCCTTAACACAGTGTCCTGTTAAGTACTTAACAGATGTTTGCGAATGAATAATAGCTGAGCAAGCAATTATATACACTAACATTCATATTCTCTAAGTTTCACATAGCCTATTCCCTATATAACTGAAATTATACTTGTTATATTGTAATTTGTTATTTTTCAATATTGAAGACAAAATAGTCTTATTTTTTTTTCAACTGCAGTGAGTTTTGGTGATGATGTGTTTCAATTTTCTGTCTTGCCCATTGCCAGTGAGAGTATAATTTGGGGAAAAGATGGCATTATCCTATACAACTGACTATTCACATGCTTTCCCAGCAGTTCCCCTCTTAGTTATATCTTGAAGGATTTTTTGCACCAAGAACAGTACACATATACAGAAGCATTCCTAATAACCGTATTCATAACAACAAATCCCAGAAACCATCTAAATATCTGTAAACAGGATAATGGATAAGTAAATTGTGGTATATATGGAATAAAATTGAAGGGTCTGGTACTTTTTAGCAGTAATGGTCCCTAATTTTGTTTATTCCTCCTTAGACTCGTCCTTGTTTAGTACCTTTGCATGCTGACTCTGGAGCACGTGCTTTGGCCAATAAGATGATAGCAAATGTGATGCAAGCAGAAACTTAAAAAGTGCTTTTCACAGAAAACTTGCAACTGCCACTGTGTGTTTAAGCCCAGGCTAATCTACTGGAGACACGTGTTCCAGTTAACTCTATCACCCCGAGCTGACAGCCATCACCTACTAACCGCCAGTACTATCATCAAACAAGTAGAGAATGCCACTAGAACAACCACACTCCAAATAAAACTATGAGCTGATTGCAGCTGCTTGTGTGTGTGTGTGTGTGTGTGTGTGTGTGTGTGTGTGTGCACTGTGCAACCAGCATAGGTACTGCCTGTTGGAACTCAACCTAAGTTGTTGACCCAAAGAACAGTGAGCTAGTATGTGATTGCTCTTTGAAGCCAATACGTTTTGGGATGGTTGTTATATAGCAAAAACCAACTGGTATGAGCAATAAAAAGAGATGAACTATAATTACACACAACAATGTGATTAAATCATATTACCATTGTTATTTTTTTAAAAAAACAAGTCCCAGAGAGCTACATAAAGTTTGGAAAATTATTTGTAAAGAATACTAAGTAAATGTAAATCATTATTGCCTAACCATTATATATACGTTAATAATAAGCATTAATTGCAATTTCAGAATATAAATATAACCCTTAACATTTTAATATTTCCTACTAGCATTTTTCCATGCATATAGATGTATGTAATGAAAAACATAATTGAATACACATGCACATTTTTATACATTGTTTTTCTTACTTGACATGTCCTTAAGTTCTCCAAAAACATAATTAAAGACTAATTATCCATCACATTAGAAAATATATTTCATCGGTTTCCTACTTTTGATATTTTCATTATTTATACATTTTATTATTATTATCACCTTTAGGACACTCTCATCATAGAATAACTTCTTAAAAGTGGATTTAATCAAAATATTATACATATATTTAAAAGTTATACATACTAACTGCATTCCGGAATAGACAAAACTTTACATGCCACCAGAAATGCATGAGATAAATTTTCTTGTTGAAATTTGCAGACATTTGGTATTACTCTATTCATAATCTTTGACAATTTGATAGGTAAAAATGACATCTCACTATTATTTTAATTAAGTTACTAGCTGAATTTGAAACTTTATTCATTAGTCATTTGTATTTTCACTTCTTTAAATTATCTTTTCATGTATTTTACTCTAGATACTTGCCTTCTTTTGATAGTTTATAATAGAGTTGATTGGGTTCCACCTTTCTTAATTACAATCATATTCTAGTACTGACCGTAGATTATACCCTCATCACCTTGATTATACTTCAGTGCTTTTGTAGTTCTCAGACACCCCTTTAAAGATGATTAACCTCTTCTTTTATGAGTATCTGATAATTCATGTATTTGTATAGTGAGTTTTAATTTATCCCTTCAAAATCCCAAAATCCAAGACCAATTTTAGGTGGCTCATTTTGACTTCATTTTTTTTGGCCACACCGTGGCTTGCAGGATATTAGTTTCCCCACCACGGACTAAACCCGGGCCCTCTACAGTGAAAGTGTGGAGTCCTAACCACTGGACTGCAAGAGAATTCCCTTGAATTCATTCTTCTTAATTATATAAGGCATCATTATTTCCTCAATCAAAGTGTACCTTACAGTATTTGTTGCTGTATATTATGTTTATGTCCTACACAAGTATACAAATCTGACAAGACAACTTAGAAGAAATAGTTTTGGAAAGAAAGTTGTATATATTTTTTCCTATATTGATTCTATCACTTGACCTCAGGATTTGAAAATTGTGGAATCAAATCAGAGTAATCACAGAAGATACACCACTTAAAACTTTAAGTGAATGACCTGTGGTTTCAAGATGGTAGATTAATCACAAAATCAAGCTAAAAAGGTATTGATAAACTATATTGATAGCTGATCTCATATACAGTGTCATTCATTTTGCAATTTAAAGAAAATGACAAGTGTGAAATAGCAAAATAGCAAGTAGCTCAAATGAAAGACCTTTCATTGGATCATTTGTCCCATTTTCTTTTCCACCAAGCCTTGTTAAATTTTGTGATTGTTTGGGGAAAAAAGGGTAGTTTTCCATGACAGGCTAAGCCATAAAAAGAAACAAAATTGAGTATTTTGTAGTCAGGTGGATGGACCTAGAGTCTGTCATACAGAGTGAAGTAAGTCAGAAAGAGAAAAACAAATACCATATGGTAACACATATATATGGAATCTAAAGAAAAAAAATGGTTATGAAGAACATAGGGGCAGGACAGGAATAAAGACGCAGATGTAGAGAACAGACTGGAGGACACGGGGAGGGTGAAGGGTAAGGTGGGATGAAGTGAGAGAGTGGCATGGACCTATATACACTACCAAATGTAAAACAGATAGCTAGTGGGAAGCAGCTGCATAGCCCAGGGAGATCAGCTCGGTGCTTTGTGACCATCTAGAGGGGTGGGATAGGAAGGGTGGGAGGGAGATGCAAGAGAAAAGAGATATGGGGATATATGTATATGTATAGCTGATTCACTTTGTTATAAAGCAGAAACTAACACACCATTGTAAAGCAATTATACTCCAATAAAGATGTTTAAAAAAATCAAATCAAATTTTAAAAAGATATATTTAGTCAGACATATCAGATGGATTAAAAAAAGGAACTAATAAAAAAATGAAAAGAGCACCAAAAGGTGAAAATTCAAGAAAATTATATTTTGAGGCTACTGACTACAAAGACATAGAATGCAATTAGGCCAAAAATTTCCAGTAAACTATTAGCTGTGTGCCATGTAGCAATAATTTTTCAACTGAATTTATTTTGAAATCTAAGTTTTAAAAATCACTTTCATTTTCTCTTCTAGGTCAAACTTTTTAAATGCGTTCATGTTTTTCTCCGTTAACATTGTAAAGGTACAGTGAGCACACATGATGAAATATATATACACGTGTTCAGGTTAGGGGCCTCAAGCTCTTGGCTACAGCAAGCCATTCATTAGGTTGGGAATGCCATAACAAACATACTTGAAACAGCACATTTTTCATAATATGTATGCGCTTCCTTTACAAAACCGAGTTTAAACCTGTAGGCAATTGCGTGCATGAAAACAAAAATATTTTCATTGTTAGAAAGGCCATCAAATTAATGCTAGAAGAGTACCCCTCCCTATAAGCATACATGTTCCAAAACGTTATCTCTAAAGATTTTATTTAGGACAATATTTTGACTTCCTAGACTACCATTATGTCATTATTCCCAGAGTGCTAAGATGTAGAAATAATATTATAATGTATGTAGCTAATCAGGAAATAGACTCTACACGTTAGAATAGTACTTAAAGATTTTAAGGATATTAACTTGACATGTGAAAAACCGTTATAAGAACACTGCGCAGTAGCATAATTAAACACAATTTAGATTTGTCCTGAATCTGCCTATCAGAACTATTTGTCTGAAAATCAGATCCTTTATATCTCTCTGAATATGCAGCAAGTTCCTTTCAATCAGTAATACAATAGATGATTATTGTACTACTCACAGAAACCTTTAGTATTCATTAGGATTTCATTATAGAGTTAAGGAGGAAATGAAGAAAAAGAATTGCATTCTGTCAAAAGAATTTACCATGTAGTTTGCTTCAGGAGACTGACTGCTACAGAGAAAGGGGAAGATAATGTGATTTGTTAACGATAACCAAACAATACTGTGGACAACCTCATCATTAGCATCTTTCATTAGATTGTCATTATTCAATGTGAAGAATACTTTGCATTTCCATTTTTACTCACATTCTCAGAGAGTCGGACACTCTTCATTCCTACAGCCCTTCCTCTGCTTTTCAGTTGAACCACCATTTGTTGGGAATAAGCAGCTGCAATTAAAGTAAGTAGCCACAGATAAATATTTGCTTACACACCAGACACACACACACACACACACACACACACACACACACACACACACACAGACATTCTCCCTCCGAAAACCTGTAGTGTTCTGAGACAGCTGTTTGGTAATTGCCAGTTTGATCTGAGAGGTGAGTGTGGAAATCAACATCAGTCATCATTTTCCATTATGAAAGATTTATAATTTGTATGTTATTGTTTTCATTGGCAAAGGCTTACTCATGAATCTATGGGTATCATTTAGATAGCAAATGGAGTTGGCTCAAAGAAATGCTTTGTAAAATATCTGTGATTTTTTTTAGTTTGTTTAGAGGTTGAGCCTAGAACAGTAGCCTCTAAAGCTCTGTGATCTTAAGAATTATCTGGAGAGATTGAAACATACAGATGTTAATATGAGATACAGTCTAAGATACGGATGTTAATGAGACCAAATAATTGTGCATTCTTGCCCATTACCATGTGACTAGCAGTGCTTCTGCTGGGGATGCATTCGTCCCCTCTCCATTAAAGGTGGCTTTATCCAGGTGGCTTGTATTATACAATGACATGTGAGCAAAGCTGAGCACATTTGTGAACCACAGCATACCTTTCCCAGAGTGTTGATACCACCTTCCCTACTGTTTTCCTTTATCATGAGATCAACATGATCCAAATAGGGCTGCTCTTTCTGCTTGGTTCCTAGATATCATGGAACAGAGACAAGCTGTTTCCACAGTGCCTTACCTAAATTTCTGACCAACAGTTGCTGTTTTACACCATTAAGTTTTGGAATGGGTTGTTACTCGGCGATAGATAGCAGAATATTATTTTACTTATATGTGACCCTGAGCACATATTTTCAATGTGAAATACAGTTTTTCTTCTGAGAATTATGTTTGAAAATAGTCAAGTAGCCACAAACACAGCAAAAGTTACCAGTATAATCTCCAGTCAGTCAGCTCAGACTATAATGCAAGGCTTAAGATACCAATTATTTTTAATAGCCAAAAAAATCCAAAACATAAATGCAAAGTAAAAGGCAAGCACACAGAACCAAAAGAAAAGAAACAATATCTATACAAATGACAAGGTATCGGCAACTTCGATTACTTTGCACCTAGTTAAGATATTCACTGTCTTTATCTTAGTATTATATTTCTTCAATAATTTAGTTTTCCAAAAATTTGCATTTAATATAATGCTTCTAATCTGGATACGATTTACATAAAATCTTCTGGGTTGAAAAAGTGTTCAAAAAGTCAAACATTTAAACTGTTCAAGTCAACTAAAACAGTTTCAGAAAAAGAAGTTCTCAGGAAGAAGATGTATAATTTAACTTCAATTTTAAAATGGTTAGTTTTGTAAGTTAATATAATGAAATTCTTTTGGCTTTGATTATGTGTGAGGTATGTATTGTGTGTGTGTTTGTGTGTGTATATGTAAGATGGGGAAAAGAACTGTAAGTAATGACTTAGGTTGTTTATTCTGTAGCTTATCAAATGCCAATGAGCAACATGTGGTCATATTCTATCATTTATCATTTCATAGCTACATTAATATTATTCTGAACATTAAGCTAGGTTTTGAATATCAATTTGGCTGAATGCCATCTCTAGAAGGAGGTCCACTTGGATGGGCACTTTATTTAGTGGCACAAGAATATATTATAATATTAGTTTCTTGGTAGGCATTTAACCTTTTTAAAAAAAAATCTGCTCTTTTTCTTTGCTCTAAGTATTTGGAAGAATGCTACCACAAAGTAAACCACTGTGCTTAGTATACAGTGAAAATACATTCAGATAACATCCTTAAAATATCATAATAGCTCTAATTAACAACACATTGCTCAAACTGTATTATTAAATTTATATTGAATTTATTTGAAAAAAAGGGAATTATATTCTGTATTTTTATATTATGAAATTCTAAAATACTACAAATAGTAGTTGAAGGAAAGAGATCATTCCCAAAGCTACAGATTTATTTTTAATCTTGTCTAACAGAAGGTGTATTCTTTACAGAACCTATTCTAAATTCTTATCTATAAGTTTGGCTCTTTTGTCAAAACATAGCTGTGAAACTTAGAAGTTTTTTTTGTAAAATATATTGTCTATAGCTAAAATTCTGCAGGTTCAAGAAGATTTCAGAAGACGATAGGTATAATTAGTTACTATTACAATAATTATGCTATAAATAAGTTTACTGATATTTTAAACACTGAGTAGAATTTATTCAATTGATATGAACACAAAATATTATAAATAAAATATTTTAACCAATGTGACTTAAACATGCCTGTAACTTATGATCTTTTTAAGAAAACTAAAATAATAGCGCAAAAATACTTATAAAAATAAATGCAGGTATGTTATGTGTTTGAAAATACTGAGAAGCTGAATGCCTCTATCATTGTATATTTTGATATGAATATTTCATAATGCAATATGAAACTCTGAAATCAAAGTACCAAATAATATCCATAATTTCATTACTATGTCATTTTTGTATGTTTCCATTTAAGTGTATATTACACTTAGAGTATTATTCAAGTAATTCCAGCTCTTAAGTTGGAATTGTACTATATGTTTAACTTTTTGGTTCTTTTTTTATTCCACTGAGCATTATATCTTAAGCACTTTTCTATGTAACAGCAGAGCCTTTATAACCTTCACTTTTAAAGACTGGGCTTGAAGTTAGGTTTTGGTTTCTGATTCTTACCACTCATTTTGCTGCCGCTTCAGCATCCCCTATCAAGCCAGCAAATACAGAAAGATCATTTTATTTATTTATTTTTAATTAATTTGTATTGGCATATAGTTGATAAAAAGACCATCTTAAAAATGTGTAACAGAGTACTGATGATATTAAGAGAAAGCCAGTACCAACTGTAAGGCACTGGATAAAGTTGAAGAATGAGTTTTTAGCTTAAGAAACATGAGAGTGCTCCTACCTATAATTCTTTTTTCTTACTTTTTATTGGACTATAGTTGCTTTACAATGTTGTGTTAGTTTCTGTTGTACAGCAAAGTGAATCAGTTATACATATACATATATCCAGTCTTTTTTATGTTCCCTTCCCATTTAGGTCACCACAGAACACTGAGTGGATTTCCTGGTGCTATACAGTAGGTTCTCATTAGTTATCCATTTTATATAAGGTAGTATACATATGTCAATCACAATCTCCCAATTCATCCCACTCCCCCTTCGCCCCTGGGTAACCATAAATTTGTTTTCTACATCTGTGACTCTATTTCTGCTTTGCAAATAAGTTCATCTGTACCATTTTTCTAGATTCCACGTAAAAGCAATATTATACGATATTTGTCTTTCTTTTTCTGACTTCACTTCCTGTATGACAATCTCTAGGTCCACCCATTCACTTCAAATGGCATTATTTCATTCCTTTTTATGGCTGAGTTATATTCCATTGTATATATGTACCACATCTTCTTTATGCGTTAAATAGACAGCTACATGTAAAAGAATGAAATTAGATCCAAGCTTGTTCCTGTGTCCTGCCTGCTGTCTGCCAAACACTGTTGCTCTAGGACTTTAGCTTCTGACTTTGCTCACCAGAGAGGTGATAGTGGGCAAGAGTGGTCTTCAGAACTGCAAGGTACCTGACTCCTGCAGACCCACCAACCCAACTGCCTGGAAACTGCCACTGTCCTAGATAATCTCCCAGTTTGGGCCCCCAATTTTAGTCTCCCAACAACGCAGGATTTGGCCTCCAACCGATCCAGTGATTGCATCCAGTTCTTGAAGCAGCATGGAGTCTACAGCCCTTTCTGCCGTGCCCGTATCAACATGGCACCAGATTATCTACCCAGTCTGAGAATTTAATGCTGCAACTTCATTCTTATCTGTGGCTACAACCAACTTTTTGGATCCAGGGAAAATTCCAAGACAGCAAGCTTGAGTTTCCTCAAAATACCGCTGTCTCCAAACTTGCCCATTTGGTCTCTGTAGATAGCAGCCGCAGGGATATGCAGGGAAGCCCAGAGCCAGAAACCGAAAATCTATGGGTGCAGCCATATGGGAGCCTAGGCCCCACCTGCTGCCAGCCCAGCACACACCACGTTGCAGGCTCAGACTCCATGGAACCAGAGAGTTGGCACCGCAGGCAACACCTTTGACTAGAGCCGGAGAGATTCTCCTTTTGGCTGTGAAGAAGCAAACAGCCATACTGTGAACTGTCTGTGGAGAGCACTACATGGCAGGAAGGCTTCTGGGACCTGAGAGCCTCCTTCAGTCATAATACTGCAAGGACATACGTTCTCCAAAAGCCTTGAATGAGTCTGGAAGCAGAATACTTCTCTAGTTGAGGTTCCAGATGAGAAAACAGCTAAATCATGCCAGTACTCATGACCCATGGAAACTGTGTGATAATAAATGTGTGTGTTTTAAGTTGTTAAGTTTGTGGTAAGCTGTTACTTAGAAAAAGAAAATTAACACAGTTGAATCTGTTCTGATCCCAGAATGCTATCAGTAAAATATTGTAATTTTACCTTGCACTCCAATATATGTACATTCATTTATAAATTGTATATACTACTGCTACTATAAAACCATGTATTATCACTGAAAAAAAGAATGAAAACACTCCCTAACACCATACACAAAAATAAACTCAAAATGGATTAAAGACCTAAATGTAAGGCTGGATACTATAAAACTCTTAGAGGAAAACATAGGCAGAACAACTCTTTGACATAAATTGCAGCAAGATCTTTTTTGATCCACCACCTAGAGTAATGAAAATAAAAACACAAATGAAAAAATGGGACCTAACTAAAAAGCTTTTGCACAGCAAAGGAAACCATAAACAAAATGAAAAGACAACCCTCAGGATGGGAGAAAATATTTGGAAAAGAAGCAACTGATGAGGGGTTAATCTCCAAAATATACAAACAGCCCATGCTGCTCAATATCAAAAAAAAAAAAAAAAAAAAGCAGAGGAAGATCTAAATAGACATTTCTCCAAAGAAGACATACAGATGGCTAAAAAGCACATGAAAAAATGCTCAACATTACTAATTATTAGAGAAATGCAAATCAAAACCAAAATGAGGTATCACCTAACACTGGTCAGAATGGCCATCATCAAAAAATCTAGAAACAATAAATGCTAGAGAGAGTGTGGAGAAAAAGGAACCCTCCTACACTGCTGGTGGGAATGTAAATTGGTACAGCCACTATGGAGAACAGTATGGAGGTTCCTTAAAAAACTAAAAATAGGGCTACCATATGATCCAGCAATCCCACTCCTGGGCATATATCCGGAGAACACTATAATTCGAAAGGATGCATACACCCCGATGTTCACTGCAGCACTATTTACAATAGCCAGGCCATGAAGCAACCTAAATGCCCATCTAATTCTTTATCAAATTTCAGAAAGGAAAAGAGAGAGCATGTCAGATAACTGAATAGGTGAAATTTAATATGGGGAACTGGTCCTAAAATGTTAAGATGTTAAAGATGTCCTAAAATGTTAAGATGTTAAAGATGTCCTAAAATGTTAAAAGCCTAACAGTAAATAGTGTGTCAATTTGGAGATTAGCAATTCATAGTAGGAAATCACCATAATCTTTTGGGTAAAGGAACAAAATTTATCACTAGAATTCAAGAGCAGAAACTGCATCCACAGCAAATACTGCTCAGTGGGAGCTGGCCTTCTTGAAGGAGACACAACAACTTGTAGAGAAACACCAGAAGCAGAGAGGTCTGGAAGACATTTCATGGCTTATTCCTTCTTCCCACCACTCATTCTTCGTTAGGAACTCCCAATTTGTAATGTATTCAAAAATCAATTTTGATGGGAAAGACAGTGCTCTTAACCTGGAAGTGGGATCTTGAAGTTCAAAGTCTTTAGTAGTCCTGAGTTTCTGTAGTCTTCTGTTAAGTTTTCCCAGTGGATTGGAAGTAGTAGAGGTGCTCTAATAAATACCTTGGGGTTGAGATATAATCCTTCTTGTCCCATTGTGTAGTAGCAGTCTTATTTCTCCTTGGTAATAGAATTATTCACAGGATTACTCTAGCCTTACAACATAATAGTTCATTCTTTTTATCCAGCTGGTTCTACAAGGGAAGTGCAAAATGGCAGTCTCAATTTCCAATTCAATGGAAACATTGTTGTGACCCTTGGTGAAAGCTTTCTTCCCTTGAGGACTAACAGCTCAAGGTTACAGGGATGAGTATCTAGAACACTTCAAGTGGGTTAATAGGTACAGCTGTGAAAAGAGATACTTCCAACCCTTGGTTCCCAGACCTTTGTGCCCTGCCTATGGAAGGAACAGCACCACACATTTCTCGATGATTCAAAGTATATATTGTATCCAATCAGACAGCACTCCAACTTTACAGTTTTTTCTCTTAGCTGGCACTGTAACAATTTTCAGAACTTTATTCCATTATTCTATCAGGGTCCTGGACAATGAGATATTTGGTAAGCTAAATAAATGTTATGGACTTAAACCCTTTGCCACATTTCTTGTGCAGAAACAATATTTGTGTAGTGCCCTGTGATGGTAAATAAAGCATTCTATAAGTCTGTGAGTGATGATGCTGGCAGGAAAATGGAAGGCAGTGAAGACAATCTGTACCCAGAATAGGTGTTTTTCCAAAAGGACATATCACCACTCCCCAGAAAATGAGGTTCCAAAGTCAGCAAGCTGCCATCAGGTAGTTGGCTGGTCTTCCTAGGAAATAATGTTATTTTGGGGTGGGCCAGGTATTGACCTCTGCTTTTGGCAGACTGCATACTCAACAGTGGTAGAAGAAAAACCAGCTTTAGTGAGTAGCTCATGCTGTGGATCCCATTCATAGTATCTTTTCTGCTGAGTATTATTTTGTATATTGTCCACTGAGCAACTACCAGGGTGACTGGGAATGAGGCTGACTCATGGGATATTCCTTATTGAGAACCCACTCAGCAATGGATATTGCTTTTTTTTTTCCCCACTAAAAATTTTTTTCCAGTTTTACTGAGAAATAATCGACATACATCACTGTGTAAGTTTAAGGTGTACAGCATGATGGACTGATTTACATATATTGTGAAATGATTACCACAATAGGTTTAGTTAACATCCATTATCTCATTTAGATACAATAAGAAGAAAAGAAAAAAATTTCCCCTTGTGATGTGAACTCTTAGGATCAATTCTCTTAACCACTTTGCTATATATAATGCATCAGTGTTAACTACAGTGGTCACATTGTACATTACATCCATAGTACTTACTTATTTTCTACTTGGAAGTTTGTACCTTTTCACCACCATCCTCCAATTCCCCCTCCCCACAACCCTCTTTTTTGTTTTATGGTAACCACAAATCAGATGTCTTTTTCCATGAGTTATTTTTGTATTAGATTCCACGTGTAAGTGAAATCGTATAGAATTTGTCCTTTTCTGCTGACTTATTTCACTTAGCATAATGTCTTCAGGGTCCATCAATGTTGTCACAAATTGTAGGATTTTCTCATTTTTATGGCTGAATAATATTCCATTGTGTGTGTATGCGTACATATGTGTGTGTGTGTGTGTATATATATATATATATATATATATATATAACAATTTCTTTATCCATTCATCCATTGAAGGACACTTAGCTATTATAAGTAATGCTGCTATGAACATGGGGGTGTATATATCTTTTCCAGTTAGTGTTTTTTTTTTTTTCCTTTGGATATATTCCCAGAAGTGGAATTGCTGGATCATATGATAGTTCTATTTTTAATTTTTTCTGGACCTCCATACTGTTTTTGTAACGGATGCACCAATTTATAATTCCTTCCAACAGTGCACAAAGTCTCCCTTTAGTCTACATCTATGCCAGCATTGGTTATCTCTTATCTTTTTGATGTCTTTTTTGGTTATCTCTTGTCTTTTTGAGGATGGCCATTCTAACAGGCATAAGGTGATAACTCATTATTGTTCTAATTTGCATTTCCCTAATGTCTAGTGAATTTGAGCATCTTTTCATGAACCTGTTGGTACAGTGAAAAATTATTTTAAAATAATTTTTGAGTAAGTAATGAATCTAAGAACAATGTGATATATTCTGTTAGGCTAGCGAGTGCAATATTCTGCCTATTTTATATGGTTGTATAGAATTGGAGAATCATCACTGAGTTAGATAAGGTGACCTCTAAGTTTCTATAACTATAATATCCTAGATTGATATAAAGTACATTTCCCTGCCACAAAAAACAGTTTCACACTCACGTTGCAAAATTGTAAACTGGGACTCAGATCACTCTACATTAGCAAATTGTTGGAAGATCACCAGTCCTGGGCTTCACTCCTAGTAGTTAGGGGTCACTCTTTCATGCTTAATTTCACCCTTGTGACTTTCAGAACTTTGTGCAAACAAGGCTGAGGGCAATAGGAGGCAATTAGCTCACAAGAATGGAGGGTTCCTTTCAATGACATTTCTTTGTTTTCAGTTTTAATCTTTATATTGCTGTAAAACATGCACACATTTACTCTTTTAATTGGTCGGTGATCTGATTATCACAATTAAGTATTAGGTGTTCTGTTCCTTTTAACTTTTAAAATATGTTATTCACAACTTTCTAAGTAAAAGTACCAATTCACGTCGGATGTGAAGGACAAGAACCACTATAATGATCCATGAATTTTTTACTCCTATTTGTGCAGTTAATTTATTTCATGGAAATCATGGATTTTTCAGTTCACTGTCCATTTACACTCAGGGTAAAAGCATAAAGGTCAGTAAAGAATACTTAATGACCAGAAAAGCTGCTAATTAAGGGAATACAGAAAGTGTGAAATTGTACATTTTCATCTTTTCATTCTGCCTGGGAACATCTACATTTTGTTAAGTCTGATATTTAAAAAACATATCAAAGTTTGGCAAAATGTTCAAATTTCCCAATATGTGAAATGTGACAGGCTCTCAAATAGATTTTTGCCTAGCACCTTTTTTTAGGTATAAGGAAACACATAATTCCCGAGAATCAGCCAAGACAGTACAATGTTGGATGATAGAGAGTTGAATATATAAAGTTCAGCATTTTCCCAAGTGGGTTTAAACAGGCTTCCCTTAGGAACAGTTTCTGCCATGGAGTATTTATTACCTTGAATAATGTGACAGAAAGAAATGGAATAAGGAAATGATTTTTTTTTTTTTTTTTTTTTTTTTAGGAAATGATTTTTACTAAATAAAAGCAGCCATCAACTCTCAAAAGATAAACTATCCATATTTTAAGAAGAATACAGTTCACTAGAAAATCTTGGTGTCCTTTTTTTTTTTTTTTGTGGTATGCGGGCCTCTCACTGTTGTGGCCTCTCCCGTTGCGGAGCACAGGCTCCGGGCCCAGCCGCTCCGCGGCATATGGGATCTTTCCCGGACTGGGGCACAAACCTGTGTCCCCTGCATCGGCAGGTGGACTCTCAACCACTGTGCCACCAGGGAAGCCCATTGGTGTCTTAATGACAATTTGGAGAAGCAGTTTTTATTTGCACTGTGCAAAGCAAGCACGCACATTCAGTTTTACAGCTCAAGTATCTACATCTAGATGTCTAAAAATTGTCAAGATCTTCAAAATGGTCTTCCTTTCGTTAGTTCTGCCCAAACTAGAAGGGAGGCCAAACTCCCCAAGCACAGGTTCAAAGTGCAGACAGGAATAGTAAATAAGAGTGGCTCTTAGAGAAACCAAGGCAGAAATGAAAGCTCTCTGAGACCCAGGGAACCTGTAGGAGCTGTCATGATTCACTGTGCTCTTATAAAACAGAAAGTCTAAATCACCGTTGTTGAGCTTCCAGAAAAATCAGCTGCTGGCTTTTTTCTTGGGAGGGGGCATTGGTTTTATCCTAACGCTTAAATCTGTAAGTAGGTGAAGATTACTATTCCATAGAGGCACATAACAAAGGAGCTATTTTTTTAGAAGCTAAAGTAGAAAAGGAGAATCCTTGCTGAAAATTGTTTCCCTGTCTCTAACCCAATTTTTTTTTTTCCTAATGGAAATTATGGTCTCTTTTTGGGCCCAAAGTAGAGTTATTAGATTTGTTTCTCAGTGAAAAATTGAAATCTTGTTGGAGGAGGCAGAAAGCAAATATAGATGCAAAATAAAATTAAGGAAATGAATACCAATACATTTAAGTGCTTCTCTCTGAAAATCATTTGCTTGTTTAAAATGTCAAATACTTATGCCCTAAATTCATTCTTAGGATATTAAAGTCTCTTTTACTTTAAGACAACTGTTTTCTTATTGTTAAAAAAATAAATAAAAATAATAATAAGAATTACCACCGAGTTAGATTAGGTGACCTTTAAGGTTCTTTCCAACTGTAAAATCCCAAGTTGATGTATAGCATGTCTTTTATATAATATTATATATGTATTAGAAATAATGTTAAATATGTATTAGGTAAACAATATTATATAAACTATGTTATCACTTGGCAAACTCACGTAGTTTACTTTCATTATCAAATTGCTCACTTGTACTAAGCATCAAGAGAACTGTAATTTGTGATCTAGAATCTCTGTGGTTGATTTTGAAGGCATACAGCCTTGATTGTAAAATCAATGTTTAAGGAGGGGGGCTCTGTACTACATAGCTGTCACTGCTTTTATGGCCTCTGAGTGTATTCTATTGCTTGTATAAATGGAATGTTTGAAGGCAACAAGAGATAATGTATTAGAAGCCATGTAAATCAGCATATAAGTATCAATTTCCAATGTGATTTCAGAGTATTGCTGTTAAAGTCTATGTGATATCTCATAAGAGGTGTTTGTGGAAGTCAACATTCACATAATAAATAATTCAGGAATGCTAAAAATTATTATGCACTTAGACAAATAACCTGTAAAATTCCCAACACCAGAGAAAGCAATAGTAATCAATGTCACTTATGACGTCATCTCCCTCACGGAGATATTCACTGCTTCACGGTTCACTGAATAAACTCTTTGGGGTTTAGCTTCATTAACATAAGTTGTCATAAGAACACTTAACTCAACCTAAATTGGAAAAATGGAAATGCTCAAATTAAACTCATATTTAACATATTAAACTTCTAGACGACACTCCCTTGACAGTGAATATAATTCACATGTATTATATTTTTTATGTTTAGTAGCTCTTTCAGCTATCTGTTCCAAACAATTGAAAATGAATCGTTTACTTTTGCTCCTGCAATTTAAATAATGCAGTGAAGAGTAAACCTTATGTTTTTCTGAGAGTCTCAGTAAAATGCAATTTCATTTATTGGTCAAGAGGCTCATAAGAATGCTCCATCCAAAAAGCTTCATTTTACTGAGAAAGAAAAATAGATTAGATAACTTAACATTAATTTTTCAAATTTAATGTCTATTTTCACAAGGTAAATGATCCAAAACACATCTCCCTATTTTGAAAAGCACAATTTTAATTTCAACCGTGTGTGATTCTGACTCTGTGAGCTTCAGCCTTCATCTACTACTTTGAGTCTTGGGCACGAGTCACCTGCTGTTTAGGGTAGCGCTGTCTCCCAGGAGCATGAGCTCCTGATACTGCGGCAGGCTTCTTCATATTTGCCATTTTTACTTCATACTTTTTCCTTATTTTTTGATTCAGCTTGCATCATCCTCTTTGGCAGAGTCAGTAGGAAATTCCTTTGATTCCAGGTACAGTGTTAGTCACTAAAGGAACTATTTTCAAAGGGAAACTCCTTATCTCCATGGGGCTATAACAGACACCCTGAGCAAATTTTTTCTTAGATCAATAAACCTGTACATCCCATCATCTTTAGGTCCCTATACAGTTATGGCTAGGACAGTGAAAACCATGAGAAAAAAATTGAAACCTATATAGTTTAAGTAATCTCTCTGTTGTTATACACATAACAGAGAGATTATATGTTATAATAGTAACAGTGTGTTACTATAATAACAGTGTGTTATACGCTGTCTTTCTATATATAATAGCCATGGTCCATACCTATATGTCTAGGGTATAAATTTCCTAATAGCACGATACTGTCATTTCAGTAGATAGTCCTCATGATGCTATTTTTGTGAAATAGATACAGTGAGATATTATTTGTATCTCTTATATTAAAAATATTCACTCCATATAGTCCCATCTTTATTATTAATAGCTTATGACAATGATATATTTATCAAAAAATGTTAATATTAAAGATTAGAGAACAAGAAAATAACCCTTTCATTTAGTTTATTAAAGGAAAACAATATTCTTGAGTCATAAGATATTAGGATAATAAAACATCAATGCTAAATGTCAAATTATTAATGTGTCCAAATTAGGAAAGAATAATAAGAATGTACATGAATGATGATTCTATTCATGCTTTTGTTATTGATGTAAACCACTTGTTTTCATTAAAATGCACCAGCTTGATCAAGGTCATTATTAGCTCTAAAAATGAAAAAGCATTTGATCTATACAGGTGTTTTAGAATTTCATAGCCTTGCATTTCACAGAAGAAATCTTCTTTAGTCACTACTTCCATACCCTGACCTCTGTAATGAACACAGAAGTTATACTCTCGCAAAGATTTTTCTTTAAAAACAGACATGTAGGGCTTCCCTGGTGGCGCACTGGTTGAGAGTCCGCCTGCCAATGCAGGGGACACGGGTTCGTGCCCCGGTCCAGGAGGATCCCGCGTGCCGCGGAGCGGCTGGGCCCGTGAGCCATGGCCGCTGAGCCTGCGCGTCCAGAGCCTGTGCTCCGCAATGGGAGAGGCCACAACAGTGAGAGGCCCGCGTACCATTAAAAAAAAAAGAAAAAAAAAAAAGACATGTAGATTGAATCCTGACTAATAAATGTACTAATTGTTTTACCCTCGTGCAGCTATTAGTCAAGATTAAGTATTTAGCAGCTCCATCTTTTTAAGACACTTTCTTAATGCTTCTATAGGGACATCAGTGATGTCATGAGTTGCTCTTGGTAAGGAAGGAACTCACTGAGTCACCCAGGGTTCCATTATATGACATTAGGATGTGCACGTGGTTAGGCTAAAACATTAACACTTTCATAGAGGAAAGCGTGGAGAGCAAAATGTTTACTCTCTTAGGGAAAATATCACAACAAGTTCAAAAGGAGTTAGTTATTGGAGTATGAGTACATTAAATAAACACATTTCTGTATGTTTTCCTGAAATAAATGGTTTTTATATAGTAAACTGTCTTACTTCCTCTATTGGCAACATTATCGAACATTGCAGATGACATGCTTTTATATGAAGCCCACTCCTGGAAAATGCTCCTCCCACACACAAAAAAGTATATTATATTTATTAATGTTTTTAAAAGAACTGGGTAAAAATGTAAAGTTCATATGGATGTTATAATACTGTAGAGTCACTTAAAATATCTGATGTCTGACTCATGCAAGCTCTTTTCTAGTAGCAGAGCCAAGGTTTACAAGGGCCTTTACCTGTTTTGTTTTGAGAAAAATGTTTTCCTTGCTATTCAAGAAGAAAAGAAAAATATTTCATTTTTCTGCCAAATGACAAAATTGGGAATATGCCACTTTTCTTCTCTGAGAAGTGAGAATATTTTCATGTGGTACATGCTTCCTCTAGAGATGAATCAAAACACTAACATAGGGCTTCCCTGGTGGTGCAGTGGTTGAGAGTCCGCCTGCTGATGCGGGGGACACGGGTTCGTGCCCCGGTCTGGGAAGATCCCACATGCCGCGGAGCGGCTGGTCCCGTGAGTCATGGTCGCTGAGCCTGCGCGTCTGGAGCCTGTGCTCCGCAACGGGAGAAGCCACAACAGTGAGAGGCCCGCGTACCGCAAAAAAAAAAAAAAAACCCCACTAACATAACTAACACAATTTGAAAGCGTTTCTTAATGCACCAACCGACAGTTTTAATTCATATTCATTGGTTACATAGAGTACTATAATGACATAAGGTTAAAAACAGTCTGTGTAGGTTATTTCAATAATGTGCATTTTTCCAGGGAAAAATTTAGGCAAACTGGCTAATTCGTGTTATTTTGTGTGTATCATGTTGTCCTCTATTCTGCATCTTTAAATGGGTGATTGATAAACAAAGAGCAAGCTCAGTCACAACTGCAACAGAGGTAAGCTTTATGAATTCACATCATACTTGTGAGTTGGAAGCCTTAAAGCCCTTTCACCCCTCTTACAGACCGTTGAGAATAAAGTAATCATTCCTGGAATTTGGGAGGCTATTGATTGAAAGCTCTGTGGTATCTCCCCAGGTACACAGAGGCTGAAAAGACACAGAGAATGGGCTTGGGCCTTATTTATTTGCTTTGCAAAGTGACTCAGACAAAAGGATTGGGGGAGGGGCTGTTGTTTCCCTCATTTAGGCTGATAGAGATTTTTAATTTTTACTATTTTAATTTTTAGATTTTCAAGAAATGAGGTTTTAGAGAGTATTGATCTCTATAAAGGTAAAATGGGGTTATTTTCTTATGGGTATTGAAACAACCTGCTAATTCAAGCACATGTGATATGGTTATCCCTCTTTGATTAAAAAAAAAAATCTTCCTTACCCCCAAACAGAATAGTTGATTCATTATTTGATGCAATCCTTTGATGCTGCAAAAATGCTGTCTCAAAAACCATTTAGAGTGAAAATCAGTGAACAGCTATGGTTTCAAATATGGAGACTCCAAAGTGTTTCTTATAAGTTGTTATCATATTTTTTAAAATAAATTTGTATTTAAAAATAAATTTTAATAAATGGACTAATTTCCTTTGATTAACTTCAGGTTAAGAAATTCAAATAAATATTCTCTGATGTGGCTACTAAGCAGGTAATATAGCAAAGTGATAAAAATAGCAGCAGTGAGAAGTAGTAAAAGGGGACACCTAATAGTACAATACTATTAAAAGAACAGAATTTTCTAAGCATCCAATCAGACATATAATTAAACTATTTTAAATTTGTTCTCACTTAAGAATACTTAAAAATTCTGATAAAAGCCGAAATATAGATGAATCTCTTTGATATATAACACTGTAGATAAAACTTTGCTGCTACAGTATAGACATTTTCTATGTAATACAAATACTTAAAACTAATAATTAGATTCTACACTTTAGGCTCTCAGCATCAGATAAGACATTGAAGCATTTGCCAATTCAATACTATTTGTGGTGAAATTTGGAATGTTTAATGCCTCAAACTTAATCCTGTTGAAAATATAATCTAATATCCTAAGAAAGTGAATAAAATCTTCAAAAGTGGGTTTAAGTGCCCAACAAATGTTTGTTGAGTTGTTTGCCAAACTAGAACGAACCAAACATTGGTACAAATTCCTTTAGCTTCTTTATGGAAAGACTGACTGATTTTTAGGTATAGGATGTACACATGTTGTTTACTTTCAATCTGTGAATTTCCAAAGCAATAAAAGCAGAAAAAAAAAATTCAAGGAGGCATATCCTGTGGATCTCCCTCCTCGACACATAATTTGTAGGTGGTGATGTGGCTGCACTGATAAAATGCTGGGTGTGTAATAGGTGACAATGAAGGCCTGGCTTTCATACAAGCTTAGATTGGCTATATTTTCACAAATCAATTATTTTTCTCATTGAAAGATAATACATTTTGGTAATGCTTGGAGAAGTTAGATGCTAGAGAGGTCACTGCAGGGGGTGAAGGAAAGCGATAGCAGTTGTCAGAACTGCAATTATTCCTAGGTGAACTTGGTTTGATAGAAGGAGTAGCAGTCTTGCTGGGCTCGAATTGCTTTTCTATTCGACTATGCTTATCAGTAATTAGAAGAAAGTGTTGGAGGAAACCAAGGGTTGGGGAGAGAGTTCCCTGGGGCTGTCTTTCTATGACAATAAATATCCGAGTCAAAAATCATCAGGCTGTTTTTTTTACAGGGTGCCAAATAACCTATTTCACGGTTATTTGAAAAACCAAAAATTGATTGTTCATGAATGCTTAATGTGAACCTATGCACATCCATAAGTCAATTTGAGAAACAATTATTTAATCAAAAATTAGGCATCTTAAACAAAAATCTGTGACATATAATCAGTTAGTAACTAAATTAGTAATTAAGTACTTCTGGAAAATTATTTCTTTTATTGTTTGTGTATACTGGTACAGAACAGTCTAGATATAGATCAGATCTTCTCATCTGTAGCTAGTTAAGAAAAATCACCTAAGAAAATTTCAATTAATTATAAATAGAAAGCAGCAGGAGAGGTTTGCTCAATCCCTGGACAACCATAGCCTTGCTTCAGGACTGTTATGAAGATTATTTTTCTTCTTCTTTTTTTTTAATACTAAGTCATTTTTCATACATAAAAATACCCGACTTCCTGGTCATACTTCTATATATCCTATTTTCTCACTAGCTTTCATCCACTCCATCTATTCTTTAAACCCATCGTGAATCACAGAGCATCATTTCTCAACTTTTCTCTATTATCATCCACATCTCTTATCAGTCCTTCTTCTCCAGTGTAGACACTATAGTATATTCCATCACAACAGCTACTACTTGCCTGTTATATTCTAAACATTACTGCCCCAGCGTGTCATTCCATCCAGTCAAAACTGCAGAACCATAACTCAGATGAGTCCAATAACCTCTTCTCCATATTCCAGATAGTGAGTATTTGCTGATAGAGAAAACTTTGTAATCATATGGAGAGTTGCTGTTATAATTTTATGTTCTCTAATTTCGATCAGGTTCTCAACTACACACAGAAATTCACCTTCCTTTTCTTAAGCAGCTTCTTCTTCAAGATTCTCTTTCAGATCCTAATTTTTTATACTACTTATCTCTCCAACTTTCTCATTATTCTTTATGGATGTCCTCAACTCTTACATCTTATATAAAAGGAGATCTTCTTCAGCTTCCTTCAGCATCTTAGAACAAAGCAACACCAATGCCCTTCCTTTCCTTTCTTTTTTAAAAATTTTATTTAATTTTATTTTTAAAAAATTTTCATTGAAGTATAGTTGATTTACAAAAGGACAAATGAACTTATCTACAAAACATAGAGTTACAGGTGTAAAACACAAATTTATGGTTACCAGGGGGAAGGGGGGAGAGGGACAAATTTGGAGATTGGGACTGACATATACACACTACTTTATATAAAATAGATAACTAATAAGGACCTACTGTATAGCACAAGGAACTCTACTCAATACTCTGTGATGGCCTATATGGGAAAGGAATCTAAAAAAGAGTGGATATATGTATATGTATAACTGATTCACTTTGCTGTACATCTGAAACTAACATCTTTTCCTTTCTCATAGAAGAGATGTCTCATCTTTGGTAATCCCTTGCATTAGCACTAAGACACCTTCGAATAAACAGTATGCGATATCATGACTGACATCAATGACAGACATGACAGACTTTACAGTCCTCAACAACCCACAGTAGACGGTTGACTTCCTTCTCCCCTTCACATAAAAACCTTTGAAAGAGGTGTGAACACTCTTTTTCTCCATTTCTTTACCATCCATTCTTTTGTTAAACTACTGTGAAATGGCTCCCACTGCCTATATTTCACTGGAATTACTCTTTCCAAGGTCACCAGTGGACTACTAACTGATAAATTGAAATGACCGTTTTGAATTTTCTTTCTTGAGCTTTCTGCACCATTTTACTCTGTGGAACCCTCCCCACTTCGTGTAATGCTTTCTTCCCTGGGATTCAGTTGTGCCACTTTCTACTATCTTCTTCCTACTTCTCTGTTTACTTCTTAATATTTTTCTTTTATTTTTTATTTATTTTTTAATAGATCTTTATTGGAGTATAATTGCTTCACAATAATGTGTTAGTTTCTCTTGTACACCAAAGTGAATCAGCAATATGCATACACATGTCCCCACATCCCCTCCCTCTTGAGCCTCCCTCCCACCCTCCCTATCCCACCTCTCTTGGTCATCGCAAAGCACTGAGCTGATCTCCCTGTGCTATGCTGCTGCTTCCTACTAGCTATTTTACACTCGGTAGTGTATATATGTCGATGCTATTCTCACTCTGCCCCAGCTTCCCCCTCCGACCCCATGTCCTCAAGTCCATTCTCTGTGTCTATATCTTTATTCCTACCTTGCCACTAGGTTCATCAGAACAAATTTTTTTTTTTTTTTTAGATTCCATATATATGTTAGCATACGGTATTTTGTTTTTCTCTTTCTGACTAACTTCACCCTGTATGACAGACTCTAGGTCCATCCACCTCACTAGAAATAACTCAATTTCATTTCTTTTTGTGGCTGAGTAATATTCCATTGTATATATGTGCCACATCTTCTTTATCCATTCATCTGTCGATGGACACTTAGGTTGCTTCCATGTCTGGCTACTGTAAATAGAGCTGCAATGAACATTGTAGTACATGTCTCTTTTTGAAGTATGGTTTTCTCAGGGTATATGCCTGTAGTTGGAGTGCTGGGTCATATGGTAGTTCTATTTTTAGTTCTTTAAGGAACCTCCATACTGTTCTCCATAGTGGCTGTATCAATTTACATTCCCACCAACAGTGCAGGAGGGTTCCCTTTTCACCACACCCTTCCAGCATTTATTGTTTCTAGATTTTTTGATAATGGCCATTCTGACCAGTGTGAGGTGATACCTCATTGTAGTTCTGATTTGTATTTCTCTAATAATTAGTAATGTTGAGCATCTTTTCATGTGCCTCTTGGTCGTCTGTATGTCTTCCTTGGTGAAATATCTATTTAGGTCTTCTGCCCATTTTTTAATTGGATTGTTTGTTTTTTTGATATTGAGCTCCATGAGCTGTTTGTATATTTTGGAGATTAATCCTCTGTCAGTTGTTTCATTTGCAAATATTTTCTCCCATTCTGAGGGTTGTCTTTTTGTCTTCTTTATGGTTTCCTTTGCTGTGCAAAAGCTTTTAAGTTTAATTAAGTCCCATTTGTTTATTTTTGTTTTTATTTCCATTACTCTAGGAGGTGGGTCAGGGATATGAATTTTATAGGTTTCCATATCATTTTCATTCTTTTGTGGTCGCACATTTACCCACAAGTTTAGGACTCCATGGAACCTGGGGCACTTGCCCAAACAGAATACTCACCATCACAGAATGCATGCTTATCTTTTTAGACCACATAGTAGGGACCTGGAACTCCAGAACTGTCTGCCCCAATAGCTCCAAGAATTCTTCTGAGGCCTTCCCAGGCCACAAGATATTGTCTTCACTTTTTTTTTTTGGCCATACCATGCAGCATGCAGGATCTTAGTTCCTCGACTGGGGATTGAACCCATGCCCACCACAGCGGAAGCATGGAGTCTTAACCACTGAACTGCCAGGGAAGTCCCAATAGTGTCTTCGCTTCTAAGCCTGAGAATCGGTCAGGAAGCAGCTGATGACGGAGTGTGTGGACCAGCTTGAACGTGTGATATGGCTGTTCATATAGGTACAGATGAAGCCAGTCATGGTGAAGAAAGAAGCCAGTGGTAGAGAGAGAATGGGAGTGGGCTCATGACCATGGACAAAGTCTCCTATATTTTTATGGTTCAAAGTTCAAAAATCCATAAATTCTTTGATATTTCTCCATTCAAAAGGTAGAGCCTAATTCTCCTTTTCTTCAAAGTGGCTTGGATTTAGTGACTCACTTTTAAGCAGTAGAATGTGGTAGAAGTGATGTTGTGGCTTCTAAGATCAATATGTAAAATACACTGTAGCTTCATCCTAGTTCCTTTTCTTGGATCATTTGCTCTGGGAGAAGCCAGCTGCCATGTTGTAAGAACACTGAAGTAGCCCTAAGGAGACACCTTTATGGCAAGGAACTGAGTACTCTTTCTAAAAATCAACAAGGAATTGAGGTTTTCTGCTAACAGCCATGAGAATGAGCCATTTTGAAAGTGGCCACTGAGAGATGAATGTATAAAGAAGATGTGGTGCATATACAATGGAATATTACTCAGCCATTAAAAAGAATGAAATAATGCCATTTGCAGCAACACAGATGGACCAAGAGATTATCATACTAAATGAAATAAGCCAGAGAGAAAGACAAATATCAGATGATATTGCTTATATGTGGAATCTAAAAAAAAATGAAATGATACCAATGAACTTATATACAAAATGGAAATAGACACACAGACATAGAAAACAGACTTATGGTTAACAAAGGGGAAGTGGGAGAGAGGGATAAATTAGGAGTTTGGGATTAACATATACACATTACTATATATAAAACAGATAACCAACAAAGACCTACTGTATAGCACAGGGAGCAATACTCAGTATTTTGTAATAACCTAAAAGGGAAAAGAATCTAAAAAAGAATATATATATATATATGAAACCAAATCACTGTGCTGTACACCTAAAACTAACACAACACTGTAAATCAACTATACTTCAGTAAAAAACAAAACAAACAAAAAAACAACTGGTGGTCAAGACAATGAGAGGAAACTAATATATTACTGATGGTGGGAGTATAAACTCTTAGAACTCTTCATAAGTGATGTGGCAATAAGAATCAGAAGGTTTTAAAAAAAAAAAACAGTGGATCCTGTAGCCCCCACTCAAGCTTTCAGATGACTGCAGCTCAGACTGACACCTTGAATACAACCTCATGAGATACCCCTGAGTCAGAACTACACAACTAAACTGCTTTTGAAACTCTTATTCATACTGTGATATAATAAAGAGTTGTTTTTTATGTTGTGAAATTTGGAGGTAATTTGTCATGAAAGCAAAAGATAACTGATACATGAAACTACTGATTCTAAAATTTTTAATCTCAAACTGACCTTTTAGATTTTTATCATGGGTAGGATGATGGACCGTATTTTATTTAACAGCTTATTAGGTTGATTTTCAGTTCTTAATATTTGGCATATTTAGATACATGGACCGATGCATGCATTTGTACTCTTGTCCTTTAAGGATGGGCCTAAACTTCCCCACATTCCTGGGTTGCACATGCAGAGGCACTAAGCAGGTCCTGTGAAGTGTTATGCTTCAATTGCAACAGGGAAGCCCTGGTGTGTGAGGCTAGAAGCACTCAGTGAAGGCTTGAAACTGGACATGTCTGTATATCCCTGCATAAAGTTGTTGTTCTAAACCCATGCCGAGTTGGTCTCTGGAGTAGCAGTTGGGATAGAAACAAAATGGCTAGGGGGTCCCAGAGACAGGTCTGTCTAAATGGATCTGCAGTGATGCATAAGAAGTGCATGATACAAAACCCTTTACTGGTTCCTATTACTCTCTGTATAAAGTTTTGTTTTGTTTTGTTTTTCCGATACGCAGGCCTCTCACTGTTGTGGCCTCTCCTGTTGCGGAGCACAGGCTCCGGACGCGCAGGCTCAGCAGCCATGGCTCACGGGCCCAGCCACTCCGCGGCATGTGGGATCTTCCCGGACCGAGGCACGAACCCGTGTCCCCCGCATCGGCAGGCGGACTCTCAACCACTGCGCCACCAGGGAAGACCCCGTATAAAGTTTTAACCCTTTTAAGATCTGGGTCCCTCTTAACTGTCTAACTTCATCTAATGGCGCTTTTATTATCAAGTTCTAGGTGCCAGCTAGACTGAACTACTTGTGATTCTTCAAACGGCCACACTCTTTATTCCTTCCACACCTTCGAGTATGCCCTTCCACACCTTCGAGTATGCCCTTCCACGTTTCAGAGATACTCTTCACTCCTCCACACTCCTATCCATAAACCCTCTCAGAAGGCCTCTGTGATCAATTCATAACTCTTTTTGGCACTCCCACTCATTCTACAGGACACTGCACTTACTGTTATTATCACATTATAGTGTAACTACAGGGTTATTTATCTGTATTTATAGTCAAAGAACTATAAACCCTTTGAGGATAGGAGTGAAGTCATTGATTTTTGAGTTTCCTGTGACATATATAACACTTGGTACATGCCAGGATCAAACGATATTTAGAATATAAACTTTGAGCATGTCAATAAAATGATTCTATACAAGGATCTAGATTATTAAAACTCTGGGAAAAAGAACTGCATTTTGTTAAAAAAAATACTTTGTAAAAAGCAATATACAACAAAAACAGTAATGACCCAATGCATTATTAGTGTACAGTCCTGTTTTAAAAAGGACATCATTCAGAGGTACTAGCGATACTATAAACTATAATGTAGCAATTACTATCTTAACTATAATACATGGTGTAAATCAATGGTGGTAATAAATCTTGTCTAAATGACCAGAACATGAACTAAAGCTCCCTTTGTAGCACATATTTCTCTTTAGTTGATTTCACTCCCTTTAGGCTTGTGGTTTGTAAATAGAGGCTTTTAATGACAGGAAAACCAGGGATTATTTTATTTCAGTCTTCCAAATATGATCTCCCCAGGAAAGCACACAGTCTAGAAGTAAATACCTAGAGGCTTCCAAATGTATTTGCAATGTAAAGCAAGACACTATTGGAGTGATAATCCCATAAAACAAAATTAGTTTTTCATCTTTGGTATAGATATTTTTAAATATCTCAAAGTCATCAAACAGTAAATCCTAATCTTGGTTTTGTGATTCTTGAGATGCCTAAAAGAAACTGCAAATATTCAAAACAAATATGTTCAGTTCTCTGAGAATTTGTAATCGGCTTTGCAAATGGTTGATCTTGGAGAAGGGGATGATTTAACAAGCAAACAATGATGGAGCTCAACTCCAAAAAATTTAGGAAGTGTTGATATGAAACATAATTGTTGCCCTCATTGAGTTAAACATTGAAATCCAAAAGAAATATGATCTTCAGTTGTATCTTTCTTTGCTTAACCAAATAATTACACATCTCACCCTTTTATGAAGGTATTCCAAGTAAACTTCATCAACTCTAAATTCAGTGATACTGTGAATTCTGTGATTCTGTAATTCTATTCCCTTTTCTCTAGTGGCATTTCCAATGGACACATCACTTAATGTCCTCAATCTAGAAGAAAAAAGAAGCTGATGCCAAATGTTCCTTTCAGTCGAGTTCCTTCTGTGATAGATACTACACTGGACACTGGAATCTATCCCTTTTGTGGTTCTATAAGTATTGAAAATAGATTTAAATAGAGGTGTCTGAATTATTATCAGCACTACATATCCTGTCTCTAATTTAATCCAACTTTTTAATTATTTTCCTATTCCCTTATATATTGTTTTATTGTTTTCCTATTCCCTTATATATTTTTATGAAAAGTAAATTATGAGATTATTTTAACTTATTTCTTTTACTTTACTTTGGTGCACCTATTTTTGTTCATATTTTTCTTAAATTTATTAGCAACCCATTTCAGTGGAAATTTGATGGAAAATAGCTTTCACTTATTTGAATAACAAATGGAGCAATGAAGAATTGCAGGTATAATAACATCTATGGATAGTCAGTTGTAGTGAAAATATTAAAACAATATGTAAACATTCAAGTCGTAACAAAGTTTAAGCTTAGATCCTCAGTAAACCACAGAAGTAGATGGAGCAGTGGAATCCAGTGATGTGACTAATTTAGTCTCTGTGGCATCCATAAGCTCATTTATTAAATGAATGTTTTAAATCTATCTTGATTATCCAAAGTCAAGAATCTTTAAATAAATCTTTAATGCATCTTGCATCCTAGGAAGGGGAGGGAGGAAATCTTCAAATGCTGGCACAGACAGGCCTTAATGCTGTCATTCTTTGTAATGGAGTGAATCACGTTCTTTTATGCTCTCAGCATTCTTCCAGTAAATAATCAATGTAAGTCACTCTCTCCCTGGGATGTAATTAAAAGCCTGCTACCAAAAGACAAGGTTGTTTTATGTACAAATATAGAAGTATATGCTCTCCAAGGAATAAACGATCCTCTTTCCTCCCTCTTCCAACCACAGTAAGAGGGTCCTAACCTGATTTTAAGTGCAGTAATATACCTGCTGTGAGAAAAGACATTTTGATGCATAGAACGCTAGAGTTTTCCTATGTTGGCTTAAAACAGATGCAATTAATTTATCATTTCAATTACCTTGCCCCGAAGGCATGCATTTAACTGAAGTATCAGTGTAGTGTGGAGCTGGAAAACTGTAGTTTCTTGAAATCTCTATTGTATTCAAATGGTCAGTGTGGGCTCATTAGAAAAATTAAGAAGACCAGACAGACAATTTATCAGAACATATTCTAAAAAGTATGTCGAGGTGAGGTGACTGCCCTCCTTTTCCCTGCCACTTCACTGCACTAGTAAGGGTGATTTTGTATGAGGCAGCACAGTTTCCTTTTGAGATGACAGGGTAGAAAATCGCTAGAGTACTTGGACTGCCAAAGTCCTCAAGATCTCTCCAACATGTCCAACAAAAACACAGATCAGTGAACCAAGAGATAACAGACGGAAGCCTCCAACACAAAAAGACCATTGTGGAGTTCATGGTGGTATCTTAACAGGGCAGCACTGTTGTAGTGACTAATCAAAAAATATGTGTGATTATGTACTTCAGAACACACAATTTGAAAAAAAAAGGAACTTAAAAAGTTTTCAAATAAGTACTTTTGCAGTGTTCAGTCAGGCTTTGGTTGGTTCAGTCATGCTTTGTTTTAATAAAGCATTTGTTTTAATTTTTAATAAATTTTAATAAGATTTTAATAAATTTTAAATTATTTAATAAATGTTCATTAAATTTATTAAATTAAAATTGTTTTCCTATTCCCTTATTTATTTTTTGAAAAATAAGTTATTAGACTATTTAAACTTATTTCATTTTTTTTTACTTTGGTGTACATATTTTTGTTCATATTTTTCTTAAATTTATTAGTAATCCATTTCAGTGGAAATTTGATGGAAAATAGCTTTCACTTATTTGAATAACAAATGGAGCAATGATGAACTGCAGGTATAATAACATCTACGAATGTTATTAGTAAATAAATGTTTTATTAGTTTATTATTTCATAAATTTTTATTAATTTATTAGTTTTCCATGAAATAACTCCAAAGGGAAAATATAAAAATAAGCATCTGTCAGTGTACCTGGTCTCTCTTTGACAAATATAAATGTTTAGGACCTGTCTTCCTCTGTTTCTCCCACCTCCTCAACTTCCTACAGTACCTAAGTTATATATGGCCAAGGTGTTTCTGTTCATATTTAACATATTTATATTCTTTTGTTAATTTCTGGTCTGGTTGAATTTTTCCCCACATGTTCTATTAATTTGCTCATTTCACTGTTACCTTAGTATTCTAAGATATTTATATTAGAAAGGATATTATAGGTCATTTACTCCTATAACTCCCTCGAGAAACTGAGTACCAAAAAGGAAGGATATTTCAAGATCACATATCTGTTAGAGGGGAATCTGAGACTAAACCCCAGGATTTCTTCTTTCTTGTAGTAGAAGAAGCACTGACTACCTGGGCTCAGGACCCAGGTCTCTCTCTTCATCTCTCTACATCTCAGTTCTGCATTTATAAAATAGGGGTAGTAGCAGCTCTTTTGCACACTCACAAAAACATGCAGAGGGTGACGAGAGATGATAGATGTGACAGTATGGAGTGAGGGTATGTGGCGATTAGGTATTTGCAACATTTAAATAGAAAAGCAGATGAGATGAAGGCTGCCAGGAGAGCCTTGCTGGCTGTCCCCCAGGCTGCATCACTGAGCTGAGCCACCTTACGGAATTTTCTGTGCTGGAAAGTCTGGTGATCTACTTAGAAACCTGATTTTACAAGTAAAATGTTTGAGAGTAGATCATTTTCTCACGGGTAAACTCACATTAATTAGCCTCTTGGTGGCAAAGTCGAAAATTTGTCATTTAGAAAGGTAACTCATACTGACATCTAATTTGGAACACCTGTATTAGTAAAACTGGCATATTCTCCCTTGAGGCAGAACAGGAAATGAAATTATAATCCATTGGTTTCCAAGCGGTCATGGAATCAAAGTAAAGGGAATCAGTTAAATAATTCAAATGTTCAGTGGTATCAGACACAGATAAACAGCCCTTTGGCTCCATTTCCATGAAATAACAAACAACAACAAGAACAAACATTTATTAAGCACTTACTATGTGCCAGGCATTATGCTCAATGCTTTGTAAGAATTACCTCATGGAATATTTACAACCCTCCTAGGCACAGACCATCCTTTTTATACCACTTTTGCAGAGAAGGAAGCAAGACTTAAGAAGGTTGGCTGTTTGTTACCTCTTCAATATTTCCCATGCCTCTCCTGATGTCCACTTCCATGAGTTCTTTGAAAACCTCAGGTGTGCTCCCACTATCAAGACTGTACTTGCCCTTCCCTTTGCCTGAGTGCTCTTCTCCTAGAAGTCTTCACAGCTATTTCCCGTTCTTTCAAGTTTTTGACTGCAAAATCATTGTCTCACTGAAGTTTTTTCCTAGCTCAAATCTAAAATTTCCAATCAGCCATATACAGCATTTAGTATACCCCAAACCTACTTTACTTTTTTTCCTCAAGATACTTATTAGTAGCAAACATAGTATATAATTAACTAATTATCATTTCATTGTCTGTCTCTCCTATTAGGCTATACACTTTATGAGGATTTTTAGTTTTCCCACAATACTCTATCTCCAATATCCCCCTACCTGACTCGGTGAATGCTCAATAAATATTAATTAAATGACTGAATGAAGCCACTGCCCAAGATGCTGACTTGAATAGGGAATCCATCCAGACCATTAAATGTTATTTACTCAATCTTTAGCAATAGAGAGGACCAGCATTAGTGACGCTACTTCTGTGACCTTCCTTAGGCTATGAATACTTCCCTTACTGACTAATTTGCTGCCTAATTAATGCATTTTTCTCTTGAACATTTTCAGTCTCTTATACTCTGGGAATCATCCTTTAAGGGTACTGTTTTACAGGAAGTTCAATCATGAGAAGATAATTTAATGAAGGCAATTAACACAAAGAAAATCATTTAAAAGAGGAAGCAAATTTTCATAGGAAATTGTGAAAATTACATTCTTAGACCTTAAAATTGATAATAAATTTATTTCATCTTTTATTTAACAAAATGTCTCATAATTGCCAATATGTGTTCTTTTTTTAAAGAATAAATAAAAATCAATCCAGTGATACTTTCTGTAAAAAATATATCATGATACTCTGATATAATGATGTTCTTTGCTTTATTTGGACTTTCTCAGTTTGACTATAAGTAGATTCATTATTATAAATGCATTTGTGAGTTTAAGTAATTTTCTCAAGGTCTTGTTTTAATTTCTTAATATCTTAATACTTCCTCTTTGAAATACTTTGTGTTAACATCCTGTTTTTGTTTTGCTTTTAACTTACCCAACTGCCAAACCTCATCTCTGATATCATGTTCAAAGATTTCATGAAATCCTTCATTTTATTTTCATTGTGTTACATTAACAGGTGTTATTATATATATAATATATAACAGGTGTTAGACTCCACCAGAGACTAAGTGATGGGGGTATAAGTGGGAAAAACAGGATAGCAGCAGAATTAAGGACAGAAGAATGTTTTAAGTATATTAGTAAAAAAATTGTGTTAAGATTTTAATTTTCCTATGCAATTTCAAAGTATGGGTAATTGGTTGATGAATATTCTAAAAAAATACCATTCACTTTATGATTCCTGGTGAAGTTTTAAAGAGCACCTCAGAGGTGCTATTATGTGGTAGGCACTATGCTAAGCGTTTTATATGTATATCACTCCCCACAATAGCTTGGTAAGAAGGAAACTGAATCTCAATACTCAGCTACTAAATGACAGACATTGTCTCTGCAACTCTCCACAAACTCCTGGCTCTCTCAACACAAAGTTAGCCTTTTAAATAGACAAAGCTACTAACGTAGTTTTATTTGAAGAGCTCTATACAGAAGGCTGCTCCATGAAATCCTTCCTTCCATTATTTTGCCAAAAATTCCCTTATTAGAGATTCCACAACCCTGAATTTATGACTTCAGAATTTTAGTTGGCCTATGGCTTTATGTCAAAGACCAATTTTTAACAGTTGGTTGTAATGAAAATAGCAATGGCATTGGCCTTTGAAAACCTGCCTCCCGTTCAAATGATTTTACCTCTCTGAGTCTCAGTTTCCTTCCCTATAAACTGAGTATAACAACTTCATGCTGTGACTGAATGAAACTCAGAGAGACAATGCATGTAAAATGGAAGTAGCAAATATATATATATGTCATTATGCAATAATTAACTCCAGATATAACACCTTAACCTGTAAATGAAAATGTCCTTGAAAATAAAGTCCTATAGCATATCCACCTAATAAAGATTGCCCACTCATTGTTTGGCAATTTGAAGATTGAAAAAATATAAATAGTAACTTGAATTGTTCAGATATTTTTACCTGCAAACAATACATAACTACAAATTCACACTGGCTTAAAAAATGAGGGCATTTGTTATTTTATACAGCAAGAAGTAAGAAGATGGGGAGAATATGCCAGGCTCTGCTTCCACCTCATGTCAATCCTAGGCTCTGACCTAGTTCTAGGGCTTCACCCTCTGGTCTGGGAGCAAGACAGCAATTCTAGGAATCACACTTCACCACAAACATCAAGCAGGCATGTTCCTGCCTCAGGGCCTTTGCAGTTAATATTCCTTCTGCTAGAGATAACCTTTCTCTGTGGCTAATACCCCCTAGTATATTCAGGTCTCTGCTTAAAAGTTACTCTAATGAAAAATATGTTTTATCTTGCCCACATAGGTACTTTTTCATACCAAAGATTGTTCAGAGATTTTTAAAAATATTTCAATTTATTAAAGTTATTCCTTTCCTAAAATCACATTTTTAATATTTCCAACTTACCTATTTGATTATTCTGTTTTTAAGACTAGTAATTTTAATAATTATCTTGAAAAAACTTTGATTAATATATATTTTTTACTATCTTCGTTAAGTTCCTTTAGATATTTAAACTGTATTTACGAAGTTTATATATTTAATTTGTTCAAGTACCATGTCTATTTACCTTAAATAACAAATACTTCCAAAGTAAAATAATTCTTATAACTTAAATATTAAACAAGTCAGGATTGACTAGTCACTCTAATAGGTCAAATTCTCTTTAATATTACTTATACAAACAAATATTTATATTATCAAATATGTACATATTTCATAATATAAAATATTAAGAGAATGGGTTTATTTTATTGTTACAAATATTCTTAAACTTAATTGTAGACCTACTAAGTGTTCAAAATCGACTACATAATAAGGAAATATACATCACACATTTTTCAGAAACACCTTTCCAAGTAATTTTTGAGGTCACTCTCTTAGCTTAGCCTGAAGTGACCGAAATTTAATGAAATCTGTTCATAATCCATAGCAAGGATTTCATGGTATAGAAGAAACTGTGATCATACAGAGGTTTCCCTTATTTTCGAGTAATATCATCGTTAATTTTTAAGATATATTAGAGTCTATAACTCCTATTCAAATGGTTGTATCATTTGAGCTAGTTTTCTTTTTGGTTGTCTCTTGAGATATGCAAATACCTTTGTTATCTAAATGTAAAGATCATTGTTCATAACAGATTCTACATTCTTTTTATATACTCTTATCTCTTAGGATCACAAAGCAATTCTAGTCATTAAAATGATATCCAACTGTATTCTAGTTTTTGGTTTTTTTTTTTGCGGTACTTGGGCCTCTCACTGTTGTGGCTTCTCCCATTGCGGAGCACAGGCTCCGGACGCGCAGCCTCAGTGGCCATGGCTCACGGGCCTAGTCGCTCCGTGGCATGTGGTATCTTCCCAGACCTGGGCACGAACCCGTGTCCCCTGCATCGGCAGGCGGACTCTCAACCACTGCACCACCAGGGAAGCCCGTATTCTAGTTTTTTCAATCACAACTTCTATGTCACATAACATAGTGGAGATTTGTTGATCACATTTATTGAAAACAACATCCTTCCCACATTTCTCTATATTACATTACCTGGCTTTATTTTTCTTCACAGCACTTTTCATTCCCTGAGATATTATTGATTGATTGATTGATGTTTGTTTTATTTTTCTCCTTCCTCTAAAACATAAGCTCTACGAAGAACTGTGACTTGTATTTTCTCTGTATCCTCAAGACCGTGAAAGTTGCCTGGCATATAGGAGGCACTCAAAAATGATTATTGAATAGATGAGTGAATGAATGAAGGGGCCAGACATTCATCTCATGCCTCCTCATAAACTAATGTATTGGTAGAGAAAATCACTACCATGATTGTCTTAAGACTAATAGGTTCCATGGAGCTGGAGATGATTTTATTTCCTTATTGTCATAGGTGCTAGAAAGTGTGAAACACAATTCTGTAGGTAAACAACTAGGAATAGTCTACTTAAATGATTCTAATAATCACATTTGGAGATGAAGACAAAGGAGGCAGAGACGGTTTTAGGATGACAAAACACAATAACATAACAAGAGTTAGAGAGAAAGGTTTTTTCTCCTGAAGATTTTGACACATCCCAGAAAGCCTCATAGGAGAAATCACATGACTATTTGATCTTACTATGCCCTCTAGAGTAGAGAATGGAGTTAAGATGCCTCTTATCCCAACCTCATAGATCACGTCATAGAGATTAAAAAAGATTAAAATCTTAATTATTTTTTATTTGAGATGAAGAAAACTATTCTTATGTACTAGTTCTTTTACTACATTTTCTTAGATAAATGTTAATAAGAAATATAATAATTTTCTATTGACAACTTTTCTTTAATAGAGTCTTTAATAGCTTAAATACTATAATGTATAACACATTCCACCTCACTTGCAAAGGTGTGGGTAACTCTATATCAAATAAAATGTTGCTAAGTAATGTAACCAATCCAACTGGCTAATAGAGAGCATTAATTGATTCAGATTTCCCTTCTAAAATTAGATAGAAGCTATACTACCCAACGCAATATCCAGGTATAACTGGCCTTCAAAGCAGTTTTGGGGGTGAGCTCTTCAGTATAGAACAGAATCTGGCTTCAGTGGTTTTACCTGATTCTTGCTTTATTCAGCAGCATCCAAATGCATAAGGCTCTTCAGTTGTAAGTCATCTATTCCTCCCAGATGGTTATTAATTCTTAAAATTAATAACTTTAGTATAGTTATAATCCCTTAATTATGTAATTAGGGAGATGCCATATAGTCCTGACTACAGGTGAGTAAGAAAGGGGAATTAAAGAAAAGGGCTTTGGGCTTCCCTGGTGGCGCAGTGGTTGAAAGTCCGCCTGCCGATGCAGGGAACATGGGTTCGTGTCCCGGTCTGGGAAGATTCCACATGCTGTGGAGCGGCTGGGCCCGTGAGCCATGACCACTGAGTCTGCGCGTCCGGAACCTGTGCTCCGCAACGGAAGAGGAGAGGCCACAACAGTGAGAGGCCCGCGTACCGCAAAAAAAAAAAAAAAGAAGAAAGAAAAGGGCTTTCAATAATTGGGAGGCTTTCTCATTGAAAATACTTGAAAAGAGATAAAAGTGTCTATTGGTCTACAAATTGTCTCTAAAAACAGATGTATATTGAAATGGACTTTAGTGGTGAGAGTTGAAGAAAACGTATAATTTTAGATTTGAAATGGAACTTTAGAAAGTCAAAAACTGCTTTTATTATTTTGATAATTCAGGAATTGGAATCTCAGATAACTTAAAGGGTTTCCACACAGTCACACAAAGAAGGGCTTGAACCCGAAATATGATGATACTGACATAATCTAGTGCTCTTTCTTCTCTGATGTCCTTGGTAAAAGAATATGAGGAAAAATCGATGGTAAAAATAAAATCTAGCTAAGAATAGGTACGAAAGTGGATATCCCCCCCAGAGAAAAGTCTTCATTAAAATTGTCTAAGTGTATATTATGTTAATTTATTAATTCAGCAAATACTTATTGAGTGACTGCCATGTCTACTAGGTATTATTCTAGGCACTGGGAATAGAGTAATGAATGAAAAAGACAAAAATTTTTCTCTCTCTCTCTCTTATATACATATAATTTCTTTCTTTCTTTAAAACAGTATATAAGCTTCCATTAAAAAGTAAAACTCACTTAAATATGATAACTAAACTATCAAGAAGAAACGTAGCAAATAATAAATATCAATACAACTGTTAGCAATTAGCAATTAGATATTCATTATTTACATGGCCATAGAACAGATTGTAAAAGTGTTTATTATTTGCTAGTAAATGATGAACCCCTTGGATTAGGCAGTCATTTTGCATACATAAAAACAGAGAATTAAAGAAAAGATTAATTCTATGACCTTTTCAGGATGAAAGGACTGTAGTGACTAAGAGATCTCATTTATTCAGCTTCATTGGAAAGTAGCAGCTTCCATATATGTGAATTTCCTAGACTAATGGATTCATCCATTCATTAGTTTGACATACATTTGAGGAGAACTTCCTATTTGTCAAGTCTTATTCTAGGAACAGAGATATAGGAGAATAAAAGACAGTCTTGTCCTGATATAGTCATGTAACTAAGAAGTAAATAAATACATAGATATGTCCAAGGCAAGTACCTGGAAGAAAATTAAAGGGACACAAGTTTGGGGAGGGTCTGGAGAGGTGCCATTTTAAATAGTATGGTAATATGAGTTTTCTTGGAATCAAGATAAATTTTTATATTAATATTTTACACATGGAAAAGTTTTTGTGAAAAATGGCCCAAAATAAATGTTTCAGAAACCTAGGTGATGTTAGTATTGATCAGCAGTAAGAAGACAGACAATTTAATAATCACCATTTAAATAAATATATGAATACAATAACATGCATGTCTTGTGAACAGAGTAATTGCATCAAACGGAGAGAAATATTTATGTCTTCTTTCTACCTCTAGACTCCTAAGATCCTGACAATGGTTTCCATTGCTCCAGAATCTTAACACGACCTAATACACGACCTAGTCTAGTCCTTGGCTAACTATCAAGTTTCATTTCACATACTTTTTCTCTATATGCTATATCAATTAAATATTGGGAAGAGATCAGATACATTATTAAAACTGGAAGTAATAAAGCATTCAATTTGCATCTATGGGAGTGACAGAAAATAAACATGTTATCAAATTACAAACAAGATAGCTATGGATAGTTGTGATGATAAGGTTATGGAAAGTTGTTGGTTAGGTTGGGGAAGGTGCAGGCAAATACATGGAGGTCAGTAGAAGCCCAGGAAGGAAGGGAGGGAAACTGTAGGTATCTTTGGACAGCCTAGTTAAAGAATGAGAGCACATCAACTGCCAAGACTCAGAGAGAAGCATATTCCAGGTACAGACAACACAGAATGCAAATACCTTGAGTCAGAAGACCTTGTTATCTTATACAAACAGAACTGAGGCCAATGTTATTCATCTTAGCTATAATAAATAGCTCAGTGCTTGATGTTATGAGGGGATTTGAAAGAAGCAGGTAGAAGCCAGATCATGAAACACCTTGTAGACCATGGCAAGGTCTTGGAATATATTCAGAGTGCAATGGGGAGCCATGGAAGAGGTGTAAGCAGGGGAATGAGACAGTCTCATTTGCATTTTAACCAGTTTTTACTGGCTCCTACGTAGAGAACTGATTCCAAGAAATGAAGAGGCGATGCTCAGGAGCCTGCTGGTGGGCTATGCTAAGAATCCTGCTGAGAGATGGTGTAGACTTGGCAAGCACAGAGTTGCAAACAGACAGAATTTATGTCAGTACAAAAGCTTGCAACCTGTTCATGGAACCCCTTTCAACCAAGCCTTAAACAAATATTGACTGAAAAGTAGAACTACAAAAGCAAAGTCCTTTCTTTTCATCTGTGACTGTCGCACTGACATAAATTCTGTCTATTTGCAACTGTGTGTTGTGTCAAAAATCTACGCTTTAAAGATCTCTAGTAAGAAATTAATGATGGTAAACAGTCCATTCTGTCAATAATAAGCACACACAAACCTTAGCAAATATTTAAAATGTGCTATCTTCGTAGAGTCAATAATATTCTCAATATATTAGCCCTAAATAACATTACTGCATTGCTGATATTAGAAACTAGGGTTCAATGGGTTCTCATTATCAAAAGTTGAATGATTTAAGATTTATATGGAAGAAAACTGTAGATGCCCCTTTAGACTAAGATAGTTGTTTGGCTGCTGGGAGGGTTGCCTGGCGAGGACTTTGAGCTGAGTTCCTTTCCAGTCACGGCCTTAGATCAAAGTAAAATGCCTTGTCCTTTCCCTTCCCTGGGGGCATCACATCCATGGACTTGTCCTTGTGAGAGGCTGGACTTTGGTACCTTTTTGCTTCAACTTGGGACTCTGAAGGGCTATTCCCTTGGAGCTCTCTGAGGAATTGGCTGAGGCTCTGTTGCAGCTGCATCACAATTTCTCCTCTGACCAATCCTGTTTTATTCTCTCCCTCGCAGACACTGTTATGAAGAAATTATGTTTCTTTCCAAGAAACTACTTCCATGCAAATATCCATCTCAAGGTCCGTTTCCTAAGGAACTAGACCTAATATTAAACATAAGCTTAAACCTATCTCAAATGAGTGATGAGAAGCAAAAATTTCTTGTTGGTCCTCAAGACAATCTGAAGGATTTGTCAGGAAATTGCTTTCTTTTTCACATTTATAACTTGAATTAGTGATGTTGAGCTACTAAGGCATTTTACCTAAAATATGGAATTGGTATTTTAAGCATAACATTAACTATTTTATCTATCATCTCTCTCTCTCTCTCTCCACGCTCCCCTCGCCAGAAAATTGTTACACCAGCCAGCATAACTTGATGAAATGTGATATTTTGGAGGCCCTTCATTAAATTAGTGATAAAATTAAATCCACACTGGAAAATTTGTCATTAAACTTTGTATAAAACCTGACAATGGGCTTGCAAAAACTTTCCTGGTTGCAAATATTTCTTGGAAGAAAAGAGATTTGCTGTCAGCGCTTCCTGTGTTGGTGGTCTAGATCAGCAGCCAGGAATTGCAGTTTCTATAGTTCTTGTATTCTGGTTGGGTTGTGATTTTTTCCAAAGCATTTTAGCATTTTAATTTGTGGTTAGAGCCAGCAGCAACTTGGGAGAAGAGTGGTCAGAGGTTTAGGAACCTCCCCACATTTTCTATTACCTTTGCCCATGAATGAGAATACAATCAAAATAAATATCATTTGTGGGCTTCCCTGGTGGTGCAGTGGTTGAGAGTCCGCCTGCCGATGCAGGGGACACAGGTTCGTGCCCCGATCCGGGAAGATCCCACATGCCGCGGAGCGGCTGGGCCCGTGAGCCATGGCCGCTGAGCCTGCGCGTCCGGAGCCTGTGCTCCGCGACATGAGAGGCCACAACAGTGAGAGGCCCACATACCGTAGAAAAAGTAAAAATAATAAATAAATACCATTTGTGTGTTATGTGAGACAATTTCAACCTGTATCCACTAGCTTCTTTTCCATAACCATTTCCTATATAGAAGTTCTTGAATTACCACTGATCACCTTCAGCTAGAAAGACAATGAATCACATTCTTTTCTGCAAAAAGAGCCCACTCAAGAAGATAAACAGATCAACAATTATACTTGCTGGATTTAGGAAATAAGCATTACGGCAATGTGGCCAGTAATATTGTTTTTGAGAAATTTGAAAATATTTTTCAGTTTTACTGCAGGGCTCACCTGTTTCAAAAGGGATCAGACTTTCATCATGTCAGCAACTTTTCTCAGTCACAAGCATGTCCATCTGCGTGGTCAAAGCATGCTGGCTTCTAGGGTCATTAGCGAGCTCCTCATAGTAAGATTCTGGGTAAAAAAGTGATATAAGTGGTTGAGTTTTCCCCAATTCTGAATGGACAAAAGAAAACATTGACTTATTCAAACTTTAGTTTTGACGTGTCAACCTTTTGAAGTGTTTGATGTAAGACAATGTTTCTATATGTCTAAAAGGAGAGGCTTACTTCAGATGCTAATCTTGCCGTGTTCTAATAGAACACACGGTAGAGAATCTATGTGTTTTGAGTATAACTATTGGTTTCACAAAATTACTGCCAGTATCTGAGTTCGTTGTACTCCTCAGTCCTTCCTTAAAACTCCCTGTAGCTCAGGCTCAGAACTGACAAACTAGTTAATGAAATTAAAGGAGGCATTGTATTATGGGGACAATGTCCCAGTTATCAAAGAGCTCTTTTGGGGGTACAGTGAAAATACAGTCACCTTAATCTAGGGTGTGACTAATGACTGGGTTTTGCATTTCAAGATTGCTGCTTCATAACAGTAATATGAGAAATAAAGCATTGGTATTACTTTTCAAAGGTCACAGAAAAGAATTTATTTTCTGGCTAAGAGAAACTCTAATAAATTTTTTTTTAAAGCTTGCTTATCCCAGAAAATTTATGGTAAAGAATTTTAGAACCGTCACAAATAGAAATTTCAATGAAGATTCATATTTAAGCTGGACATATTTTTTTTTCCTTATTGTGCCTTGCTTCTCCACTGTATATGGTATCGAAGGGTGAAATGGTACATAGAGTCTTTGAATGCCATCACTGTAAATCATATATACAGCTGTAGAAAACAGACTCTGGAGAATAATATTGCTGCGGTGGGGGAAAGGCAGCTCAGGCCAAAGTAATTTAATTTATCTAACATAAATCAAAATTTCAAGACTCACTAATGAAAGGATTGTATGTATTTTCCCTGTTTCTAATTCTTATTTTTCAGGCTGGCTTGTGTCCTTGCCTCCCATCCAAATCAATGTTAAATTGAAGAATCATAGTCTTAAAATTATTTGTTAAATAATTTAATAGACACTATAATGGGTTTTTTAGTTTGCCAAAAGCCACATGTTATTTTCAATAATACATATTATTATTTTGCACAGATATGTATAAAATCTATTTTGGAAAATAGATAGCATAATCTAGCAGACAAGAGATTATGTTAGGTGGCAGCTTATGTTGTTTAAAATCTACCATTACAAGTTTACATGGTATTTATTTATTCAGGATGAATAATAATCTTCATTTCTCAAGGGCAATGCACTAGAAAATGTACATAAAATCTTGTCCACTGATTAACCTAACAGATAATAAAAGAATATGAGCATCATAAAATTTTTAAAAGTGTAAATGAGGAGTTAATATGTGAGGCGGGATTTACAAATCAGAAAAGAGAGAGGAAGCTCATTTTAATCTACCTTCTATGGTATTGTATTAGAGATAAAAACACAGAATCATTTCAATTAAAACAATGATATTGGCTACATTCAATCTTTTTACTTTTATTTTTTTAATCTCAAGAGGTGAAATATAAAAATAGCTAAATGCTTGTGGGAATATTAAGGACTCAATGTAAATTATTTTGAATTCAAATGTAACTTTTACTAATACTGTTGAGCACTGGGAATAATTAGAATGATTTCAGCAAGGAAGGCTGGATGTTTGAATAATTAACGACACAAGATTGATTTCAGGAGAAGCATCATCTCTAAAATCAAATATTAGCATCCTTATAAAAGACAGGAATAGGGATAAAAGGTAGCAAGAACCACATTTTACAATTATTTAGCCTCATTAATATCACAGATTTCTTGAAATAATAAAAATCTATTTGTATTAAATATAAATTTCAGTCTCATGATATCAATATTTGTTTCTTATAGAAAGTAATAATTGAATAATCGTGTCCATAATTCTTATATTACAGTTGAATAGTTTCCCAAATTACTGTTTTTTGATCATTTTTGAATAGGCAATGTGTACAAATTATAAATGTTCAGCTATACTGAAGATTCCTTCCTACCTTTTCTCCCAAACCAACTACTTTCCCCAGAGCAAGTATTTCTTTTTTTTTCCAGTTTCTGAAATATCTTGAATATCTTCAAATATTTGTGTTTGAATATTTGGCTCATGGTAGGCTTTCACTGTTCTGTTCGTTTCTTTAATCACTCAACATTATATCTTACTGTTCATTCCGTATTAGTACATACAATTTTTAACAGTTGTGTAGTATTCCATAATTGACTTAATGAGTCCCTAGTGATAGATACTTGAGGTTGTTTCCTTTTTAATTTTTTTTTGCCATTACAAGCAGTGCTGAAATGAATATAATTGTTCATACATCTTTGAACACGTCTACAAAATGATTGCTAAAAGTTTAATTTCTGGTCAGAAGCTATATGGATTAATAATTTAACAAATGGCTAGAATTACCATCCAAAGAGGCTTAACCAATTTCTGTTTTCACAAGCAATGTGTGAGAGAGCCTATTTAAAAAATGTGTCAAAATACATTTTACAATTTTTGATCTTTGCCAAATGACAAGCGAAAAAATAGAATATTATTGTAGCTTCAGTTTGCATTTATCTGTTTCGTGTGGTTCAGATTTGTTCACTTATGTTTAAATGCCATAGTCTATTCTTTTCTATGTTCAAATCCTATACTGATGGTAAACATTGAAAACTTAAAAACACTTCATATTTGTGTATCTGCAAAATTGGTGCCTTATTTACGAGCATCTACTCTCTGCTAGGTCCACATTCTCATTGTTTCATGTGTCTTGAGTAGCCGGTTCAGTACCCTTTTGTTCCTTATTGAAGCAAAGAATCAAATCAGTTTTGAGTTTAGAAAGATGACTTTGGAAAATATGCATTCAACACAGCAGTACCTTACTCCATGGGCTGAGAGAAAGATAACCGAGAATAAATATCAATAATTACTTATTAAAATTCCAAAACAGGGAAGAATACCATTCTAATGACAATTAAAATATTTCCATAGTTCCAGAATAGAGCACCACAAATATGAGATTACATTTGAATTTCCAAAGTACTGATTTCTGTAAATACTTGAATTTGATCATCATCATTGTATCTATTGTACATCTTTGTTTAGAACACATAGAGGCTATTAAATTTAATTACTTTCCCCTGAGGTTTTCATGGTAAAGGTACATGCAAAGGTAAGTCTTCTAAATTAGAACAGATTCTCATGAATAAGGATGTCATTTATTTATTACAATTTGGAAGAAGCAGCAGGTCTGAAAACTGCCTACTTCAAGTTCTGGACAAGAATAATAGTATGAGAGAGAAGGCATGTCTAATTTTGAATGATATGCCTGAGGAACTTTTCAGCAGGATCTACACACCATTTCTTTCATATACTCTCTGAGTTTTGCTGGACAAGTTTTACAAAGAAATATGGGTAGAGGACTTAAGCCCTAGCACCTAACTATTGCTCCTCTGCTTCCTATCAGGCCTATCATTTTTGAAGTTAATTTTGTAAATTATTAAACATTGAAAATAAGACAAAGTAATATAAAATAAGTACTTTGACAATTCATATTTATATTCATATTCTGTTACATTAGGACATTAATATTTAAAATTAGATGCTTATTTCTACCTATAATTTGAAACTTTACATCTATCTTATGGTTGTTCAATAAAAAAACAAAAACATCACCTGAAATATGTGCTAAACCAAACTCCTTCCTTCTAAACATTATGTCCAAAACCATTTAAAATATATTCTGACTATATGTATGTAGAAGAATTCCAGGTTAAAACAAGTGGGTTTCTTGTTTGTTTTATACATAAACTAACAATGACAACAACAAAAACATAAGACACACCTTGTTTGGATTATCTAGTCATACTTATTTGCTAGTATAAAGAAAATCTCAAGACTCTCAAATATGTTACAAGGATCTAGAAAAAGAAAGAAAAAAGTGAAATGAAGTATGAGGAAAAGGACCCTTGTCCATGTGAGTAACAATGTTAAAGATATGTCCTCCAATGGAATTTTGTAATGAAGCACCTTTGAATATTTTGGAATTCTTTCCAAGAAAATTTATAAGATAATCTATAAAGAAAATTTTTATACTATGTTCTTCAATTTCCCACTAGACTCCAGGTATTTAGTACAGAGTAGGTACTCATGTTTTTGCTGAATAAATGATCACAAAAGTATATACAGATGCTTTCTAAATTACCAAACTCAACTAGGTATATAACCAGAAAGACACACAGAGAAGTAGAAATCTTGTGGGGAGGTCATCTCCTCTCAGATGAGAACCTTTGTCATATTCAGTATCTTTCATGTTAAAGACCAATCTGATAATAGGAACAGAGGGATTGGTTGGGGAATGAGAGACAATGAAGGGTATTTAGGGAAAAGAGGAATAAGGCAGTAAGATACTATGATCTGTGGATCTAAGGGCTTAGATTTCAACTCTGGCTCTGCCATTTACCAGCTGTGCAGCTTTGGACAAGTTTCTTAGTCTCTCTCACCTCTTGTATCCTTATCTTTAAAGTATTTATAAAATGTTAACTACCTCATGGGTATGGCAAACAATACTGATCACCAAAAATCCATGTGCTCCTGACTCAAGGCCAGACACTATCAAACTCTTAGAGGAAAATATAGGCAGAACACTCTATGACATAAATCACAGCATGATCCTTTTTGACCCACCTCCTAGAGAAATGGAAATAAAAACAAATAAACTAATGGAACCTAATGAAACTTCAAAGCTTTTGTATAGCAAAGGAAACCATAAACAAGACCAAAAGACAACCCTCAGAATGCGAGAAAATATTTGCAAATGAAGCAACTGACAAAGGATTAATCTCCAAAATTTACAAGCAGCTCATGCAGCTCAATAACAAAAAAAAAAAAACAATCCAATTAAAAAATGGACAGAGGACCTAAATAGACATTTCTCCAAAGAAGATATACAGATTGCCAACAAACACATGAAAGAATACTCAACATCATTAGTCATTAGAGAAATGCAAATCAAAACTAAAATGAGATATCATCTCACACCAGTCAGAATGGCCATCATCAAAAAAATCTAGAAACAATAAATGCTGGAGAGGGTGTGAAGAAAAGGGAACACTCTTGCACTCTTAGTGGGAATGTAAATTGATACAGCCACTATGGAGAACAGTATGGAGGTTCCTTAAAAAACTACAAATAGAACTACCATACAACCCAGCAATCCCACTACTGGGCATATACCCTGAGAAAACCATAATTCAAAAAGAGTCATGTACCAAAATGTTCATTGCAGCTCTATCTACAATAGTCAGGGCATGGAAGCAACCTAAGTATCCATCAACAGATGAATGGATAAAGAAGATGTGGCACATATATACAATGGAAAATTACTCAGCCATAAAAAGAAACGAAATTGAGTTATTTGTAGTCAGGTGGATGGACCTAGAGTCTGTCATACAGAGTGAAGTAAGTCAAAAAGAGAAAAACAAATACCGTATGCTAACACATATATATGGAATCTAAGAAAAAAAAACAAACGAAAGGTCATGAAGAACCTAGGGGTAAGACAGGAATAAAGACACAGACCTACCTAGAGCATGGAGTTGAGGATATGGGGAGGGGGAAGGGTAAGCTGTGACAAAGTGAGAGAGTGGCATGGACATATATACACTACCAAACATAAAAGAGATAGCTAGTGGGAAGTAGCCGCATAGCACAGGGAGATTAGCTAGGTGGTTTGTGACCACCTAGCGGGGTGGGATAGGGAGGGTGACGCAAGAGGGAAGAGATATGGGAACATATGTATATGTATAACTCATTCACTTTGTTATAAAGCAGAAACTAACACACCACTGTAAAGCAATTATACTCCAATAAAGATGTTAAGAGTGGCGGGAGCTTCGAGACTAGGGCGGCGCGAAAGGTAGGAGGTGTGGAAAATTTGGCGGTTCGAAAAAGCGTTTGCTGACTGATCCAAACAAAAGTGAGGCATGGCTTCCGGGAAGATGGCGGAAGAGTAAGATGCGGAGATCACCTTCCTCCCCATAGATACACCAGAAATACATCTACACGTGGAACAACTCCTACAGAACACCTACTGAATGCTGGCAGAAGACCTCAGACCTCCCAAAAGGCAAGAAACCCCCCCACGTACCTGGGTAGGGCAAAAGAAAAAAGAATAAACAGAGACAAAAGGATAGGGACGGGGCCTGCACCAGTGGGAGGGAGCTGTGAAGGAAGAAAGTTTTCCACACACTAGGAAGCCCCTTCGTGGGCGGAGACTGCGGGTGGCGGAGAGGGGGAGCTTCGGACCCGCGGAGGAGAGATTCCCGCACAGAGGATCAGGGCCGACCGGCACTCACCAGCTGGAGAGGCTTGTCTGCTCACCCGCCGGGGCGGGCGGGGCTGAGAGTTGAGGCTCGGCTTCGGTCGGAGCGCCGGGAGAAGACTGGGGTTGGCGGCGTGAACACAGCCTGCAGGGGGTTAGTGCGCCACGGCTAGCCGGGAGGGAGTCCGGGAAAAGTCTGGACCTGCCGAAGAGGCAAGAGACTTTCTCTTCCCTCTTTCTGTGCGCGAGGAGAGGGGATTAAGAGCGCTGCTTAAAGGAGCTCCAGAGACGGGCGCGAGCTGCGGCTAAAAGCGCGGACCCCAGAGACGGGCATGAGACACTAAGGCTACTGCTGCCGCCACCAAGAAGCCTGTGTGCGAGCACAGGTCACTATCCACACCCCCCTTCCGGGGAGCCTGTGCAGCCCGCCACTACCAGGGTCCCGGGATCCAGGGACAACTTCCCCGGTAGAACGCACGGCGCGCCTCAGCGTGGTGCAACGTCACGCCGGCCTCTGCCGACGTAGGCTCGCCCCGCCCCCCCGTGCCCCTCCCTCCCCCCCCCGCCCCTCCCCTCCCCCCCCCCCCCCCCCTCCCCCCCCCCGCCCCCCCTCCCCACCCCCGCCCCGGCCTGAGTGAGCCGGAGTCCCGGAAGCAGCTGCGCCTTTAACCCCGTCCTGTCTGAGCGAAGAACAGACGCCCTCCGGCGACCTTCGCGCAGAGGCAGGGCCAAATCCAAAGCTGAGCCCCTGGGAGCTGTGAGAACAAACAAGAGAAAGGGAAATCTCTCCCAGCAGCCTCAGAAGCAGCGGATTAAAGCCCCACAATCAACTTGATGTACCCTGCATCTGTGGAATACATGAATAAACAACGAATTATCCCAAATTAAGGAAGTGGACTTTGAGAGCAAGATTTATGATTTTTTTCCCCTTCTCCTCTTTTTGTGAGGGTGTATGTGTATGCTTCTGTGTGAGATTTTGTCTGTATAGCTTTGCTTCCACCATTTGTCCAAGGGTTCTATACGTCCGGTTTTTTGTTTTGCTTTGTTTTGTTTTGTTAATATTTTTCTTAATAATTATTTTTTAATTTTAATAAATTTATTATATTTTATCTTACTTTTATTTTATTTTACTTTAACTTCTTTCCTTTTTTCCTTCCTTCCCTCCTCCCTTCCTTCCTCCCTCCCTCCCTCCTTTCTTTCTTTCTACTTCTACTAATTCTTTCTACTTTTTCTCCCTTGTATTCTGAGCCGTGTGGATGAAAGGCTCTTGGTGCTGCAGCCAGGAGTCAGTGCTGTGCCTCTGAGGTGGGAGAGCCAACTTCAAGACACTGGTCCACAAGAGACCTCCCAGCTCCACATAATATCAAACGGCGAAAATCTCCCAGAGATCTCCATCTCAACGCCAGCACCCAGCTTCATCACTCAACGATCAGCAAGCTACAGTGCTGGACATCCTATGCCAAACAACTAGCAAGACAGGAACACAACCCCACCCATTAGCAGAGAGGCTGCCTAAAATCATAATAAGTCCACAGACACCCCAAAACATACCACCAGATGTAGTGGAATAACTGAGGACATGGAAAGGAGACGTGACCCATGAGCGCCCCCCCTCCCCCAGCAAACTGGGGGCTGGCGAGTAAGCCAGAACTGCAAACAGTCCTGATTGCTTTGAGCCCCCCGGCAAACCGGGGGCATGCGAATAAGCCAGAGCTGTGAATAGTCCTGAATGCTTTGAGCCCCCTCCCCACACACCCCCCCCC